>NC_036847.1:6724651-6877387 GCF_002910315.2 Salvelinus sp. IW2-2015
GAAAGATGAGAAGGTGGTGAATTGGCAGTCCAAATTGAGGGTGGAGGGTTAAAATAACAGTTTAAAGAAATTAAAAACTTGGTATCACATTGACTAAGCAATTGTAGTATTGTACACTATGTTACTGAGAAAATAGATTGATCGGGTGAAAACAGGAACTAAAAGAATGTCTGTCTTCGGGGGACCATCTCACCAGTTGCGCTGGCTGAAGGCAGGGATGTTGGTGAGGCTCTGGTCGCTGGCGGGGTAGTAGTGGGCGTAAGAGGGCCGCGTGTAGGGCACCGACGCACGCTTCTCGTCCTCGTAGCTCTTTTTGGCAGCCTTCTTCTCTGCTTTGGTGAGCTTCATCTCCCGCCGGTCCACCAGGAGAGAATCGTGGTGGAAGGGTTGCTAGAGAGACCGACATGGAGAGTAGTTTGAGTAAAATGATAATTATATCCTGAGTGTACAATACATTAGGAACACCTTCCTAATGTGGAGTTGCAACCCACTTTGCCCTCAGAACAGCCTCAATTCATCGGGACATGGACTCTACAAAGTGTAAAAAGCGTTCCACAGGGATACTGGCTTCAATACTTCCCACAGTTGTGTCAAGTTGGCTGGATGTCCCTTGGGTGGTGGACCATTCTTGCGACACACAGGAAACTGTTGAGCGTGAATCAGCAGTGTTGCAGTTCTTGACACACTAAAACCGGTGCGTCTGGTACCTACCATACCCCGTTCAAAGGCACTTAAATATGTTGTCTTGCCCATTCGCCCTCTGAATGGCACGCACACACAATCCACGTCTCAATTGTCTCAAGACTTAAAAATCCTTCTTTAACCCGTCTCCTCCCCTTCGTCTACACCAGGGGTCGGCAACCTTTCTTGTGTGGAGTGCCAATTTACAATTGATCCTACCATTTCTAACGATCTGCATGCCAGTTATGATTGTCATACGTGCATTACAACTAAGTGTCTATTGAATATCTAATTGCCTACAAACGGAAGAATTCCACAGCTCGCTAAACAGAGGCACTGTCCATTAGCACCACAGGCTTGATCTTAGAACACAGATTGTCTTGGTGAATGATATAGTGACACGGGGTGGCCAATCTCATCTTCAAAATCAGCTTTGCGAATCCTTTGTTTCCCCACCATAGCGGGGGCACCGGCAGTTGTAAACAGCGAATATGTTTTTAAGAAAATCGACACCTCTCTCCTCAAAATGATCTGTTAAGGCTTTTGCTACATCTTCCCCTTTAGTAGTATCATGCAAGGGTTTGAGACAAAGCAGCTCCTCACGTACCTGCTCTGAATCACTGTATCTTGCAACAACTGCCAGACGTGGAATGTTATGTAGCTCCCCTCGGTAGCTTGCATTTTGACTGCATGTAGATTTGAAAACATTCTGCTTTGCTTTTCATGCCTGGACACGGCCCTTGATTCCCTCAGCCTTGTCCGCCTCATCCTTGATGTTTTTCTCATGTCTCGTTTCAAAATTATGTCGTACACTTGATGTAAAACTGTTGTTTGTCGGACAACACAGGGGCGCAAACAGACCGGTCCTTCAGTAAAACTAATCCATATTCCTTTGTCCAAGAGGAAATAAATGAGCGTCTGCCTTATTTGTCTTTGCTGATGACATTTTGCGCCCTGAACATTTTTAAATAACAAAATAAGGCTTGCTAGCTGATAGCCATGTGAAAACGAATCTCTCATCTTCAGTGCTGGTTTTGAATTTGGAGGGAGAGGCGAGGCGGGTCATCCTGCACTGAACTAATAATATGAAATTCCTGCAAAATCATGAAAGCCCATTGGCTAAATCAGGGTTGACATACCTTGGGAACTTGAACATTGCAGTGAATTCCAATGCAATTTCAATGATCTTCTCCAGTTGATAAAAAAAATGTAATAAGTGAGATAATAAACGTCAAGCCAAGGCTTAGCCAGCCACGTAAGAATAATACAATCAATATATCCATTTATATTTTTCTTTTTGCGGGGTGGCCAAAGCAAATACCCTCACGTGCCAAGGTTGGCACGCGTGCCTTAGGTTGCCAACCCCTGATCTACAGTGATTGAATTGGATTTAGCAGGTGACATCAATAAGGGATCGTAGCGTTAGACTGACCAGGTGAATCCAGGTTGTCATGGAAAGAGCATGTTTTGTACGTTCAGTATAAATAATACAGAGGTTATCTAACAGTTGGGCAGCAAACCCGTCCCATATGAAACAGTGAAATCTATTGTAGTTCTAACCTTGGTCACCAGATGTGGGTAGAGTGTTTAATACTGTATGGTGTTTATAGATATGTACAGTTTCTTCAGAAAGTATTCAGACCCCTTGACTTTTCCCACATTTTGTTAGGTTACAGCCTTATTCTAAAATTGATTAAATTGTTTTCTTTATCTCGTCAATCTACACACAATACCCCATAATGACAGAGCAAAAACAGGTTTAGAATTCTTTTGCTAATTTATAAATAAAAMAAAT
This sequence comes from Salvelinus sp. IW2-2015, assembly GCF_002910315.2. Classification (NCBI taxonomy): domain Eukaryota; kingdom Metazoa; phylum Chordata; class Actinopteri; order Salmoniformes; family Salmonidae; genus Salvelinus; species Salvelinus sp. IW2-2015. The sequence continues at coordinate 6,727,128 of NC_036847.1, forward strand.
ATTACATTCACATAAGTATTGAATACCTATGTAAATAAGGTAGTTCTGTTTATTTTGAATACATTTACAAACATTTCTAAAACCCTGTTTCGCTTTGTCATTATGGGTTATTGTGTATAGATTGCTGAGGATTTGTATTTATTTAATCCATTTTAGAATAAGGCTGTAATGTAACAAAATGTGGGAAAAAAATCAAGGGGTCTGAAARAGGGTTGACGATTTCATCTTAAATGAGCCATTCATCTCATTGTGACAAGGGGAATTAAAGCTTGTCATGTGCAACAGGGAGGGGCGATTGAATGCAAGCTTCACAAAAAAAGAGCCAATTGATAAAAAAGATTCTACCCTGTATATCTCTGGGTAACGTGGTTGCCGTGTCATGCTCGACCCACTCAGTTGTCCACCATAAAACCCCATAAAATGCCCAAAAAGAGTAGAACCGGCTCACCTTCTTTTACACTATGCTTTGACTATTAGATGGATTTTTTTTTTTTTTAAAGGATTAGTTTCACCATATTAAAATGAGAGTTTGGTTCAAGTAACAGGGCTGAGCTTAAAATGAGGGACAGATTGTTTTTTTTTTATACCTTAAAATGAATCACTAACCACATTAAATAAATGATAATCTTCAGAAATTACTTTGTCAAAGCAACAAAATAACTAGGGCTTTACAATGATGGTGAAATGTTGGTGTTGAGTAGATTAAAATCTTCCTAGAAGTCAAGAGTGCACAGATCTATCTATCTCGTGTAGTTCTAACCTTGGTGACTAAGTGAGGGTAGAGCTGGCAGGCCTGTCTGATGTAGTGTGTGTACATAGATGATCTGTTACCTTGGTGACTAAGTGAGGGTAGAGCTGGCAGGCCTGTCTGATGCTCGGCTCCATCTCCTGGCGGGACTGCAGCTGCACCTGTGACACGTCAGGCTCCTCCTCCACAAAGTGCAGCAGAGACTCCACTTCCCTCCGTGTGAACGACAGCATCGGGTTCAGGTCATCCACCACTCGGTCTGCAGAGAAGAGAAGAGGGATTGAGGGAAGAGAAGGAGTTAGCCTACTACACAAATACAGAGGAGAAGATTGTGTGCCTTTAGACCCTCAACAGCTAAATGAAAAGTTATCTGCGTGCGACATGAAACGTGTCATACAGCAATCCCTGGCCATGTATGAAAATTGAATAAATCTGATGTTATTTTTCAACTAAAATTCTAAGAGTGTGGGCCTTCTCAGTTTGTGTTTACAGCATAGCTGAAATTGGAGAGGACCGATGTAACGTGTTAAAAAAACAATTATGTCAAAGCACTTTGGCCGTGGTGCGCGTGAAGTAGAGCAGGGATGCATGGAGTGCACTTAGCCTGAGAGGAGTCATGACTTCGCAGAGTCCGACAGAGCTCAGAGAACTGCTGTACATCACACACAATGTTTCGTATGCTAGTGAAGTGGACTGGCCTGGATGAAGTGCAATTAGCAGGGGAGGCTTGGGGTAAGAGTAGACTGCAGTACTGATAGAGGTTCACGTAATAGTAAGCCTAGTAGACTCGGCAGGCCAGTGTGTAGTCTGTATGTAGTCAGTGTCTATTCTATTCCATTCTATGCATTTGTTTGGTTAGCTGGTTACTTACCAGACATGCCCTGCTTGGAGATCTGCCGGTCGTAGATCTTCTTCTCCAGGGTGAAGTCACAGACCAGGCGGTAGATGTGGCAGGGTTTCTTCTGGCCGTAGCGGTATACTCTACACACAGCCTGGGCGTCGTGACAGGGGTTCCAGGAGGCATCGAAAACCACCACGCGGTTAGCCCCAATCAGGTTTACCCCCAGGCAGCCAGCCCTGTGGATGGGGAGAAGCACACATCACTGACCTGAGGTGTGTATGTTGTGTGTGTGTGAGAGAGAGAGTGTGTGTGAATGAGGGATTGTGTTTGTAACAAATGTGGTTTCTAGTGTGACTGTACAGAAGTACGATTATAAACAAATGATAAATATTTCTGCCAGTGTGCTCCTGAGAAGGTCTATTACCTGGTGGAAAGCAGAAAGACCAAGGTGGAGGTGTTGGACGGGTCGTTGAACTGGTTGATGAGTCTCTCTCTCTCGGAGGCAGACGTGCTCCCATCCAGTCCTAAAGAAAAGAACCATAGAAAGAGTCATTCCCCGGTCTCCAACACACAGGACCAAGAACGATGGAGACGCAGAGACACCAGGTGGGGGATGTTGAGCACTGGAACCCGCAGACACACGGGCTGTAGTATGTAGAGGTCCAGTCCTAAAGAAAAGAACCATAGAAAGAGTCATTCCCCGGTCTCCAACACACAGGACCAAGAACGATGGAGATACCAAGATAACCAGCAGGTGGCGATAGTCAATGCAAGTCAATAGGAAAAGCGGCAGCATGGGTTGGAGAGGCTGAATAACAGTTTGTATAGCTACAGTAAAAGACGTCACTGGATAAATGGAGTCAGAGAGACGTGGTCACAGCAGTGGTTGAYACATTTAAGGCAAATGTATTAAAAATAAAATACGGAAATATCACATATACATAAGCATTCAGACCCTTTACTCAGTACTTTGTTGAAGCACCTTTGGCAGCGATTATAGCCTCCAGTATTCATGGGTATGACACTACAAGCTTGGCACCTATATTTAGTGAGTTTCTCCCCTTTTTCTTTGCAGATCCTACTCAAGCTCTGTCAGGTTGGATATGAAGCGTCGCTGCACAGCTATTTTCAGGTCTCTCCAGTGATGTTCGATCGGGTTCAAGTCCAGGCTCTGGCTGGGCCACTCAAGGACATTCAGAGACTTGTCCCGAAGCCACTCCTGCATCATCTTGGCTGTGTGCTTAGGGTCGTTGGAAGGTGAACCTTCGCCCCCAGTCTGAGGTCCTGAGCGCACTGGAGCAGGTTTTCATCAAGGATCTCTGTACTTTGCTCCGTTCATCTTTCCCTCGATCCTGACTAGTCTTCCAGTGCCCGCCGCTGAAAAACATCCCCACAGCATGATGCTGCCACCACCATGCTTCACCGTAGGGATGGTATTGGCCAGGTAATGAGTGGTGCCGGTTTCCCCCAGACATGACGCTTGGCATTCAGGCCAAAGAGTTCAATATTGGTTTCATCAGACCAGAGAATCTTGTTTGTCATGGTCTTTGAGTACTTTAGGTGCCTTTTGGCAAACTCCAAGCAGGCTGTCATGTGCCTTTTACTGAGGAGTGGCTTCCATCTGGCCACTCTACCATAAAGGCCTGATTGGTAGAGTGCTGCAGAGATGGTTGTCCTTCTGGAAGATTCTCCCATGTAACCAGAGGAACTCTGGAGCTCTGTCAGAGTGACCATCGGGTTCTTGGTCACCTCCCTCACCAAGGCCCTTCTCTCCCGATTGCTCAATTTGCCCGGGCGGCCAGCTCTAGGAAGAGTCTTGGTGGTTCCAGACTTCTTCCATTTAAGAACGATGGAGGTCACTGTGTTCTTGGGGACCTTCAATGCTGCAGAAATGTGTTGGTACCCTTCCCCAGATCTGTGCCTCGACACAATCCTGTCTCGGAGCTCTACAGACAATTCCTTCAAACTCATGGCTTGGTTTTTGATCTGACATGCACGGTCAACTGTGGGACCTTAAATAGACATTTCTAAAACCTGTTTTCCGCTTTGTTATTATGGGTTATTTTGTGTAGATTGATGAGGAACATATCTTTTCTTAATCCATTTTAGAATAAGGCTGTACGTAACGTAACAAAATGTGGGAAAAGGGGTCTGAATACTTTATGTATGTATGTATGTATGTATGTATGTATGTATGTATGTATGTATGTGTAACAGTTTAACTTTACGTCCGTCCCCTCGCCCATACCCGGGCGCGAACCAGGGACCCTCTGAACACATCAACAACTGACACCCACGAAGCATCGTTACCCATCGCTCCACAAATGCCGCGGCCCTTGCAGAGCAAGGGAAACCACTACTTCAACTCAAGGTCTCAAAGCGAGTGACGTAACTGATTGAAACGCTATTAGCGCGCACCACCGCTAACTAGCTATCCATTTCACATCTGTTACATATGCATGTATGTATGTATGTATGTATGTATGTATGTATGTATGTATGTATGTACACACACACACAAAATACAGTCATGGGAAGCACAAATAAAACATACTGTAGTAGTTGTGGTTGCGGAGCCAGTTTTGGTTGTGGCCCTCTCTGGCACTGCCCGCCGGTATGGGCCTCTTGGCCAAGAACTCCTCGATGACCGAGAGGGTGGACAAACTCTGGCTGCAGGAGACATAGTGGAGAGGGCGATACGGTGAGGAGGGGTCCTTGGAAATTAGTCAAACTAATTAAACCAGTTGAGATGAGGTTTGTCCGTCTATATATGCTACCATTTTACATTTACGTCATTTAGCAGACGCTCTTATCCAGAGCAACATACAYGAGCAATTCGGGTTGAGTGGCTTGCTCAAGGGCACAGACGCTKGGCTACCTGCCGCCGGTTAAGACTTGACATGGCAACAGTTGTTTTAAAGCGGCTAAAAGAAAAACGTGCAAAAACTTAAGATCAAAACAGTGAACAAAATAGTAAAACTTGGTCTTGTTTTTGTGCCGACCTGAAGACCAAGATCTTGTCTCCCTTCCTGACGCTCTCGTCGATCAGGTGGAACAGCAGGACCATCTTAGCAGAGTTCTCCAAAATCCCTGGCTTATAGTCAGACATGATCTCTTTCGCCTGCAAAAGAGAGAGCGCGAGAGAGATAAGTCAGTACAGTGTAATTATAGTGCACAGGTAATAACAGGTAATAACCAGTTTTCACTGAAACCTATGACAGTATCCATTCTAAATGAGCAGTCCTCAAATTGTTTTCCAAKCGGCATAAATCCACGATGACAACCCAACTGCCACTTAAACGGAGTGGAAAACCAAAGGCTTGGCAGTGTTGTGTGGCTGCGTACCCATTCGTAGGTGATGACCTGATTGGCCTTCTCCTGCAGAGCGTTGAGACTCAGCCCTCCGATGCTGTTGGGGTCCTCCGGAGTCTTGCCCTTCTGGTTGGGGGCGGGGCAGCGGGCGTGGCTGTTGGTGATGTCATCCAGGTCCAGGTCCTGCTCATTGGCCAGATTCTCCTTCTGCAGTGCCTCGTAGAGCACGTCTGTGTGGTTCCAGATCTGGRGCAGGCAAACATTACTACAATATTAGGWTGACGTCTGAATGAAATGTGGACATGTATACAGAATATGATATACATGTACTTCACAACGTTTCTTAAATTCCTGTGCATGCCTAAACAGAGACACACACACACCTTGCAGCAGACGCAGAAGGCCTTGAGTGGGTTGAGGCTGAGCCAGCCGCTGTTGCCTGCCTCTCTGAAGCGGTTCATGAACTCTGTGTAAAGGGCCCTCTGCAGGGGCGACAGTCGCACCAGTATCACATGCTCATCCTTGGAGGGGAGCTGGTCTCTCAACACGTCGTGACCACGCCTGGGAACAAACACAAACCGAGTTAGACCACAAATCTCTCTGCCATATACTGTGGATCTCCACATTCATGAACAAACACAACCAGACTACAACTAGAATCTCTATTGAAAGTGCTTTTTAGTCCAGGAACAGACTTKATCTGGGAAACRTATWAAGTGTCCCAGAAAAGAGATACTGCACTAGCATCAGTTCATGTGGGTTCTAACCAGCTGCACCAAGCCAGAGATCTCTCAGTCTCACCTCTGGACAAAGCCCTCCAGCAGGCTATGGAGGACATGACTTCGGTATCTCATCAGTTGGACGTCCTGCGGCGTGCTGTCCACACACTGCCCGTTCAGAATGGGCCTCTCGAACATGTTACTGAACTCCTGCCTGGTACCTAGGAAATCAGGCCTGACAAAGTCCACCATGCACCAGTACTCTATCAGGTTGTTCTGGAGGGGGTATCCCGTGAGGACCACACGCCGCCGGGTACGGATGTTCTTCAGGGCCTGCGAGGTGCTGGCGTGGCAGTTCTTAATGCGGTGGCCCTCGTCACAGATCACCATGTCCGGGCCGGGGCGAGATAGGGCCTTCTCTATGCCTACAGGAGGGTAGAGGAAGAGAGAGGGGGGATGTCAAGTTAACTTCTTATGGATGAGGGGCAGTATTGAGTAGCTTGGATGAATAAGGTGCCCAGAGTAAACTGCCTGCTACTCAGGCCCAGAAGCTAAGATATGCATATTATTATTTGGATAGGAAACACTCAAGTTTCTAAAACTGTTTGAATGATGTCTGTGAGTATAACAGAACTCATATGGCATGCAAAAACCTGAGAAAAAATCCAACCAGGAAGTGGGAAATCTGAGGTTTGTAGGTTTTTAAGTCTTTGCCTATCCAATATACAGTGGAAATTTGGTCCGATTGCACTTCCTAAGGCTTCCACTAGATGTCAACAGTCTTAAGAACCTTGTTTCAGGCTTCTACTGTCAAGGGGGAGAGAATAAGAGCTGTTTCAATCAGYWYTCTGGCAGAATGCCATGKGCTCAGTCAGGCGCGCGCCCGTAAGAGCTAGCTGCGTTACTTTTCCTTTTTAAAGACAAAGGAATTGTCCGGTTGAAACATTATTGAAGATTTATGTTAAAAACATCCTAAAGATTGATTCTATACATCGTTTGACATGTTTCTACAAACTGTAATATAACTTTTTTGACTTTTCGTCTGGACTAAGTGTGCCTGCACAAATTTGGATTTGTGAACTTAACGCGCGAACAAAAAGGAGGTATTTGGACATAAATGATGGACTTTATTGAACAAAACAAACATGTATTGGTGGAACTGGGATTCCTGGGAGTGCATTCTGATGAAGATCATCAAAGGTAAGTGAATATTTATAATGCTATTTCTGACTTCTGTTGACTCCACAACATGGCGGGTATCTGTATGGCTTGTTTTGGTGTCTGAGCGCTGTACTCAGATTATTGCATGGTGTGCTTTTTCCGTAAAACTTTTTTGAAATCTGACACAGCGGTTGCATTAAGGAGAAGTATATCTTTAAGAGCCATTTCAGGTACAATGGTAGCCCTGAAGATGTGTATGTAGGAGTACGATCCAAGCAATTACTTTATGTTCAAATTCATCTATGTGACTCATGTTATCTGAGTCACTCATAAATGGCAGCTGTGAGTCATGCTAAAGTGACGGAGCTACTGTGTGACTGTTATCGACAGTAACATGGGTTCTAACAAATTAGATCGAGCAAAAGCCTTGTGTGCAGATGGCCTTGCTTTGATGAAAGAAAAGCTGCCATAACTTCTGGTCTGAAAAGTTTGAAAAGTGCAGACCGTGACCTTTGACCTACTGACCTTTGAGGAGCTCTTGATGCCGGTCCTCTTCGTTCAGGTCGATGACCACCGGTCCTTGGGCCTTCTTGGACTTCTTCCGGCCTGCCACAAAGCTCTTCTTCAGGGACAGCAGGCGATACATCTCATATCCCATCAGGAGCACGCCGCCGTCCKGCGACCAGTCAGAGATCACCTTCGCTCTGGTGGTCGTGGTTCTGAGAAAAGAAGAAGAACGCACACAGAAAGAAAGAAAGCACAGAGAGAGAGTAGAGAGAGAGAGCAGAGAGAACAGAGTAAAAGAGAGATAGCACATCAGTGACAATGTTCGACACATAATAGCACAGCCATTTAGACACATTTAAGTAGACTTGAAGTAGTTACACACTTGGGCGATAGATGAGTCATGTTTGTGCATTTATTTATGAATTTATATTTATTTTTTTACAAACATTTCCCTGGTTCCTGTACAGTAGGGATCATTGACTGATAACTCTGCAACACTGTCTGGTTTGTCTGATGAGCGCGGCCAGGCTTACAGAGAGACTTATTAACACGGGGGAAAACATTAGAGCCAGCAGCCAAAGACTCAGCTTCACTCACAGAGAGGGAGGGAGCGAGGGAGGGGGAGGGGTCGATAGAGGACAGGATGAGGAACAGCAAGAAAGGGAGAGAAAAAGAGGGATTGAGCAGTGGAAGCGATTAGGTCACTGGGTCAACTGCTATGACAAGCCTGCAGGAGAGCAGTAGTGTGCAAAGCTGTGTGCGATGGAAAGCCACACTCTTGATACACAGCAGTGGAGTACTAGAGACAGATCTTTGGCAGTTGTGTGATGCAGAACACTTTGCAGAAGCAGAGCGAGAGCTATGAGTGAATCATCTCTAGTTCCGCACAAACACAAAACCATGATCAAGCRTAAGAAGGCTTCAGCTTTTAAAAGAGGAGGGAGTGAGATATCTCCGTTCCCAGAGAGGACGGGAAACTCACTTGTGCTCGTCGTTCAGGATGTGGACCTTGAAGGTGCGCGGGGAGACCTGGGTGGGGTCCACGTCCACGGGTAGCGCATCAAAGGTCGGGATCCAGAGGTTAAATTCGGCCAGCCAGTTCTGTAGCGTGTTGACCTATATATATATATATATAGAGAGAGAAAGAGTGTGAGAGAGAGGAAGAGTAAATTCTCAGTCAAGAGACTACAAGCTACATTCAGTATGTACGCAAGTAGGCATTTCACTGTTAGTCCACCCCTGTTGTTTACAAAGCATGTGACGAATAACATTCGATTTGATTACAAAGAGAACACCGAACGCAGAGAGAGAACAGAGTACAGGAAGTCACTCACAGGCACGATGGCGAGCACAGTGTGGGCCTGGGTGTGTCTGAGCACAATGTCTATGAAGGAGATGACCTGCAGGGTCTTGCCCAGGCCCATGCTGTGGGCCAGGATACAGCCGAAGCCCCCGCTGCTCTCATAGCGCTCAAGAGACTCAACCAGGTTATCATAGAGGAAACGGATCCCACCGATCTGACAGAGAAAAGGGGGAGAGAGAGAGAGACAGAAGAAGTGGGATCCATTAGATTCAACTCATTAAATTGTTGCATTTGTTTGACTGCATTGTATACAATGGTTCGTCTACATGAGGTTTCCCAGAGACAGACAAACTTAATTGAAAGTGCTTTTTAGGCTTAATATGGATCAGGGGAACTGTCCCTATTTTAACTGCTAGGCTGCCTGTGTTAACAAMAAAATTCATGTCTGTAATGAGTCAGTTGTACCTGATGAGGTTTGACGACCCGGGCCAGCTGAGGGGAGAGGAACAGGTCTGCCTCCTCGGTTGGGTGGTTCAGGTTGACCAAGACACGCCCCTGGGCGTCCGGTTGGTTCACAGCGTCGTTTGCGTGGGCGCCGGTCGCCTCGGGTGCCGCCGACCGGTCCTCCTCCTCCTCATTGGTGGACTCGCTGCTGATCTGTAGGGCGTCGTCCTCGTCGGAGCTCAGCTCGATCACGTCTATGGTTGAGAAAGGAAAAAGAGACGCAGTGTTTTTGTTAGTATTGTAGATGGAAATGGAGAAACATTTAATATATATCTACATCAGGGATGGGCAACTTGGCAGCCGAGGTGGGGCCCATTGATCATCAGTTATATTAAAAAGYGCAAATATTTGCCTCCACCCGATGGCAAAATGTGTAGAATTGCAGGAAATGATCTTTAAAWTGTKATTTTRRCCCCTCTTCGCTGTCAGGAGGAGGGCCGCTAAAATGTTTTGCTGGTGAGTCACTGCGGCCCCTCATGATGAGTTCTGTTTGTTTGTGGCCCCCACCTACATCAAAGTTGCCCATACCTGATCCATATAATACCCAGTTTCCATTGCATTGTGCAGGTGCATTTATCAAAACAGTCATTTTGACCATTATGTTACACAATACTGCCGAACATACAAATAAACGAAATATTATATATTTTATTTGTTTCAATAATAAGTGTTTCAATAACACCATTTCTCCAAAAGATGGCATGTGTTTTCACAAATTCTATGAAATTAATGTAAAAAAAATAAAAATTCTGCCATTATATTTGTCTTAGTATCTTTAGGTAAACAAATCTTTAAAAAGAAGTTCCCACCTGACCTGTCCTCGTCTCAAATAGCAACGTCAAAACCCACAAAAATAAAATAATAATATCCATATCTTCTAAACGGCTCTCCACGTCGTCTATATTAAGTGATAAGTAACGTTTGTTAGACTTCAGATGTGGCATGGAGGAGGGGAAGAGAGGGGAGGGCGATAGAGGGCTTATATAAATCTGGTGAATAGGTGGTTATACAAGTTAGATTATAGTAGTGGAGGACGGTTTTACATAACCCTGGGCAGAAATGGCACCACGCTGAGGCTGYCTGGCGCTGTGGCTGGCTGGGGCTGAGGCCGGCATTAACCAGGATTAACCAGCTATTTGCTCCATAAACCAACTTCCATTTCTGACAGTGTCACCTTATCTGCCTTCCCTCTTACGCAGGACCCAGCAACACCAGACCGGTCTCTGATGAACCCCCTTCCACCCCGCTGGCTTTAACTGGGGACGGATCTGTTCGGTGTGGATCTATACCCACAAGCAGACTGGTGTGTGTGTGTCTGTGTGAATAAGTGACAGAGTGTGTGTGTGTGTGTGTGTGTGTCGTGTCATGGCCAGCGGAGGAAAAGCACACGATGCCCACCGGAGATGACGTAGTTCTATACTATAGCGACTCTCCTTCTCTAGCCAGCTAATCCATCTAAGACTGTTCAGAGCCAGTCCCAGTCGATAACTAACCCATACTGCTATTTGGAGCTAATTTCATGAAGTACACTCTACAGCGAGACCATTTCCATTACTTGACATACAGTAAGTATCTGACCCACATTTGATCCCATTTACAAAAACCTGGGGTTCAAAGGTCATTTCTGTTTATAAGGTATAATGAGTGACATTGAAAGGCTAGAGAAACGGGTCATAACATTACCAAGCATATCAAACATGGCAATCTGGCCATCTGGCGCAGGAGGACCACAGTCAGTCTCTAGTACATGTGCAATAATATGTAATGTGTGACAGAGACCCCCCCCCCCCCCCCCGGGGTCATCTCCATTTTAATGAGCGATACTAAAAATCGGTGTCTCGTAGTGACTGGGGTCTCACCTTCTTTTGGGGCGTGTGCTTCTGTGATCAGAGCCTTGGAGTCGTCCTCGCTGACATTAGTGCTGCTGTAACTGGTGCCCAGGCATATCACATGGTCCCGTTCGGCCACGCTAGCAGACACACTCTGATCTCCTGGAGGGGACCGAGGCAGATATGCAGTGGTTAGTTACCAGAGTGGGTTAAGTATCAAATCAGTACATTGATATTATGATATATTATATTTCAATACAAATACATTTCTGATGACACAAACATTTCTGATTTCACACTCCAGCTATCAATCATGTGTGTGTGTCCTACCTGGAGTGTACTCGGGTAGCAGGGGAACGGGGAAGTGCCCTTCCTTCCTCTGCTGTTCSAGCCTCTGCCGCCTCTCTAGCTCCTCCTGCTGGGCAGCTTTGGTCACCGCCTCCAACTGGTGCTCCCTCAACAGCTTTCTACATCCCAGAGAGAGAGAGAGAGAAGTGGAGAGGGAGAGTAGAGATCTCAGAATAGGTCTCAGGCATCCATCTCTGTTATAGGGCCAACAGACTGACTAGAGCGTGCCAGATTGCATGGGGATACAATACATTACTAATGCTGTATGTGTTTAGTGCAAACTCGGTCCTCAGGACAAAAAAAGGCACAAAAAAAACTAAAATGTGGGGGTCCTGAGGACAGAGTTTGGGAAACGCTGGTTTAGAGTGTATTTGTGTGCATGTCTGTTTATCGCCGTATGGGTGTTTGAGTATCTGTCTGTGTGTGAGAGAGAGCTTTAATAATGTAATAAACACTGGGGAAATAATCCCACTCATGGCAGCATGGTTGACTTGTTGCCAGACTGAGTAATACAGAGATCTTCTTCATTCACTAGAGAAAACCAACGAGACAGGCTAGAGAACACAGCTTTAGATGCACTATGTGTGCTGTGGGGATGATTAAGATCACAAGTTAGGGAATGAATGGTTGAATATCGCTGTTCATTGAATCTTTGAAGTTGGTTAAGGGCCTATATTCGATGTTGCTCTCTATATATGCGAGTTTGGATGTCGTAAGAGGTCAGAGGTCATACCTGATGTTCCTCCTCATGTGTGCGGGTTTGTTGGAGTAGGAGAGGGAGCTCTTTTTGGTTTCCCTCAGGGACCGCGAGGGGGTTTGGCTCTCGGGCCGTGAGGACGGTCGAGAGGGGTGGGACGGCGTCTCCCCCGAGGGTGAGGTAGATGGGGCGGTGCACTGCCATCTCGCAGAGTCCCCTCCCTGCGCTTCATTCTCCGAGCTGAAGGGAGCGCTATGAGGCTGGTCTGTGGAGAGAGAAGGAGGGAGGAGATCATGATATGCAAGACGTAAATCAAGGAAAATGTATGTCGATTGAATATCTATAAAAGGCGTGCTGTATAACAGGCATGGATTTCTCCATCACTGAAGGAGTGGTATAGACTGATTCAAGAACAGTTTTTTTTTTTAAAGACCCAGAATAATTGATATTTAAGATCCATTGAGACAGTAATCCTTTGTGTTTAAGAGGGAGTAACTTGGCCAGAGCTAGATACGACTCTGTCTGGCCCTCCTTCCCTGCAGACAGGAGGCACCCTGGACTGGATCTGAGTTGCTTATGTAAGAGCTCATAAACATGGAGCACTTATGAAACACTGAGCGCTGGTGCTGGGTTATGGGCAGGGGGGCTTGTGGTGCTTCATGGACAGACCGGTTTAAATCACCAGCTTCGTCAGTCAAAGATACTGCCCACATAAACAGCCCCCCCAGTATGAACCACATCTCCACTGTCTCATTGTAGCCAACACTGACAGGCCCAATCCAACCCAATACAGCTCAACCCAGCCCCACCTAACCAAGAGTAAAATAGACACTGCAGATAGTGCCTTCAGAAAGTATTCACACCCCTTGACTTTTTCAAAAAAAAWTGTGTTACAACCTGAATTTGAGGAGGTAGGAACACCTGGAGCTTGTTGTTTCATTGAGGTTGCATTCAAAACAGCACCCTATACACCGCACCCTGGTCAAAACAGCACCCTATACACCGCACCCTGGTCAAAACAGCACCCTATACACCGCACCCTGGTCAAAACAGCATCCCTATACACCTGTACACATAACCCTGGTCAAAACAGCACCTATACCGACCGCACCGGTCAAAAACGCACCCTATACACCGCACCCTGGTCAAAACAGCACCCTATACACCGCACCCTGGTCAATAACAGCACCCCTATACACCGTCACACCTTTTGGTAAAACAGCACCCTATACACCGCACCCTGGTCAAAACAGCACCCTATACACCGCACCTGGTCAAAACAGCACCCTATACACTGCACCCTGTCAAAACAGCACCTATACACTGCACCCTGGTCAAAACAGCACCTATACACGCACCCTGGTGTCAAAACAGCACCCTATTACACCGCACCCTGGTCAAAACAGGCACCCTATACACTGCACCCTGGTGCAAACAGCACCCTATACACTGCACCCTGGTCAAAACAGTACCCAATACACTGCACCCTGGTCAAAACCACCTATACACTGCACCCTGGTCAAAATCAGTACCCTATACACCGCACCCCTGGTCCAAAACAGCACCCATACACTGCACCTGGTCAAAACAGCACCCTATTTACACTGCAGCCCTCGGTCAAAACAGTACCCAATTACACTGCACCCTGGTCAAAACAGCACCCTATAAGCGACTGGCACCTGGTTCAAAAACAGCCTACCCGTATACACTGCACCCTGGTCAAAACAGTACCCTATACACCGCACCCTGGTCAAAACAGCACCCTATACACCGCACCCTGATCAAAACAGTACCCAATACACCGCACCCTGGTCAAAACAGTACCCTATATACTGCACCCTGGGAAAATGTAACGAGTAAAAAGTACATTATTTTCTTTAGGAATGTAGTGAAGTAAAAGTTGTCAAAAATATAAACAGTAAAGTACAGATACCCCAAAAAACTACTTAAGTAAATATACTTTAAAGTACTACTACAGTACTTTAACCCAATGACTCAAACCGATGCACCTGGCATCTACTAACATACCCTGTTCAAAGGCACTTACATATTTTGTCTTTCCCATTCACCCTCTGAATGACACATGTCTCAATTGTCTCACGGCTTAAAAATCCTTATTTAACCTGTCTCATCTCCATCTACACTGATTGAAGTGGATTTAACAGGTGACATCAATAAAGGATCATAGCTTTCACCTGGATTCACCAGGTCTGTCCATGTCATGGAAAGAGCTGGTGTTTTTAATGTTTTGTACATTCAGTGTAAATAGAGGTTACTGAAAGGTTGGGCACCAAACCCTTCCCATATGAAATAGGTAATTAAACAATTTAGGGATACGCAATGTAATCCAGAAGGTTGTTGAAAGTTTGTGTAAGTCTACTCGTTGTATATCGGGGCTTTGTCCCTCCGTTACAGCCTAAAATGACCCTTCTGTAGGAAGCAAACCCTTTGTCAATTGCCAGGCATTTTATCAGTCCTGCTCTACATCACCAGTCACTCCCACCTCCCTGCACTGGGTCAAAGGTTAAAAACAGGGAAGAAAACAGACTGAAACAGAGGTAATTCAGAATACAAATGTTTTCTGTTGCATGCGTTAATGAATATGACCCTGGTGTTAGTGCCAGGGCCAAACCCTTGCAAAAGGAGACTTACAACAAAAAATACGTATCTTTCAAAAATTCATGAAGGTCACAAGACGAGGGGGAGTGGTTAGCGTCTTCCAAAATCAAGCATTCACTCGGTAACAGCAGAGAATCCCCTCCTGGATCAAGAGCCTTGCGGTCTGATATTTCTTTTGTGCGTGCAGCAAACTGTGAGTGGCATTTTTGAGTTACTTGTATAACTTTGAGCTAGTAGGTCTTTCCCGCAAATAGTTTACGTCAGAGACTGTATAACATGTTAACCCTGCCCTCGTTAGCATTTTTTTTWATGGGGATTTGACATGTACTTGTTAGCATTGCTAACCTTCAGATTACAGATGCTAAGTGGCGTTTGAAAATTGTGCCCCTTGTGTTCAGTGCCGGTATTAACAAATATCCCAGGATGGCACAATGTCGGTATGAAGGTATGACAATCTGGATACCGCCCAAGCCTAATGTGCGTGACCGGTGTAGTAAGCATGTTTATGCAACAGCCGGCACTAAGCGTATTAATAGCTAGGTCAGCTTTGATTATCAAGATCCTCAATTACCCCAACCCTCCTGCCATCAAGACAAAAGCCCATTGGCACCAGGGGGGGGGGGGGGGGGGGGGGGGGGGGGGGGGGGGGGGGGGGGGTGATGTGGGATGGTAGGTTAAGGCTTTACCATGTAGACCAAAGCCTCATCGGGCCAAGTTAAGCTAGCCGGCATCCAAACATGAATTTTAACAGCGTCAATCTATATCGTTAAGCGATTCTGGATTACTATTGCTATAGGAGCCTCTGACCAGGTGAGTTGCCAGTGGAGGCACACACACACACACACACACACACACACACACACACACACACACCTTGAGGAGAACGTCAGCACTGTCCAACCAAACAGTGGGGACACGATGTTACAGTACACAACCCACTGTTACATAACCAAAATAAAAGTTCCATTCTCCCAACACAGGACCCAGGACCCCCCACCCCCAAAAAATTCTGAATGGTACTGAACAAATCATGGCAATACACACACTCTCTATCTCCCCTGGTTTCTGGGAGCAGGGATGGAGGGGACTAGCCCCATGGCAACGACACTACACACACATCGAGCCGTGGCAGTCGTCCAATCATAATAGCCAGTGAGTTAAAAGGGGCGGTGGCGTCGCGTGACACTGTAGCACAACCGACTATTATTACACAAGGTTGGGGAACATAATACAGGGATACCCCCCCCCTCCCCAAACTCAGCCGTCCAACCCCAGTAATCCTATTAGAGGGAGGGGCGGTCTGACAAAGGACTGCTGGGATATCAAATAGTAAAACAGCCATGGAGTGAAATGAACCGAGGCAAGGAAATTAACCAGTTATAAAAGTCAAATGACGCAGAATAGGCCTCAGGACCCGACACCACCGACCCCCACCACGGTTTCCTTCCTGGGGACCGGGAGGGGGACAAAGGGCATTCTGAGGGAAACAGTGTACAGCGCTCCCCTGCCACCCCTACAGTACGCCACTAAGCCGTATGTTTGTTTGGTGGTGTTATTCTGTGTGGAAAATGATGCCGTGCCTAGTTGGAGATGAACAATGCAGTGTACCAAAACAGCATCTCTGGTCTCTCTAAACCCACTAGCTAGTAATCCTCTTCAGAGAATACACAATTCACACTCATTCATAATTATCCTGCCTGGCTCCATTCCACCAGATTACACAACCACATAAAGCAGTTACAGTACAAATGGGAGAGGGGATACGTTAGTCGTCTGACTGAAGAGACTGTCTCTTATCTATAGACATCATTGGACCTGGGGGCGGGGGTCTACTTTGGGGGGAGGGGAAGGGAGGCAGCCGCAACTGGGGTAGTGGGAGGGGGGTCATATTGGAGGCATTTGAGGCAAAAAAAAAAAAAACTGACTAACACACAAAAAGGTCACCACAGCGACGACAGACTACCATTCAACTTCCTGTCACAATTCAGTCCAGAAGCATGGAGAATGCAGACAATTTTTTCCACTTCATGCTCTTTCACATTCATTTGACTCGTATGCATACTGTGCTTCTTAAAGGAGCGTCGCATTTACACACGAAAGCAGACCTCCACTGACTCCCTCCCTCTCTCCTGTTTCCCCTGTGGCTGACTGACTGACCCCTCCTTCGTATAGAGGGGCGTCTTCAAAAAGCCACAGGGTTACACAACTGTGATACACTGGCTTGGCTGTTTATGTAACACTGCTTTACAGGCAGCTCTGGCTAGCGTCACGCGGCGCCCGTAGTACCGAGTACCAAAGACAGTCAATTATCAACCCAGAGTGGCAGTGTGCCCTGGGGAATACCAGGCGGTGCCATGACGACAACAGTGGCTCGAGGTTGTCATGATCTCCCTTGTATGTGCCACTCAGACAATGATTTGTCTAGAAAGAGTAACACTATCTTCACCAATCACTTTTTAACCCAGTGTTTCTCAACCCAGTCATTTTACAAAGTCTATTTGGTCTATACTACCACACTTGATTCAACTCGGCAACTAATCAAAACATCAAGCCCCTGAATGTTGGTGTTGGTATACAGTAAAACCTCAAATAGCCACCTTTGCCATTTAACAGCCGGGCATCATTCCAGCAAAGAAACACCCGTTTCAAATAAACACCGGATCTAAATTAAATTGTTTACACAGGTTACCATGGACACATCTTTGATATTCCCACAGTCATGTGCATAAAAAAAAAAAAACACATTGGAATCCATCATCGTTGCTAGCCATGGCGACATCAAATTCAAGCTGGCAGTGATCAAATTCGCAGAGCAAAATTCAGGCAAGGCAACAGCCAGGCATTTTGGAATTMATCAAAAACAAGTGAGAGAATGACGACGTCAACGTTTGTCTGAGGTAGACCAGAAAAAGGTAAGTAAATAAATACATGCCTGGCTCAAATAGAAGCCTYTCTTTAATAAGCGCCGGTTGTGGTCAGTGATGTTTTAATTAATTGAAGTTTTACGGTAGATCAAATATGTGTTGCCATCGATAAAACATGTGAGGAGTTGAGAAACAGTTGAAACTAGGGCTGGGAATTCCCAGGGACCTAACGATACGATATTATCAAGACACTTAGGTGCCCGTACTATATGTATTGCGATTCTCAATATTTATTCTGTATGTACTGCGATTCGATACTGTGATTTTGATGTTCCAAACGTATTGCGATTCGATACCGTGATTTTGATGTTCCAAACATATGGCTCACCATACGTCTGCTCTAGAGAGACAAGAGAGCACGAGGAAATTTGTTTTGATCAGTCACGGAAATAAAWAAGTGCTGAAAACATGTTCACTATTTAAAAAGATGGAGAACAAGCTATAGGATGAAAAATAAGCGACTAGCGCTACCTAGCAAATGTTTTTATTTTTACAAATCAATACTTGGGAGTCAGAGTCCATTATAATATTGTCCAAAATAATATTGCGATATGCAACTATCGATTCCCCCCCCCCCCATCACTGGTTGAAACCACAGGCTTTCAGAATGTCATCTGAGTGGAGTGGACATGTGACACCGATGCTGATCTAGGTCCATAAATGCCTTGAGTGTAGTGTTTCAGAGGACCTGTTTCCTGGCCTACATATTTCTGTTTGTCATTTTGATACTTTATACTCTGCTGCTGACACTCGCTCTGACCCACTGAGTTACACAACAGGTCTGCAGGCGGCGCGGGACTAGGCCAACTAAACAGGGGCAGGACGACGGCGGACAGTGCGCGCCGGGGGGGGGGGGGGGGGGCTGCGAGGACGAGGGATGAGAGACCTCAAGCTGGGTCAGAGGGGGCCTGTGGTAGGCAGGGTTGCCAGTAGCATGTTTCGGGGACGAGCGGGTTACCACAGCGACTAACGGCCCGCTCCAGTTCCAGAAGACCAGAGCCTGCAGGTTTAGGCCGGACACCTCCACAGCTCTTCAACAGGCTCCAGGCTTGGCCTCTGTCACACCAGCTACCAGGCAGCCGTACCAGAACATTTACCAGAGCGAGATCACACCGCAGAATAGAAAAGACTAATTCTGCAGATCCCACAAAACACCAAACCAGAATCAGATAAACTAACACAGTGCTTCTGACTGGAGGAAGCCTTTTGGTCTACTAGGAACAGAAAAGAATAAGACCAGGTCTGATTAGGGAAAAGATAAAAATGGAGAGACATTTGTTTTTACACTGAGAAACACACACACACATTTTAAAAAGGGTGAGTGAACTGACCCACTGAAAAAGGAGGAGAAAAATAAAATGGCACTACTAGAGCGGTCTCCCTCTCTCCATCTACGTCAGTTAAAGAGATTATAGAGATTACACTCAATCCAGCGCACGAGTGAGTTTTACTACAAAAACCAGAGAAGACCCTATGCTCGGCATCACAGCAGCAACACATGTTCCCTGAGCGACTACAGGTCACAGAGCAGGAAAACTGCTGGAAGCTTTTCAGGAGGTTGTCATCAGTTTCACATCAGGCCAAAGGATTTACCAGACAGTCCCTAGCAGGCATTAACCAGAAATTGCAATACGCTTGATTAACTCTCAAGTGGATATAAATTTCACACGGACCATGTGAGCCCGGAGGAGATTATTCACAAAAGACACAAATCAGTACCACCCTAATAGAAGGCTTCCTGTGTAAATTCGACGTGAGAAAGGTCAAGATGTGCCAACTTGGAAGATCTCGGAGTGCTGCAGCTGTGAACAAAGAAGGGCTAAGAAAGTGGTCAATAGGCTGCATTGAAATCTATGAGKGCAACGGGTTCTCCCCCTGTCCCGGTGCTTACCACCCTCTGGCAAGGAAGCACAAGAAGATGACCCACTTTCTGTCTCTATTTCTTACTTCTGTTGACACACACAGGCCACCAGTGCAATGATCATGGACTAAGGTAGAGGGAAGCTTACGTAACGGCAGCCTCTGGCCGTTACATAATCSCGAGAACCGCACGTCCCGTACGTCCCGTACACACAATCACAAACACACCTCATCATTCACATACCTAATCATGTACACACCCAATCGTAAACTACCTACAAAACAGACCGATTTGTACAATTTAGATTCGGCATTCACAAACAAAACCATATGTTCTATTGCCATCAACAACGTATGACAGCCCTTCCCCTAAAACAGTGTGTGTGTGTGTGTAGCAATTTCAGCAGCCCCAAGCAAGTTGTTCTTGTGTGTTTTACAATTGCTTCCATAGGAAACAACCCTCAGAGACAGAACGTTTCTCATCTTCCTATGAACCAATTGCTATTAAATGAATGTTTTTTTGACAGAAAACCTGCGGCTAGGATAGGATTCTAGGCAAACCTGGGCTGGCTCCTCTGCTCTAAGATCGTCAGGAACAGTCGGAAGTGGAGGGGGCTGTGGCGCCATTATCCTAGTGGTGCTTGTGGAAGGGTGGGCAGGCTCTGCACTCGTCGCTGCTGGGCTTGGCGGTGGCCTGGGCAGTTTGATGCTGCTGCTCATTGCTCTCCTTTGGCTTGGTTTGGGTGCTCTGGCGAAGCCAATTTCAGATATCCATCTTGGCAGTGGCAGATTAGCTGGTTTTAGCTAGCTAAATAGGCTAAGGCGAATAACACTAACGCTTTTTACAGGTAGCTAAGAAGCTAACTAACCGCCGTAGTGGTGGGTCGTGAGGCAGAGTTTAGTGAAGCAGCTTCAACGGTAAACTTGACCCGCCCTTATAAATCTAAATAAAATTTTACAAGCTTAGGCGCATCACGTTATTCACTTAGCCTATCACAGATGAGAAGTGTTTTTTCCCGCTTTAATGGAAACACAAATGAATCATACCTAACCACCCCAGTGACTTTCCATAGCCCCCCCCTACACACCACAGCACGCTCTGCCCATTGCACCAACCGTTGCACCACTCAATCATTTTAACCTTTTGGACATTAGACCGGTGGAAATCTGTCCTTTGGTGTGATGAGTCCAAATTTGAGATTTTTGGTTCCAACAGCAGTGTCTTTGTGAGACGCAGAGTAAGTGAACGGATGATTACAGCATGTGTGGTTCCCACCGTGAAGCATGGAGGAGGAGGTGTAATGGTGCTAATGGTCTAAATTTATTCAAGGTGACACAGTCTAATTTATTCAAGGCATGCTTAACCAGCATGGCTACCACAGCATTCCGCAGCGACATCCCATCTGGTTTGCGCTTAGTGTGACTATCATTTGCTTTTCAACAGAACAATGACCCAACACACCTCCAGGCAGTTTAAGGGCTATTTGATCAAGGAGGAGAGTGATGAGTGCTGTATCAGATGACCTGGCCTCCACAATCACCGACATCAACCCAACTGAGATGGTTTGGGATGAGTTGTACCGCAGAGTGTAGGAAAAGCAGCCAACAAGTGCTCAGTATATGTGGGAACTCCTTCAAGACTGTTGGAAAAGCCTTCCAGGTGAAGCTGGTTGAGAGAATGCCAAGCTTGTGCAAAGCTGTCAAGGCAAAGGGTGGCTGCTTTAAAGGATCGCAAATATATTTTGATTTGTTTAACACTTTTTTGGTTACTACATGATTCCATATATGTTATTTCATTGTTTATGTCTTCGCTATTATTCTACAATGTAGAAAAAGAAAAACCCTGGAATGAGTCGGCGTCTCCAAACTTTGGACTGGTACTGTATATTTTTCAGTTAGGGATTTTTCTCCACGTTAATGATCCCAAGTTCGTTTAAACGTACATACCCTAATAAAAAATTCCCCCATGACCATCTAGAGGTGGCCCCCACTGGGATCACAACACAACTGTCCATCCAATCAACTACCAAAACCAGAGGAATGGACAGAAAGAAGAGGATAACGAGACCGAACCACAGGCTACCAGTAATCACAATCTTATAGAAACAATGTGGCCACATCCCTGTATGATGTGGGCTGTCGTGTATAAAAACATGTTTGTTGTAGTTGACCATATGTTGCTCTTAATGCTGCACCCAGCCAGACTACTACTAGTTTAATCTAACACTAATCCTCCCACCTGTTTAGGTTACCATAGAAACAGTCAATCAAATAGCCCCCAGATCAAACAAACGGAGTGCTCCCCAACAGGGAACAATATGAGAGTGAAGAGAAAGAGAATGAAAGGCTAGCGGGTGTCAAACTAATGCATAAGTAGGGAGCGTTACACAACGCTGTTGCGCACACTTACAAAACAACTCCAATTCACAGACAGTAATAACCACAATGTAAAAACACCCTTGTTAAATCATCACCATTTCTCACTCACAACAAATAATCCATCCACACCTCTTTTTCCGGTCATCATTTATTCATTCGAAGTGTCCTCCTCAGACATCACCCCGACGTGCTGCGGTCATAAGGGTGACGCTCGCACAGAGAAGCGGGGTTCAGGGGATCACAGTGGCAGCGGGGTTCAGGGGATCACCTACCTGTAAAGGTCTCCGACTCTTCCAGCAGCAGCATGCTTAGTCTCCGTGAGTGGTGTGTGGGGTGTCCAGAAAGCGTGTAGAGGGCGTGCAGTTTGCCCCTCTCTGAGCAGTCTCCCTCTCCGTTCCCCTGCTCTGATGGTGAGGAAATAGGTGGTCTGAGTCCGAGTACCGCTGTCTGCTCCCAAACACACTTCCTCTAGTTGAAAAAGTCTGCCTCAAAGCTGTAAGGCAGAACCTATCTTCTTGTTTACCTTTATCTCTATCCTTTTATCTGATTAGATGTTTTTCCTACTGACTTACTGACTGACTTACTGAACCCGTGAGCGGCTGGCAATGCGAGTTGTGAGTCAGGCTCACAGCAACCAGGAAACTACTAAAAACTCCTTACATAAGCTCTCATGCTGGAGCCGGGCCCCTAGTGGGGGGGGGGTGTCTATGTACGCACATATAGACTATTGAAGGATGGAAAGAAATTACAAAAGATGCTCAAGCTGAGACAAACTCTCAAAGACTAAGTAGTAAACATAAAAAGTATACCAAAGCCTCTCTCCACTGCCATTCAGCTCTTGCTAGAGCCAGATTCACCCTTACTCAGGATTTAGACACTTACCCATCACCTCTGTATGAACGATGATATACTCCTACTCTGGAATGGGTTTCATGTCTGTCCTCTTGTCAAGCCAGAGTATCCGTGTCAGCTCTACTCTGCCATGCTGCCCCAGTCTCACAAAGAATAGAGAGCATGGTTCTGTAACCAGGGCCACCGCCACAAAGGACAGAAGGCTATTGGGACCATTATAAAACGGTGAGGCGCTGAAAGCAGCCCGGCCCTGACTGCCCGTCACAAACCCCCCTTCCACCGGTAGCGTCAGTATGTCGTCAGCAGACACCTCCCCCTTAGCAAGGCTGCCTTAGGTAACAGAGGTAAGAGAGTTCATTCGGACAGGGGGAACGAGGGAATGAGGAAAGAAAAGGGGACGTTCAAAACAATGCAGCGGACTTCGATCACGGGACCCTTTCAAACACACACACCCATCCAGCTTACCCAGATCAATTTACAACACACACACGTGTGGAGGCTGCATACAGCAACCCACATCTTTACACTCCCCTCCCCACTTTGTGGAAGAAAGAGCTAGAAACAAGAGGAAAGAAAAGGTAGAACCAGCCCTGTGAAGGTTGCTAGCTTGATATTACATCACTCAAAAACGAGCTTTTGTTATTTTCATATGATGTGGCTGGTGACACCATCTTGTAAGTCCAATATCTTGAAAACTTGACCGCTGACATGCAAAACACGTTGGGACTGTATCAACAGTGGACTAATAAAAAWAAAAAATAAAAAAAAATATTGTTTTTAAATGTATTTCCTCTCATCCCAAAGAGTAGGCTCATCCCCATGCTCAACTATGCAACACTAACACACATTTCCATAGACACGCCTTTACTTTTCTCAAGTCTTTTAGCTCACATTTCTCTCTGTTTACATACTCAGTCTCAGCAAATGAAAGGGAGGCATGGACTGAGTAATTGACACTGATAAACAACATTTCAATCCAAGTCAGAATGTACCCGTTGAGTGACATGGCAAAAGGAAAGCAGGGACAAAACAACGTGCTGGATTTGTTTACTGCTGTACAAAACAGACTTCCCGACTATTTCCAGCAACAGACACACTAAAGAACCACACACACACACGTGCGTGTAACAGGGCTCTAAAGTGGGACCATTTTGGATTGCATTCGCACCTAAATATTTTGCTCTACAACCTGGAATTTTCATGTAGGAGCACAAGATAATAATAGTAACGATTAGGCTTCTCCCTACCGTACTTTAGAGAAGAAAAAAATGCGCATAGTCATTAGCATCATGGTTGTACCATTACTACAGCGATAACGGCTTGTTTCTAACCAAAACAGTTCAAAAGATATGACCCGTATTACAGACGCAACATTTTTTTTTCTACGGCAGATTGGCTGGCCATATTACATTTTTCCATGGGCCATTTGTTTACGCCTTGTTCAGTCACGTTACCTCAATAGCTAGCTAGCTAACGACCTGGTAACTTTACTAGGAGGCTACATCCGAACGTTTGGGGGCACAGAAAGAAAGGAAAAGGGATAGCTTCTCCAGGAGATCAATGATCATAGCAATGAATGAATAACAGATATCTCGCATGTCTTCACTTACTAACAATGTTCTTAAAGAGACTAACATTTTTATGGTAGATTGTGAAAAGCACTATGTAGAAACCTAATATTCCACAAATGTCTGGTATTTGCGTCAACATTTTAGCGTGATATAATAAAATATATTTACAGGGTCACATATTCGTTTCTAGAGCACAGCATGTGCCTCAGAAGTAGCTATAGGCACAATTAGGATATTCCTCAATCAATTAAAACAATATTTTCTGGTGCTGCTAAATGTTATGTCGTGCTCCTAACTTTTATAAATTTAGAGCCCTGATGACAAGTGCAAAACATCGAACACACACATAAAACAGCTGTATTCTTTGATGGGGAGCAGCTATTTCGTGACAGTGACAGCGTGACACAGCCTTTGTAGTACCTGCCCTGCCAGTCTGTTCAATCATTAAGTTATCCCCAGGCCCAGCTGTGTCTCCAGTCCCCCATCCCTCTTGTTCCCATCTACTCTGCTCACCCAGTATCCAGGTCTCTCACACACAACCTGACCCAAAAACAGGAGCTGCTGCTAGGCCGAGGAACCAGCTCTGGGTGTGCTTTCTGCAATTATGAAAAGCCCAACTAGTGCTTGTGAAAGTGTCTTTTGGGGCGTTTAAATAAAACAAAATCTGCCACCGAATAATGCAGAGGACTTACACGTGTGTGCGCTTGTCTGAACAATTTGCACCTCCATGGCCTCACAATATATATAAAACACGTGAACACACACCCTTGACCTTGTACAGAGCCTCCGCCTGGTCTAGTCTCGTCAACAGGATATTGTCAGCTGCTCTCAGCCACCCTCGACTATTTGTTTCAAAAGTTTAACCAACGGCTCCTGTTGTTCACTGGACTGTGGTGCATATGCTGCAGCTCTGTGCCGCGCCACAGGAACCAGGGGGTGGGATGCCTGTACACCCTGCTCGTTTGCTCCTCTCCCTCCATGCCTGCAGCCTGTCCTCCTGCTTCACACAGACAGTCACTCTATACTTTGTTTCTGGCAAACCTTTTGTGTCTGTCTGACCTCCGCTGCCACCCTACCTGTACATTTCCACTGCCTCAATGTGTGGCTGTTGTTGTTTTGAACTGTATGTCTCAGCTGGGTGAGTAGGCAGTGAAAAAATTTAAAAACTATGGGAGCCGGGCCTGGTTGCATAAAACATTCTGGGGGACAGGGTTCAGGGTACACAGAGAGGGAGAGAGGGCCACAGCACAGGGGGAAATGGGCACATCTCACAGAGCTGAGCTCTCACACCAACACAAGGGAACTAAAGACAGACGGGGAGAGGGATGGGAGGAAAGAAAGAGGAGAGAAGTGGGAACGGAACTTCCCGTGGGAGCGTTGTGAAGGTATCGTAGCAAAAGGGTTGGTCAAGAAGACAAAACAGGGATACAGAGAGAGGGAGAAAAACAAGTATGCTCACGACTTTGAGAAAGAGAAAGGGGGAGAGAGAGCGCCCAGGCTCCGGTTGTTATGGCGACAGTAAAAGCGCAGAGAGCGGGTGGCATGGGTGACGGTGCTCTGTGACTATTACCCGAGAGAGAGGAAAGGAAGGAGGGAGGGGAGAGAGAAAGAGCACAAAATACACTTCAGAGCCCAGATTAAATATGCTCATTCAAGTAACATAGGAGAACGAACAGTTAATTGGCCAGCATGCATGAGTCAAATGGTAACATACAGACTGTTGCTGCCCCAATTATGACAAACACATGCATTAAGCTCCCTCTGTGTGTGTGTGTGTGCGCGTTGGCACAAAAAGAACATAACAGGAAATCTGTCACGTTAGTTACATGGCCCCAAAAGACACCATGTTCTCTGTGATGCGCCATCTTTCATGGTCTAAGATAGATATCATCAACACGTGTTGGACTGCTTGTAGGTGGTGTACTTGTAAGTGACGCTCTGCTTTTTTGACACCACACACCAAAAAGCAAGTTCTGCAGGCTCTAGTTTTGTCTAATCTTCATTATTGTCCAGTCGTGTGGTCCAGTGCGGCAAGGAAATACCTAGTTAAGCTGCAGCTGGCCCAGAACAGAGCAGTACGTCTTGTTCTTCATTGTAATCAGAGGGCTGATATAAATACTATGCATGCCAGTCTCTCTTGGCTCAGAGTTGAGGAGAGACTGACTGTGTCACTTTTTATAAGAAACATGAATGTGTTGAAAATCCCAAATTGTTTGCATAGTCAACTTACACACAGCTCTGACACACACACTTACCACAACAGACATGCCACCAGCGGTCTTTTCACAGTCCAAAAATCCAGAACAATTTAAAGAAAGCGTAGAGTATTATATAGAGCCATTATTGCATGGAACTCTGGTTCCATCTCATATTGCTCAAATAAACAGATAAAGCAACACCTCACGACACAACGCCTCTCCCCTATTTCACCTAGATAGTTTGTGTMTATGTATTGATATGTAGGCTGTGTGTGCCTTTAAAAACAAATATGTTTTTCTGTCCTATTCTGAGCTATTCTTGTCTATTAATGTTGAGTATTATGTCATGTTTCATGTTCTGTGTGGACCCCAGGAAGATTAGCTGCTGCTTTTGCAACAGCTAATAGTTATCCTAATAAAATACCAAAATACTAAAGATGGTGTGGAATTTTAGGCCCAATTCCCAGGCTCATACAGCTACAGCTGAATGGCAACATGATAGTTGATACATATATCATGTGGCTCAGAAGGCTATTTTGAGAACGTTTTCATATTTAGATAAAGAAAGAGACTGTGCCGACCTCAGGGTACATGATATGTTATGAACGAGGTCAAGAACCTTGCATGCGGCTTGGAGACCTTTACGGTATACCAGTGATTTTTCCAGGAAATGTTTTAAATGTTTAAACAGAAGCAATTCTGTTTTCAAAATGGCACCAATCACTTATTAAGGTGTGTCCTGAACGTGTATTTCTGCACTACACTGACTAGAAGCCACAATAAAACAACTCTACTGAATCATGTTTAGGGTTCCAAAATTCTGGTTAACTTTCCCAAAAGTCAGAGTTTTTCCAGAAATCCCAATTGGAAGATTCCCGGAATCAAGAAGGAATAAGCAGGAAATCTGGAATCCTCCGACCAGGATTTCAGGAAAAACATGGGAATTTGGGGGATGTAAGTAGAATTACGCAACCCTAAGCACGTTGAATGTCATGTTGTCGTGTCGAAGCTGATGGATCAGTGCAGCACCTGCTTGCGGCTATATGGATAGATATCTGGTAACCAAAAGACAGGAATAAGAGGAAATTAGACAGAGTTAGTATGGAGATGGTAGAGGGAGGGAGTGATCCTCACTTCACCGGGCCTGCCGTTGGTACTAGTGACCTTAATCCTACAGCAATACGTTAATATGTTAACACCCAGACAGGCTGGGGCATAGAGCACAGACGGGGAGTAGGGTTACGTAATGTGTACATATGTCTGACGTATGTGTGTCAGAGTAAGTAGGAGTGTGAGAGTGCATAAGTCCAGACACTGAGCAGAGCTAAAGTACAGTAGCTGGCCTACATGTTGAGTAGTTATGGGGGGCATATTTTTTTTTTTTATAGTTACATATCGGGATATAATGTTTGCGCTAGTTGGGAATACCTGCACCAAACCTCCAGTATTTTCCCTTCATAGTTTGTTCTCAGTCTTCTTTTTCGTTTTCAGCACTTTTATTTCCCTGACTGATCAAAACTCGTTCTCTCATGTTCTGGTCTCTCTGCAGCAGACATATGGTGAGCGGTATGTTTACTACCTCGAATCGCAATAGAATCACAGTAAAGAACAGCAATACACATCGTATCCGCACCGAAGTATCGTGAAATATCATATGGTGAGGTCCCTGGAGATTCCCAGTCCTAATGTTGAGGGCAATCCATTTTCCTGACTGTGAACCAACTATTTCTAAAACAAAACATGACAAAGAACAGAACACACAGACAAACTATTATTAAACCTAACCCTGATGCTTAAGGTCGCTGTGTGTGTGTGCGCGCCCGCGCGCCGCAGTAGAGCTGGTCTGTACGGCTGAATGAGGCGTAGCTGCGCAGACACAAAGAGAATGGGAGGAGGGCTGTCTCTCATAACGCAGTGTCACAGTGACATAGACCAAGACGGCCGTGTGAATGTCACCACAACCCAGGGAGTGAGCAGCACAGAGAGGGTAGGAGAGGGAAATAACTGCCCAGAGTGGGTGAAATTGCGCTTTGGTGATGAAATTCAACTTACTGATGTTTAAACTGCATTCAAACAAGACAAATATGATTATTCACGGTCTGAAACTTTCAGTGGGGTCTTTCTAACAGTGCATTACCAGTATATCCAAAAAGTCAGATTTCGTAACCTAATTCATGCGACAATAAGCACCGAGCTGTTGACAGAGCGGTGCAGCTTTCTCGCAGCAACTTTTAGGATTTGACATGTTCTCCATTTTCCATGAGCCTGTAAGGTAGCCTTTATTCTCGCACAGCATCCAGCCTAGCTGAGGCGATGAGTGAGCAATTTTCCTTCATTTTACCCACTTTTTTCTCTCTGGCCTCCATTGATTTAGTCACCTGAATTTGAGCCATCATACAAGGGTAAAAACACCAATAACATTTGAACGGATTATGACAAAGACATGATGTTTGGACCATTGGTTTTTACCTATTTTACCCATTGGTCAAAATATGAATATTTCATTGGACACCCTACCCTCTCTCTCATTAGGTATGAGCACGGTTAATTAATTAAGAGAATATCCAAATGTAGACGTTAGTATTCGACTTTGATTAGTTGCCAGAGTATATATGTATTTTTTAAACAAACGATGAAAAGGCTTTTCCTGAATTAAATAAACGTGACATTGCTACATACAGTGCATTCAGAAAGTATTCAGACCCCTTGCCTTTTCCCACATTGTTACGTTACAGCCGTATTCTAAAATGGATTAAATTACATTTTCCATCAATCTACAACCAACACCCCATAATAAAGCAAAAACAGGTTTTTAGAAATGTTTGCAAATGTATTCAAAATAAAAAAACAGAAATGTCTTATTTACATAAGTATTCAGACCCTTTGCTATGAGACTCGAAAATTGAGCTCAGGTCCATCCTGTTTCCATTGATCATCCTTGAGATGTTTCTACAACTTCATTAGAGTCCACCCGTGGAATATTTCATTGATTGGACATGATTTGGAAAGGCACACACCTGTCTATATAAGGTCCCACAGTTGACAGTTCATGTCAGAGCAAAAACCAAGCCACGAGGTTGAAGGAATTGTCCGTAGAGCTCCCAGACAGGATTCTGTTGAGGCACCGATCTAAGGAAAGGAACCAAAACATTTGTGCAGCAGTGAAGGTCCAACACCACAGTGGCCTCCATCATTCTGAAATGGAAGATGTCCAAATCAATTGAATTTACCACAGGTGGACTCCAATCAAGTTCTAGAAACATCTCAAGGATGATCAATGGAAACATGATGCACCTGAGCTCAATTTCAAGTATCATAGCAAAGGGTCTGAATACTTATGTAAATAAGGCTAAAAAAAATGTTTTTAATACATTTGCCAAAAATTCTAAAAACCTGTTTTCACTTTGTCATTATGGGTTATTGTGTGTAGATATATTTGTATTTATTTAAATCCATTGTAGAATAAGGCTGTAATGTAACAAAATGTGGAAAAAGCCAAGGGGTCCGACTACTTTCCGAATGCACTGTATCTTGTAAAACTGGGAATTTGTTCATTTGATATTCACGTTTGTTTTATTACCTATTGAATTGCCTCATTCAAGACACAAGTATGTCCCGAAGTTGGAGGATTTATTGATCCCCTCGTCACTTTCTGGAAGTCACCCTCTGAGTTCCGTTAGCAACACGTGCCAACGGAGGACCCTCCGAGCGAGTTGCGAGGGGGTGGTTTGGGATTCACTGTTTCGCTACAAGGATTCAGTCTGGTGAAGATCGGAAGATAGAGCCCTCAACGTTTCGCCAAACCAACCAGGGTTGGTTTTGTTGATGACAAACACAAAGCACTGTTGTTGACAGGCTTCAGTTCAGTCGGCATTTCTTTACTCAAGCCAAGGCAGTTAGTAGTAAGTAGCTAGCTACGTTAGCTAACATGTTTTTGTCCTGGTGCTCGATGTGCATTTCTCTGATATTAAATCAGTTCAATATCACTCCTGGTCACTTGCACCTCTTCAATGACAAGTATTTTCCTCTCATTATAACCCGTTGTATAGGCATCTTAGTTGACCCTTTCCATGCCAGATATAATATCATTGGACCGTAGCATATGGAATCATATCATCTCTACTCATGGAATTTATTTACACAACATTTATCAGTATGCGTGTGTGTCTTTCAGTTTCCACCTACCGGGGACATCATCTTCATCCTCTCCATCATTCTCATCCTCCTCCTCACTGTTGAGGCAGTGGGGCTCCATGTGTCTCCCCGAGGTCTCCTCGTCAGACATGGTGTCCCTCAGTCACCCGGGGGCATTACCTAGGCATCCTCACACAGGCCATCTGCAACACACACACTTCTTATTTGGACACTGCTTTTGCATAAAAAATGTAGCCTACAGTTATTAGATTTTTGTTCTATGTCTTAGGGTTAGTATTTTTTTTCATTTCACTTCATCAATTTGGCCTATTGTTCTTTACATGAAATCCAAATAAAAATCCATTTAAATTACAGGTTGTAATGCAACAAAATAGGAAATCTGCCAAGGGGGATGAATACTTTTGCAAGGCACTGTATTTCTTGGACAATTGCTTGTGTATGGCAATTTGAGAACTTTTGTGGACAAATTACACTTTCATTTCCCCCACTGTAAAACAGTATATCGGCAGATATATCGGTAAGTTGTTCCCACCCCAAAAAAAACAGAATCGGACCCAGTGCTAGACTTTGGCAGGAGCCCACCGGAACTGAGTACTGGCACCTCAAATTTTCTACTGCTTGAGTTCCTGGACCTCTAATAAAATATCTCAAAAGTGTTGTGCAGTTACTGCACCAAAATATAAAACAGTACCGGCATCCAAAATGAGTACCAGCACCTATTTTAGACCAAGTCAAGCACTGATCGGACCCCCCAAAAAAACATAGGTTGGGCTCTACATAAAACATTGACTTCATTATCACACGTGCCTATATCAACAACCAAACATCTCCTCCCATCTTCAATGTTTCCAATAAACAACAGTCACTGAGGATTCCCTGGGTTTCATCAGGGGAACATGGTGGACTTTCCAAGAGGGTGGATCAGAGGTAAGGTGCAGGGGATCATTCATACCCCAACCCTGTTGTCTTTATTTTTTCTCCAGCCCCCCCTCCCTCCAACACCTCTCTCTTCCTCCATCTTTCCCTCTCTCATTCCACTCCCTTTTCTCTCACCAGTGGTTAGGAGGACCCTCCAGTGATCAGCCATCTCCACTCTCCTCTGAACTTCATCTCCAGCACCACTGATTCCTCCTGATTCTCATTTCCCCCTCTTCAGTCTCAGTACTACCAGTCTCTCTGGCTGCCTCCTGGCTGCTTACATAACTATTTAATTTGCTGGTTTTAAGAATTAAGCTTTCAGATAGCTCTTTGTTGACTGTTGCTGGGTGTTATCATCCGCCATCAGCACCGGCCTGTACCCTACCTGCCCTAAGCTCTCACCTGGCCCCTTACACTAAGTCTGAATATGTCCTGCTAGGTGACCTACACTGGGACATGCTTAAACCCCCTGATCAAGTCTTAAAACAATGGGACTCCCTAAATCTCTCAGATTGTTATCAGTCCCACAATAATCCTGATAGGCATCAGTCCGGTGTTTTCTGTAATGACCTTAGTGATCACTGTTTTTTGACTGGCTCTTGTTCAGGCAAAAATGAGAAATAAGTGCACTCAGGCTATCTGGAAGGCCAAAGTGTGTTACTTTAAGGAGCAGTTCTGTCTCTGTGGGTCTAACCCCAAGAAGTTCTGGAAAATGGTGAAAGACCTGGAGAATAAATCCTCCTCACAGCTGCCCATGTCCCTTAATGTTGATAATTTGTTGTTACTGACAAGGAGCGTATGGCTGAGCTCTTTAATCAACACTTCATTAAGTCACGATAACTATGACACAGCCATGCCTCCTTGCCAGCAACATTTCCTCATTTCCCAGCCCTTCTAATGCAACTTGCCCTGATGCTCCTCCCTCTTTTTCCCCCTGCCCTGCTACACAGTTTCTTCCTGCAGGCGGTCACTGATTCAGAGGTGCTAAAAGAGCTCCTTAAACTTGGCCCCCKAAAAAATATCTAGGTCAGATGGTTTAGTTTAGGGATGCACGATATATCGGTATTGGCCTATATTAGCTAAAAATGTAACACAGAACTAGAGCTACACAGAACTAAAGCAGAAAAATACTAAGCGCACACATCCAACAACTAAACAAGTTGAAGTCGAGCAGTCATTTGAAAGAGCAAGAACATTTCAGCGAGAACTCGCAGGCGAAAAACATTAACACCAAGATAATGGAATTCATTGCCCTTAACAATCAACCGTTCTGTCGTGGATGATGTTCGCTTTTGTCGACTGGTCGAGCATCGGTACACACTACCAAGTAGGCTCTATTTTTCAGATGATGTCCTACCGGAGTTACACAGTATTGTTGAAACGCATATCCATGAGCTACTTGCTATGGGTGTCACTGCAATTAGCTTCATGACTGATATTTGGACCAGCGATGTCAGCCCCATGAGCATGCTGAGTCTGACAGCACAGTGGGTCGACGAGGATTTGGTACTGAGGAAAGCCGCATTGCATGCTCAATAATGTGCTGGTTCTCATACCGCTGCTGCCATCTCAATGGCATTTGAGAACATGTTTCAAACATGAACACACTCCTAAGCTCCATTCGAAACAACTGACTGGAGAAATAAGCTCCTCAACTGCGTTTGCAGCAGACGAGATACCCTCMGTCATGGCTAGGGTTGCACATTTGGGGGAATATTCAGAGGTGGAAACTTTCCGTGGGAATTAACGGGAATATGGGAATTAACGGAAACATATGCAAATGAATAGTAATACCATTTAAATGTAGATATATGTGCCCTGTGGGGCGAAAGCAAACTTGATGGAATATGGAGAAAAATGCACAAAATTCTTCCTTAATCTCCAATACAGGAATGATAAATTATTTTTTGCAGAAACTCGTTACTGAAGACGGAGTTATCTATGATTCGCCTAATGATATTTTAAAAAGAGGAAGCTAATTATTTTAGGCAGATGTTCTCTTTTCCGGTAAGGAATTCTTTCCAAATAATATAAAAACAGAAAAATAACAAAAATGTACAGAAAGATCAGTGTGAAGGCCAAATTACAGAGGAGGGTTGGAATTGTGACATAAAAAATAAACAAGAATCGACAGAAGAAAGTTCATTTGTAGTTCTAAACATATTTAGGGTGTTTTTTTACTCACTTTTTGTCTCTCCCCCACGACGTTATTCCTCTCTCATACAGCGTCCATCACAATTACATGCACATGGCCAATTATGCAAATTGGGCGACGACGTCATTTAGTGACTTTTAGGACAGCCAATAGCTACTTTCCTCACTGAGGAGTTGGCAACACTGCGCATTATTCAAAGCACACACACACACACACACACACACCAGGGAGCCGGCCAATTGTCCGGGAGAAGAAAGAAAATCCCTTTGTAAAATAATGTTTTTTTTTTTGCCTATTCATTGATGGAAATACCAGTCAATGGAAACCCACTTGACCGGTCATGCTTATGGATCTGCATAATTTAGTGGAATTAAATTGGTACAGAGCTTGTAAACGGAAAATCTGTCAGACGGCGCAAGAGAGCTGCTGCTAGAGCTTCTCAAACTGCTCATTTGTTGCTGCTGGAATGAAGCGTGCTTTTATAAACCCAATCATTGCGTAACAATTCTAAGCGCAACCGCGTGTTAATTAACTGTTTAAGGCCACGATTAAAAATAGCTACCATTTTAATTTCTCAACTGGTTATTGAAGCGCGCTTCCCATCCCCCATTCAAGTACATATAGACAACGGTAGGCAGGCTTCAGCGCGTCACACACACCACTTTGCAATGAGCTGGAGGCAGTATGTATTTTGAAAACATATACTTAATTGTTTGAAACCTAAGCGTTTTACATTACGAGGCATGTCTTACATTGCGTCAAATAAAAATTCGACCATAGAAACATAAAGGCAATTTTATAAAGAGACATACTTCCACATGACATTAAAACCAGTAGCCTAGTTCTATTGGTTTTCAAATCAACTTTCTTTCATTGTCCAGCAGCCAAAGGCACAATCCCAGTCATATTAGCAACCCATGTTAGTTGTTGCATCTTTACATATCCCCTCTTTCAACATTTCTAACAGATATTTACATCTCTGTCACAAGAAACCACTTTTTACGACAGTGTTTCCCGCTAATTGCATTGTGGAACAAACGTTTGCGCGTAGCTTACTGCCTTGTGTGCATTGCTGCGCTTATAATGTGAAGAAATAGTACATCAACATTTTAAGCATAAGTTCTGATCCGATGCATAAGACTCATTGCTTTTTAAAGTGTTTTTAATGCAGCCAGTTGGCCTACTGGTTGTATTCATTTGGGATATCACCCCACAACTGTCCCAGAGTCTGTTTGGAATAGGCTATTTTCTTCCTCGCACAGAACGACAAACTGACCAATAGAATACGTTGCTGCTATGAAAGTGAACTGTGTCTACGCGTGATCAGGGTTGTATTCATTCTGCCGATTCCGTTGAAAAAAAAGTTTCTTAGATGGAAGCAAAACGTGGATAAACATATCTGAATTTGTCCAATAGAAACTCTTGTTTGCAACTGTTGGACTAATGATTACACCCTATATCAAGCTAGATGCAGGCAAGAGTATGTTAGGTGGTATTGAATGTCACTGTCTGTCCATGTGTCACGGCCTGTCGCCTGAAATGTGTCTCTCGACCTGTGTGCACCCACATTGTAAACATTCATTCATAGGCTTGGTTGTAGCAACCTCATGATGGGTATAGGGAAAATGTGAGTATCATGTAGTAGCCTAAACCTATCACTGTTACATTGAACTGGGTGAATGGAATATGAATGAGTCATCCAATATGCTGTAATAGAAATAAGGCCAAACTCACAAAGAAAAAAAAAACTGTCCTCCCTCATCTTAAACGGCACTGACTTGGCCTTACGTAATGGAAAAACAATACATCACTCCTTGTGATGTAATGCAATTAACAGTCTTTGCATAACTGGGCAGCAGAGAGAGGCAGAGCTAGAAGTATACGGCAAGGCTAACAATGTGTCAGGGTTGGATTACGATACACTGTTTACTGACAGGACCAGACCTGTAGACACAGTGAGTCCAATCATGTCTAAGGGCTTTCCTACCTCACAGAAACACTGGGATACATACAGTACAACCCCAGTTAACCTAAAGGGGTATGTGTACTGTTTTTATAGGGCTCTCAAATCACACTTTTTTTTTTTATATATAGAACATCCAATTTAGTTGTTTTTCTAAGTCCACAATAATGTTTAAACCACATCAGGAGACCATTTTTTAAGCCTGGGAAAAATTTAAGAATTTCCCATTTTTGGGTGTAGTTACTACAGTATTGCTGTAGCGCTCATGTGATTGCAGAGTTCGCAAAACAAAATGGCCACTGGATTGATGCAAATAATCATGATTTCATTCTGCCAGCTACTTTGTAGTTAACATTTCATTGAGAATATTTTTGGGAAAGCCTTTCCATCTCTACCAGAAGGTTACTATTAGCATAATCGCTAACAGCTACACAAAGTGTAGACCTGCGTGTGCGCCGCCCACATACAGACAGGGCTATTCCTGTGCCGTTTCAGAAAGTTGCATGAAAATACGAATCACTAACGCATTTTGTTCATGTCTTATATGATTCTCTTGGGCAAACTATTACATTTTCTAATAAGTCAATGATTTAATACATTTCCTATTAAGTTCAATGCATATTTTTAAGTAAAAATGGTTCAACTTTGTTTCCATTGAACATGCCATACAGATAATGGCATTTTAATTCATTATATGAAGAGTGCCTTGGTCCTCCTTTCTTTTTGATGACCAATTTACCCCTTTTACCAAAGAGCACCTTCTGTCTACCAAAACCTACTATTGTGTACCTTAGCAGCGCTTCCCCTATTCCTTTTTTTCGACATATTTTTACATTGTTGAATTCTGTTTTAAATGTCTTTATTCCGGATTTTATAAGGCCCTATGTTTATCCATGTACACTGTGTATACCAGGGATATCCAACCTTTTCTAGCATGAGAGCTACTCTTTTCTTTTTTAGCTTTCCAAATAGGAATATTCTGCTCTTCATCACTCCCCTGCAACTCTTCCCCAGGTCCTTAGTGTACAAGAGACAGTAGTGCCCTACATTTTCTGCCAATGCACATGTTACAATAATGTTTAATAAACAACTCTAAAGGGGGCCCTGTAAAATGTGATCTTTTCGCCCAAATTCTGGTTGATATTTTCCCAAATGATGTTCTCACTTTTAGATTTTTTTTTGGGGGGGGGGGGGGGGTTTCACTCTCAAATTACAATTGTTTGTAGAGAAACTAAATTCCCCTTTAATTGTGCATCTAGCGAGTGAGGTATGTGCCCTATTAGCTACGGTTCTGAAGGCTACTGCTGCTGCTCATTTCATGGTGAAGTTTGCAAATAACATAATAGGTACAAATGACATACTCATGATATACAGTACTTCTGGAGGGGTTAATGACGGTTTGCATTGGAATACGTGAAAATTTTATGTACTTTCAGATTTGTTTGGCGAGCTACTCATAGGTGGGCTGGTAGCTCACGATCGACCTGTTATAGACCCCAGGCGTATACTATAGTGCAGGAGTTAGTCTTCAATTGACATCTTAATGATACCAGAGGGCCTGGATGAGAAACATTGCACATACCACTAGTCTAACTTGGGTTACAGTTAGTCAAAGACCTATTTGTGATTTAGCCAACTCTGTTGTGTTTGTTGTCATGCCAGATCACATAGGCTATCCTAATGGCAAGCATCAACAAATGTTTTTCATTTAGCACTTAGCTAAAGCATACAGGTCTGGCAATCAGGCTAGCAGATTTTGCTTTAGGCTCCTTTTGATCAAAACAACTATGGAGAGGGAAAGAAACCCTCATCTTTCTTCCTTTCCATACAACTCCTCCTGTGGGGTTTTCACTGATGAATCGTGCTGCTGTTTCGTCAAAGAAATACTGTAGACAAAGAAGCGGGCCGGACACACACACACACACAAAAGATGTAAAACGCAAACAGACTAGAGGGAAGACTGTCAGAGTTGTGGATCCCTGGGAAGAGTCAAACAGCAGAATGGAAGACGCTGGCAGCAGCCTATTCCTGAGAGGCAAAGCTCTCATGATGCATTTGAGAGCTCATCACTCAGCTTGGTGAAATTAAATTCACGTCACTCACAGCCCGTTCCTGTGCCAATGCAGTGCATATCATCATGATCCCAACCCAGCTTCAATGTCAGGTTAGCCGACACAACCTTGAGCAAAGAGCTTTTAAAGAACTTTCTAAAACACAGCTCATAGAACACAACTTCCAGCTATAGTGACTTGAATTCAAGGAAGAAAATGATTGTTGGTGGGAAGAGGATAGCAATGGAGGAATTGTCCTTAACAAAAGAGAAAGCTAAATTGGAAGGTTAACAATGACCTTGTTAGCCTCCCAGGAAGGGGTCGCGTCCCTGTTTCAATTCTACAGGGAGGGGCTGCCTTTTCAGACAGGAGCCCTATTCAGCGGTACATGACCTTGGTTTGTGAAACGATTGTATTGAAATATATGGTTTGTGTATATTATAAAAGTGTCTCTTTCTCCATGTAGAGTAGGGGGGAAAAAACTGCACTACCCCTCACGAAGATCAACGGGGGAAACCAGTCGATAGAGTGACCACATACCTGGGAATTGAGATAGATAAACTAAAAATTAAAGATAAACTAAAATTCAAAGAAAACAAAAGAAATGACAAGAGAGAATGTTCTTTTTGCACAACCTGAACAAGGCTTGTGCATTATACCCAGGTATTTTGAAAAAAAAACAGGATGGTTTTCAAGTTTAAAAAAAAGTATTATAAATTTGTATATTTGCATCTACTTTTTAACTAAATACCTGTAGTCATCTTGCGCAAAACGGTGGAAGATAAAGTAGATCGCTGTCTTCATGTTACATGTCACCATTTTTCATTATGAAGCTTACTGGTAGTCCCCAGTCATGTGGCGTTTGTTTCCAAGCACACAATGATGAGACCGGAGACTTGTGAGTAACTCACTGTTGTGCAGCTCTCACCAGGTGATCTAGTTACAGTATTGAATTCACAACTAAATGTTTGACAGGTAGATATCTTATAAATATTAACTGTTTAAAATGTGCTAAATGTTCTGCAGTTGCACATTTGGTTTGCTAATTTAGTAGCTTGTTAGCTATCTAGCTAAGTGGTTAGCTTCTTCCAAAATCCAGCTTTGCTTGGTAACAGCAGAGAATCCCCTTCGGGATCAAGAGCCTTGCTGTCAAATGTTTGTTTTGTGCGTGCAGCCAAACTGAGTAGCATTTTTAGGCCAGAGCCTCGTTAGCATTCTCTATGGGCACTCTACATGTACTTGTTAGCAATGCTAACCTTCAGATTACAAAAGCTCAGTGGGGTTTGAAAATAGCGCCCTTTGTGTTCAGTGTCGCCATTACCAAATATCCCGCTATGGCACAAGGTCGTTATGATGGCATTACAATCTGGATACCGCACCCAAGCCTAAACTGATCTATTGCAATGTTGATCGCCATATCTTGCAGATGTTTTACAAATCTGTCCTGCGGAGTGTCCTGTCATTTGGCCTGTTATGCACGCTTGTAAACATGAGTGCAAGACCAAAGTGCAGCAACACATAAAAACAGCGGGCAAGATAAATGGTATAAGCCAAGAGTCAGCCAACAGCCAGTACACAAATCTCATACTCCAAAAACATGAAACATTCTAAAGAAGGATAATTCTAAAAAGCACAGTACCCACTTCCTCCTAAATTTACCCAAAGCAGCCGCAGCCTGACTAGGGGGAAAATACTTATTGAAAAGAAACAAATAGATACAGGGACTTTCAGCCATTAGGCTGTATAATGGAAAGACTTAGCAAAGACAATTGATTGGTTGAAGGGAGTGTTTATTGAACATCCACTGTAAATATGTAGACCGTTGCACTTTTCATATCAATTTTATTGTGTACCATTCTGTGTTTGTCTTTTAAGCACATGACCAAACAAATTTCCCCCTGGTGGGATAATAAAGTTAATCTAATCTAAGGAGTTATGAGAGGTCTTCATGACATTTCAAACATGCATTGCATCCTCCTCCTGAATGAATCCCCGGCAGCAGTGGAGACCACCTGGGACGGGTCGGGGGAGGGGTTGAGGTCTGGTTGTCTCGTGTCCTCAAAACCCACATGCCAAACGAGGGAGGGGAGTACATAGCCTAAACCCTGATAAAATAGGGCCACCCAACATCATCTAGATTCTAGATGAGGTAACGCAGGGTCAAGGGACACCACAGACGTGGTCAGAAGGATACGAGCCCAGCCCCCAGCCCCCTCAGGACAGTGCCAGAGTCCAGACCAGACCGCAGCACACTCAGGACAGAGCCAAACAGCCGGACTGAAGGTCATGGGGGACAAGGCCACCAGGCTGGAAACAGGAAGCGAGAGGAGTCGCATGGGCCTGCAGTTGGGACTCCCTAAAAACACGACACTTCGATACAGCTACGCACGGAAGTTAATTTTCTTGGCAGGTTAGGAGAGCCTTTTCTCTAACCTTAACCAAATTCTCCTCACATGCTATATTAATTCTACCGACCTGCTCGGTAAGCTCTACTAACCTGCGAAAAAGTCACTTCCCGGTCATCACTGTCTCAAAACACAAAGAGGAGTTCACTTCTTTAGGAAAATTAGCCCCAATGTTGGAAACAAACATTATGTTGTCATCCAGAGTTACATGTATTTACACTGAGTGTACAAAACATTAGGAACACCTTCCTAATTTTGAGTTGCACCTCCTTTTGCCCTTAGAACAGCCTCAATTCGTCGGGGCATGGACTCTACAAGGTGTCGAAAGTATTCCACAGTTGTGTCAACTTGATACACACGGGAACTGTTCAGCGTTAAAACCCAGCAGCATTGCAGTTCTTGACACACTCAAAACAGTGCACCTGGCACCTACTTCCATACCCCGTTCAAAGGCACTTAAATCTTTTGTCTTGCCCATTCACCCTCTGAATGGCACACATGCACCATGCAGGTTTCTCAAATGATTGCCTCACCTGGTTTACCAACTACTTCTCTGATAGAGTTCAGTGTGTCAAATCGGAGGGCCTATTGTCCGGACCTCTGGCAGTCTCTATGGGGGTGCCACAGGGTTCAATCCTCGGGCCGACTCTCTTCTCTGTATACATCAATGATGTCGCTCTTGCTGCTGGTGATTTCTCTGATCCACCTCTACGCAGACGACACCATTCTGTATACTTCTGGTCCATCTTTGGACACTGTGTAAACTAACCTCCAGACGAGCTTCAATGCCATACAACTCTCCTTCCGTGGCCTCCAACTGCTCTTAAAACGCAAGTAAAACTAAATGCATGCTATTCAACCAATCACTGCCCGCACCTGCTCGCCCGTCCAGCATCACTACTCTGGACGGCTCTGACTTAGAATACGTGGACAACTACAAATACCTAGGTGTCTGGTTAGACTGTAAACTCTCCTTCCAGACTCACATTAAGCATCTCCAATCCAAAATTAAATCTAGAATCGGCTTCCTATATCGCAACAAAGCATCCTTCACTCATGCTGTCAAACATACCCTCGTAAAACTGACCATCCTACCGATCCTCGACTTCGGTGATGTCATCTATAAAATAGCCTCCACTCTACTCAACAAACTGGATGCAGTCTATCACAGTGCCATCCATTTTGTCACCAAAGCCCCATACACTACCCACCATTGCGACCTGTACGCTCTCATTGGTTGGCTCTCGTTTCATACTCGTCGCCAAACCCACTGGCTACAGGTTATCTACAAGTCTCTGCTAGGTAAAGCCCCGCCTTATCTCAGCTCACTGGTCACCATAGCAGCACCCACTCGTAGCACGCGCTCCAGCAGGTATAACTCACTGGTCACCCCCAAAGCCAATTCCTCCTTTGGTCGTCTTTCCTTCCAGTTCTCTGCTGCCAATGACTGGAACGAACTGCAAAAATCTCTGAAGCTGGAAACACTTATCTCCCTCACTAGCTTTAAGCACCAGCTGTCAGAGCAGCTCACATTACTGCACCTGTACATAGCCCATCTATAATTTAGCCCAAACAACTACCTCTTCCCCTACTGTATTTATTTATTTTGCTCCTTTGCACCCCATTATTTCTATTTCTACTTTGCACATTCTTCCACTGCAAATCTACCATTCCAGTGTTTTACTTGCTATATTGTATTTACCTCACCACCATGGCCTTTACCTCCCTTATCTCACCTAATTTGCTCACATTGTATATAGACTTATTTTTCTACTGTATTATTGACTGTATGTTCTGTTTATTCCATGTGTAACTCTGTGTTGTTGTATGTGTCGAATTGCTATGCTTTCTCTTGGCCAGGTCGCAGTTGCAAATGAGAACTTGTTCTCAACTAGCCTACCTGGTTAAATAAAGGTGAAATAAATAAAATTAAATAAAAAGCTCTCAATTTCTCAAGGCTTAACATGTCTCCTCCCTTTCATCTACACTGGTTTTTTTGTACGTGTCGTGTTGCCTAAGCCACATCAACACAATGGTTTCAACTCTCTACCACCAAAAGAGAAAGAGAGGGAGAGAAAGGCATTTTTTCATCTGCAAAGGCAGGAAAAGTGGAGGGGGGGGGGGGAATGTTTAAGGAGGCCACTGAAACGAAAGACAGCTGCTTGCATAAGCTGACTTACATAAGAGCTGGCTAATGCCGCTGTTACTTACAAGTAAAGTTATATGAGATATGCTTAAACAAAGATGCACACGCAGTTAGGCACGTCAGCGTAGGTTGAATGCCCTGTTCCTGGTTGTCCTTATAAAAACACAAAAAGGAAATCCAGCAGTGAACATTGAAATGGGCCTAGTTCCAGACTACAGTGTAGTATACAGTCCAGGGCACAGTGGGAAGTCCCCCTCTGATGTCCTGAGATCTGTCTGTCTCCAAGTGGACAGAGCCTCAGTCAGGCACTTTGATGAACACCTAAAGGGCATGCATCAAAAGGGGCACATAGTGGGAAGTGGGCAGTGCAGCCCTTCTGATGTACAGCTAAATATGGATGCGAGTCTGTCCCTTGATACAGTAGGTCTACAATGTACTGTATCTCCAAAACTCTTTGTATCAGTAACCTCTATCATTTCATCACTAAGTAAACATTTTTTAAAAAGTAAAAACTTTGACAAGCTCAACTTAAGCTGATCAATTTGTTTGTATAACAAAAAGGCATGTTGAGTAAGTCTAAACTATTTAGAGTGATAAAAACCCACCAAAGTAATGTCATAAAACATTGTTTTGCTTTGGTGGTTCATAACGCAAATAGATTTTTTAACAACGCCCCCCCCCCCACCCCAAAATACACATAATAGCCAGTAGAACTAGCCGATACGGACAAAAATCCATATCACAATAAACTGCCTGAATTGATGTGATAATGATCAATAGACCATGTGACCCGATTCAGGAAACTAGGCATATGTCGCAAGTCCCTACTTCACAGGAGAGCCGTTTGAACGTCATTTATTTTCTTTTTTTTATCTTTTTTTTTTTTTTGGGCAGACATGCCTTCTTGAACATGTGAACTTCCATGTGCCTTAATAACAAACTCGTATGCCGTCTGTAAATACGAATACAATTGTTAAATTACAAGCCTTGTTGGTTAAGCCACAGAAAAAGGGAGCAACCATCCCACTAGCCATGATTGGCTGAGATAATGAGTGGGCTGGACATGCCGAGAGAGGAGTTAGGATTGGTTTGCCATAGAAGCTCATCAGTCTGTGTTGGTAATCCTGTCAAACACGGCTTTTAAGGAAACATATTGTGTAGTGGAGCTGCATAAGTGTAGCTCACGTTTTGATATCAGTGGAATTAGAGTATGATAGCTAAAGAGATGGAGGAAAAACCTGTCTCCGGATTACATCTTCAAACTAAGAGAAACCGTGGCATGGCATTCCTGACTTGGAGATGCGTCCATGCACGATGATGTATCCATTTAAGATTAAAAAACATGTAACGCTAGACTAATTTTGACAGAAAGTGGTTTCATTTCAAGCTAGCGTACTGTTAGCTAGCTAGCTAACCTAAGCTGGCTGGCTCCCTAGCTGACGTTATCATTCGTTTCCCCAGAGTCGTGTGCTGTTCTAATTAGAGCCTAATGTTATCTAGCTAACATTGAACATGGTTGGTTTGCTCCCAGCACTGTGGCATTGTTGGCACTGTTTATTGTTTAACTAGTTAACGTTGGTTGGCTGGCTCGTTAGCTAAAGTTACGAGACGTTTGTACAACACCCATTCAATATGTCAGTAAATGTCTGCAAAAAAGCGTAACGAAATTGTTGCCAGCAGAGCTGGTTAGGCTGTTTTCATGATATCCAGACGTAAACAAATCATCGGACAGAGCGTCAAGTGTGTGCTTCGAGAGCGAAAC
Source organism: Salvelinus sp. IW2-2015 (assembly GCF_002910315.2). Taxonomy (NCBI): domain Eukaryota; kingdom Metazoa; phylum Chordata; class Actinopteri; order Salmoniformes; family Salmonidae; genus Salvelinus; species Salvelinus sp. IW2-2015. The sequence continues at coordinate 6,771,055 of NC_036847.1, forward strand.
GAGATAGGTGGGGCTAAAGCTTAGGGTGAGGGTGTGAACGATGCTGAATGGGCATAGACAAAGAAGAGCTCTTCACTAGATAGCAAAACATTCAAAGGTGATTTTCTCAAAAGTGAGTTTACAAGTTGATCAACTTTCAAAGCAGAATTACTTTCCCATTGTTCCGCAAATGCAGTGTATGATATACCAATTTGTAGCTCTGAGTCGCTACTTTTATATAATGTAAAAAAACACAATTTCAAATGTTGCTACATAAGACCAAACCTTGGTGTCAAGTCACATATGTTTATAACATTAAAGAGATTATCTGGTACTTTTGTATACTTTTTAGCCAGAAGTTCTGAAAGTAGCACTCATGGGCCAAAAGTGGTCCCAGAAAATTGCGGAACGCGTCACATGTGCAGATATGTGCACCACGTCATTGCGCTCTCTCTCGCTCTGCTGTGTGCATCTTGCTAGCGATCACTAAAATGGCGACGGGCTGAAGCTCATTCGCTAGAACTCGAAATGCTAGGGGGCTGGCCCACGTGGGAGAAAATGTAGGGAAAATGGCTCAGCACAGCTTCCAGAAAAACAGTCACTTTCAAATGTTGTGGCTAATTTAAGGTAAGACAGTAATTCTGTTCATAGATTATGCATGAACTACACATTGACACATCCAGCCCCAAAGCAAGAGGTTTAAAAAAATACTTGGTAGTCGCCAAAGTACCGGAGCAGGTCTTTAATGTGCACCACAGTTTATCTTTTGAACTACTACTACTAGTAGTTTGATGGTTGTGGTCATCAATTGTCCCATTAACAATCACCCATGTTAGCAAACATTTCATTTCAAACGTCACATTTCTCCTGCGCCTGCGACCGGTGTCAATAATGTTCCGTTTATCGTCCCAGTTCTAATACCCAGCTAGATCATTAGCTTACATTCAGCCTACTGGTGAGGCAGGCAGAAGGGGGCAGATTGAAAATAGCTCCCTGATGACTCTATTAAAAGCTTCTCCGTTTGTGACCCGCTGCAGTGAACAATGCTGACCCCGGGTCACCAAGGTATTTTTAGGAGATAAACCCAATGCCAACAGAGGATTTTCTAAAACAGGAAGTCTAATCCCCTCCCACGTACCTGAGGAACAGACACACGTCACCAAACTCCAGGGCTATGTAAGGCCCCAAAATTCTATTGTGTAATTTATTTTTTTATTTTTTTACATAGTCATGTTGTACAACCTAGCTTCTCTACACCAATAAACTATAGTGGATGTGAAAAAAACAATGATCTGAGTGAGCAGAGAAGAAGTACCACCCAATTAGTGTTTTAGCAAAGGGTCACTTGGACACAACAGACAGATTCACAATAAGGTTGATGAAATCCGAGCACGGGTAGCATTCCAGAGAGACATCAGGGATTGCAACGTGCTCTGCTTCACGGAAACATGGCTAACTCAAGGGACGCTAACGGAGTCGGTGCAGCCAGCTGGTTTCTTCATGCATCGCGCCGACAGAAACAAACATCTTTCCGGTAAGAAGAGGGGCGGGGGGGTATGCCTTATGATTAACGAGAAGTGGTGTGATCATCATAACAACACACAAGAACTCAAGTCGTTCTGTTCACCTGATCTAGAACTCCTCACAATCAAATGTCGACCGCATTATCTACCAAGGGAATTCTCGTCAATCATAATCACAGCCGTTATTACATTCCCCCCCAAGCAGACACATCGATGGCCCTGAACGAACTTTATCTGACTCTTTGTAAAACTGGAAACCACACACCCTGAGGCTGCATTCATCGTAGCTGGGGATTTTAACAAGGCTAATCTAAAAACAAAACTCCCTAATTCTATCAGCATATCGATTGTGCTACCAGGGCTGGGAAAAACACTAGACCATTGTTATACTAATTTCCGCGACGCTTATAAGGCCCTCCCCCGCCCCCTTTCGGAAAAGCTGACCACGACTCCATTTTGTTGATTCCAGCCTACAAACAAAAACTCAAACAAACAAGCTCCCGCGCTCAGGTCTGTTCAACGCTGGTCCGACCAATCTGAATCCACGCTTCAAGACTGCTTCGATCACGCGGATTGGAATATGTTCCGCATCGCGTCCAACAACAATATTGACGAATATGCTGATTCGGTGAGCGAGTTCATTAGGAAGTGCATTGACGATGTCGTACCCACAGCAACGATAAAAACATTCCCAAACCAAACCGTGGATTGACGGCAGCATTCGCGGTGAAACTGAAAGCGCGAACCACTGCTTTTAACCAGGGCAAGGTGACCGGAAGCATGACCGAATACAAACAGTGTAGCTATTCTCTCCGCAAGGCAATCAAACAGGCTAAGTCTCAGTACAGAGACAAAATCGAGTCGAAATTCAACAGCTCAGACACAAGAGGTATGTGGCAGGGTCTACAGTCAATCACGGATTACAAAGAAAACCAGCCCCGTCGAGGACCAGGATGTCTTGCTCCCAGACAGGCTAAACAACTTTTTTGCCCGCTTTGAGGACAATACAGTGCCACTGACACGGCCCCCTACCAAAACCTGCGGGCTCTCCTTCACTGCAGCCGAGGTGAGTAAAACATTTAAACGTGTTAACCCTCGCAAGGCTGCAGGCCCAGAGCATCCCAGCCGCGTCCTCAGAGCATGCGCAGACCAGCTGGCTGGTGTGTTTACGGACATATTCAATCAATCCTTATCCCAGTCTGCTGTTCCCACATGCTTCAAGAGCCACCATTGTTCCTGTTCCCAAGAAAGCTAAGGTAACTGAGCTAAACGACTACCGCCCGTAGCACTCACTTCCGTCATCATGAAGTGCTTTGAGAGACTAGTCAAGGACCATATCACCTCCACCCTACCGGACACCCTAGACCCACTCCAATTGTCTTACCGACCCAATAGGTCCACAGACGACGCAATCGCAACCACACTGCACACTGCCCTAACCCATCTGGACAAGAGGAATACCCATGTGAGAATGCTGTTCATCGATTACAGCTCAGCATTTAACACCATAGTACCCTCCAAACTCGTCATCAAGCTCGAGACCCTGGGTCTCGACCCCGCCCTGTGCAACTGGGTCCTGGACTTCCTGACGGGCCGCCCCCAGGTGTGAGGGTAGGTAACAACATCTCCACCCCGCTGATCCTCAACACTGGGCCCACAAGGTGCGTTCTGAGCCCTCTCCTGTACTCCCTGTTCACCCACGACTGCGTGGCCATGCACGCCTCCAACTCAATCATCAAGTTTGCGGATGACACTACAGTGGTGTCTTGATCACCAACAACGACGAGACGCCTACAGGGAGGAGGTGAGGGCCCTCGGAGTGTGGTGTCAGGAAAATAACCTCATACTCAACGTCAACAAAACAAAGGAGATGATGTGGACTTCAGGAACAGCAGAGGAGCACCCCCTATCCACATCGACGGGTCAGTAGTGGAGAAGGTGGAAATTTTAAGTTCCTCGGTGTACACATCACGGACAAACTGAACTGGTCCACCCACACAGACAGCGTTGCTGAAGAAGGCGCAGCAGCGCCTCTTCAACCTCAGGAGGCTGAAGAAATTCGGCTTGTCACCAAAAGCACTCACAAACTTCTACAGATGCACAATCGAGAGCATCCGTCGTCGGCTGTATCACCGCCTGGTACGGCAACTGCTCCGCCCACAACCTAAGGCTCTCCAGAGGTAGTGAGGTCGCAGAACGCATCACCAGGGGCAAACTACCTGCCCTCCAGGACACCTACACACACCCGATGTCACAGGAAGGCCATAAAGATCATCAAGGACAACAACCACCCAAGCCACTGCCTGTTCACCCCGCTATCATCCAGAAGGCGAGGTCAGTACAGGTGCATCAAAGCAGGGACCGAGAGACTGAAAAAACAGCTTCTATCTCAAGGCCATCAGACTGTTAAACAGCCACCACTAACATTTAGCGGCCGCTGCCAACATACTGACTCAACTCCAGCCACTTTAAAAAATGGGAATTGATGGAAATTATGTAAAAATGTACCACTAGCCACTTTAAGCAATGCCACTTAATACAATGTTTACATACCCTACATTACCCATCTCATATGTATATATACTGTACTCTATATCATCTACTGCATCTTGCCATCTTTATGCAATACATGTACCACTAGCCACTTTATGTTTACATACCCTACAGTACTCATCTCATATGTATATTACCGTACTATACATCTACTGCATCTGCCATGCCGTTCTGTACCACACTCATTCATATATCTTTAGGTGTTACATATTTCTTTATCCCTTTACACTTGTGTGTGTGTGTAAGGTAGTAGTGTGGAATTGTTAGGTTAGATTACTGTTGGTTATTACTGCATTGTCGGAACTAGAAGCACAAGCATTTCGCTACACTCGCATTAACATCTGCTAACCATGTGTATGTGACTAATAAAATTTGATTTGATTTGATTTGATTTGATTCGGTAAGGAAGGAGGTCTGAAAGGACTGGTCTGGGAGGGGATCGCATATCCCTGTGTGGGTTGGTGGGGACAAACAGGGTTTCTGTTGAACAATCCCCTGCTCACTGGTACATCATCAACAGTGGTGCTGTAGCCTAGATTCGGACAGACACCCTACCTTCCCTTACCATTCAAACAGACTGCTTATATACTCAGCAGACAGACAGGCACCATATCCAGCAACCCACACGTACCAAAAGAGATGGACATACACACATGCACAACCCCTTCCCATCTTCTATTCAACGCACAAATGTGCACACACACACTATACGAAGTAAAACAAAGATATCTTAAAACACACCACACCCCTTGTTTTTAAGTTGGGAATGTTGAGAGGTGTTACAGAGATAGAGACTACCTAAAAACATTGAAATCAGCAGCCTGAAAAGTGCCAAAACGAAAGGCTATTATATCAATGACCTTAGCCTCTAAATATTTTAGACTGATCCATCAAGAAACAGGCAGCCAACAGGCAGAAACAGGCAGAAACAGTGGTCTTATTTGGTTTCAGAAAGCGTTCAAAAGGAGCTCTTCAACGGACTCAGCGTTCAACTGGCGTCTTGACAAAGGACCCCTGTGGATCTTAGAACAGTTAGCCTATCAAATGATGAAATTGTGCACTTAAAACATGCATTTAACAATATCCTGAGTGAATTAGCTAGTGACTAGTAGTGAAAAACTCAAACTAAAAAAATGGTCACTATAAAACATTTATTTGTTGGAAAATTAATCAATCAACGAATCATCGCGGTCAGAAGAAAACCTTCCGTCTCCAAACGTTAAACTTTCCAGGAAAAGGAAAACACTGACAAATTTGAACATATACACAAAAGGTAGGTGTTATAAAACCCCAGTCTTACTGGCAGCTACTCAATTACATAAACCAGAACATTCCAAGTATAAGAATCATGGTGATCCCCGTCTATGGACTGCCTGCTGGGATCTCATATAGGCCATGTGAGTGATATGCCTATCTCTGTTCTGCTAGGCTCTCTTTTTGACCTCTACTCAATAGGCTACTCCTCTTCAGAGAAGCCTTTACCCAGGCGGAAAGACGCCCCTCCACTCGGTCTAGTACAGTACAGTACGTACCACGTACAGACCATTTGGACATAAATAATGGAGCTCGGGTGGATGGGCTTCAGCAAGAAGAGCAGAGGTGGTGCAGCTCAGAGCCATTTAGTGTATTTTTCGACATGTGTTTTACACCTGTAACAGGGACTTAGCCTGTTGGGTGTACGAGGGAGGGGACAGTGCATGAACGTCACGATTAAGAGGAGACAAGGACGAGACAGGGACAGAGTTATAAGCTTGGGGAGTTCGAGGGTGGAGATAAACAGAGGAGGAGTGCTGCGCCTCTTTTCGGGCAGACAGGGAGTGAGGCGAGTGCGTAGGAGAGACAGTTGGGCTAGGTGTCATGTCACCCTCCCGCGCCCGCGGTCTCCCGCTGTGCTTGTTAGCAGGAACAGAGTGAGCGAGCGCCGGCAGCAGCCACCCTCGGACGCTCTAAAAGGAGAAGGCCTTTTAAAATGTTCCCGACAGATCACATCTGGTATCTGTGTGCTGCTCTGAGACACTCCTCACGTTGAACTGAGGTGAGGAAAAGGCAGAGAGAGTATAGACATACGCTGAGCACATCGTTGTCTTGTGTGGTTAAGACTTTTCAGCGTGCACCAAGTGGGGTAAGAAAAGCCACTTAAGACAACCACAAAGCTAATGGAGTGGCTGATTAAAGGTAAAGAAATCAACTGCTGCAGAAATCATCATGGCTGGTCAACATGACAATGGACATGGAGCTGATGTGGCAGCTTGAACACAAATTGACCCCCCCCAAAAAATAGATTACAAGAGCAAAGGAGAAAGAACAAGTGTGATGGATTAAAAAGACAGAACAGGCGGTTTCTTCTTCGCAGAACACGCAATGTTGTGCCTGGGACAGACCTGGGTTCAAATACTACTTAGGGTATTTCAATTACTTTCAAAGACATTTGGGACTGATAGATAGAGTTCATTAGATACATGATCTAAAAAGGGAGATTAAGCAAATGTATTTGTATTCCTTTCAACAAAATAACTAGTCTGTTAAACCAGAGGATCAGGGCAGGGCAACGAGCCTAATCACTCAGCACAACACACCTTTCAACCCCATTAACAACACATTTAGATTGTTGAATCTCTAGTAGGACTAAATCCCAATTCTTATTCTCCCAAAATATGGTTATGCAACAAAATAACTGGGAGGTAAGATGTTGAGGCAGATAGACTAAATTATCTAAACAAAATGTACACAAGATAACATAAGTAATAGATGTTCTTGTGTCACATCAAAACAACACCGCCAAAACCACAGGTTAAACTAGTTTTGAATTTCAGATCTCACTTTTAGTAAGCCATAACTATTATAACTCACTATTGGAAGTTAATTATTATTTTGTCTGTTGTAGAATTGCAACAATAAACCATCCTCCATTACCAATGCTTTGCCCCCCGACTCGACTCCGGAACACGCTGACTGTAGTTACGAAACCCACGCGTTTCATAACATGCGCTCACCGCAATGGCAATGCAGTCTGAGCACCAGCGATGTGCACTAGGCTCTCATTGCCCACAGTTGACACAGACAGCCAAAACACGACCAATGTCCCCACAATTAAATTTGGCATGTAAACGAAAAAAGTATGCTCACCTTTCGTATTCACTGCGTGAAATGTCTTGAATTACTTACATTCAATTTCCAATAAATGTTCAGTTACATTCAGTTGAAATTTCTTTAATCAGTTTCTTGAGGAACAGCGATGCTATGCTGTCGGTCCCCTTCAGGAATACAAAAAAAAAAAAACAATACCAGAGTTCCGGAAACGCACTGCCAAAATGTTTAAATATTCGTCGACGAGGGGGAACAAATTGAGTGAGACACAGGGTCGAGTTTGCGTAACACATTAATATGAATCAAGTTAAATAATACATTAACTGTGCAAACTGGTTATTATTATGTTGATTCAAGTATGCTTTTGCTTTTGCTACACGTTGTGCTAAACTGCACTTTAGACAAACATGTAATATCCAATTACTATACCATCTAAATGAAGAAATATGATAGATTCGGCCTAAATATCAAACAGCCAAGAAGCATGGCCAAATCCATAAAATGAAACAATTTTAAATTGTTGTCCAATTCCTATGGGTTTTCAAGTTATGAAATGGAAGCTTTTCCCATCTGATATGCTCTTCATTCTGACAAGCCTACATTTTCTCTATTCCTAAACAGTAACACGTTTAATTCTCGGTTAATTAATCGAGGGAATTATATATATATTTTTGTCATTATTTTTGCAAGAGATTTCACCCAGTAGGCTAGTCTACTGGTTAATGATCCGAAAAAAGTCTACTGCCTCATTTATAAATTGTCTCGTTCTTGTGGCGCCCCCTACTGGCCATTTATGTTAAGCGCCCCTTGATAGAGTTCAGGACAATTCCAGGTTAGAAGACTGACGCTGAGGCGCAGACTTTTCACTTTTAAATGTATGTCAAACAAAAACCAGTGCTTCTACATATGCATTGCTTGCTGTTTGTGGTTTTAGACTGGGTTTCTGTACAGCACTTTGTGACCTCTGCTGATGTAAAAAGGGATTTATAAATACATTTGATTGATTGATTGCAAAGTTAAACCAACCATACAAACTCTATGCATAAGGACGACTTTAATCATTTCCACAGAACATTTTACAAAAACACATTTACTTCAAGAACAGTCCAGATGCAAACGTTTGGTAACAGAATGACGGCACAAACGTCACGAACACTTCATGCACGTCTTGTTCGTTGCAGTTTGTCTTCTTTCCCTGATGTGAGTGACATTATACATATGGCCATATTAGTTTGAGCAACAAAAAAACACGTTTTTCAACTGTGTGACTGAGATTGTAACTATATACTAGTCTATTGATCACTAATACAGTTGAAGTCGGAAGTTTACATACACCATAGACAAATACATTTAAACTCAGTTTTTCACAATTCCTGACATTTAATCCTAGTCTTAGGTCAGTTAGGATCACCACTTTATTTTAAGAATGTGAAATGTCAGAATTATAGTAGAGAGAATTATTTATTTCAGTGTTTATTCCTTTTATCAAATCATCCCCATTGGGTCAGAAGTTTACATACACTCAATTAGTATTTGGTAGCATTGCCTTTAAATTGTTTAACTTGGGTCAAACATTTTGGGTAGCCTTCCACAAGCTTCCCACAATAAGTTGGGTGAATTTTGGCCCATTCCTCCTGACAGAGCTGGTGTAACTGAGTCAGGTTTGTAGGCCTCCTTGCTCGCACACGCTTTGTCAGTTCTGCCCATACATTTTCTATAGGATTGAGGTTTGGGCTTTGTGATGGCCACTCCAATACCTTGACTTTGTTGTCCTTAAGCCATTTTGCCACAACTTTGGAAGTATGCTTGGGGTCATTGTCCATTTGGAAGACCCATTTGCGATCAAGCTTTAACTTCCTGACGGATATCTTGAGATGTTGCTTCAATCTATCCACATAATTTTCTTTCCTCATGATGCCATCTATTTTGTGAAGTGCACCAGTCCCTCCTGCAGCAAAGCACACCCACAACATGATGCTGTCACCCCCGTGCTTCACGGTTGGGATGGTGTTCTTCGGCTTGCAAGCATCCCCCTTTTCCTCCAAACATAACAATGGTCATTATGGCCAAACAGTTCCATTTTTGGTTCATCAGACCAGATTTCTCCAAAAGGTACGATCTTTGTCCCCATGTGCAGTTGCAAACCGTAGTCTGGCTTTTTTTATGGCGGTTTTGGAGCAGTGGCTTCTTCCTTGCTGAGCGGCCTTTCAGGTTATGTCGATATAGGACTCGTTTTACTGTGGATATAGATACTTTTGTACCGGTTTCCTCCAGCATCTTCACAAGGTCCTTTGCTGTTGTTCTGGGATTGATTTGCTCTTTTCGCACCAAAGTACGTTAATCTGTAGGAGACAGAACGCGTCTCCTTCCTGAGCGGTATGACGGCTGTGTGGTCCCATGGTGTTTATACTTGCATACTATTGTTTGTACAGATGAACGTGGAACCTTCATCCTTGGACAATTTTTTTTCTGAGGTCTTGTCTGATTTCTTTTGATTTTCCCATGATGTCAAGCAAAGAGGCACTGAGTTTGAAGGTAGGCCTTGAAATACATCTACAGGTACACCTCCAATTGACTCAAATGATGTCAATTAGCCTATCAGAAGATTCTAAAGCCATGACATAATTTTCTGGAATTTTCCAAGCTGTTTAAAGGCACAGTCAGTGTATGTAAACTTCTGACCCACTGGAATTGTGATACAGTGAATTATAAGTGAAATAATCTGTCTGTAAACAATTGTTGGAAAAATTATTTGTGTCATGCACAAAGTAGATGTCCGAACCAACTTACCAAAACTATAGATGGTTAACAAGAAATTTGTGGAGTGGTTGAAAAACGAGTTTTAATGACTCCAACCTAAGTGTATGTAAACTTCTGACTTCAACTGTATGTAACCACAATCTATTGGTCACTCTATGTCTCAATAGAATTGGTCCGATTTTTTAAGACTCATTCACCAATCACATTATGTTTTGTATTCCCATTATGACTTGTTCCTGAACGCATAGGAGGCCATTTTGAAATGTATAAAAAGCTCCTTCAATGTTCCTTCTAAAACCACTACAGAGCCCCACAGTGGAGATATAATAATACCCATAAAACCTAGCGGTAAAACGGGGAAATGGTTCCAGTCGTTTTTCCACCATTCATTTTTCCCATAGAGAATTTTAAAAACACTTAAAATAAGGACTGTTATTCGTGTAGGCTTACCCTGGCGAGACGTTTTGATAACCATGTAAATCTCTCTCGGACAAGGTGACTTTTATCAATATATTCGTCTCTACTTAATCTCAGATTTGAAAATGCTAATTAGCATCAAAGTAGACTTCATACAAGACTACAAATCCCTGCAAGCTCCTGCACGTCATCTCTAGCTGACACCTTTGCTAACAGGTATTGTGTCAATTTAAAACTTGCATAAGATAGTTCACAGAATTTTCCATTTTCCATTCCAATTTATTAATTACTAAATTTAGCAAACATAATCCAGAGATTCTTACCTTTGCCTTGATTTGGCAGTCTCATCCAGATCATCATGGCATTTGTAGTTCTTTACGATAGCCACATTAGCAGCTAATTAGCATTTCATTTTTATGGGATGAACACAGGCAAATATATTGATACAGTGCCATCGGAAAGTATTCAGAGATCTTGACTTTTTCCACATTTTGTTATGTTAGTCTTATTCTAAAATGGTTTAAATTAAATAAAACATCTCAGCAATCTACACACAATAACCCATAATGACAAAGTGGAACCAGGTTTTTAGACATTTTTGCAAAGGTATATAAAAAAAAAAAAAACAGAAATACCTTATTTACATAAGTATTCAGACCCTGTCCTAGAGGGATAAACACGGTTATCAAAACATCACGCCATGTTAAGCCTACACAAAACAGTCCTTATTTTAAGTGTTTCTATATTCCCCTATGGAGAAAAATGAATGGTGGAAAAATTATTGGAACCATTTCCTTGTTTGACTGCTATGTTTTATGGGTATTATGACTCATTCCGTGGCACTATATGAATGGTGGAAGATACAAAAAAGCTCAGAAGAAAAAAAAAATTGTGGGGGGGGGGGGGACACATTCAACCCCTTATTTTTGTTGCCATTTCTATTCATTTGTATAGGTTACCTTCAGACAAGTCCCGTGACACTCCGCAAAACAATGACCACCTTCATGTTTGCGAGAGTCATCTTTCCATAGAGTGGTCAAACAGACATTTTCGCGAGAAGACCGATTGTCCGGATGTCTCATGGTCTGACAGCCACTGCTGTAGCTCGGTCACGGCCACAGGTGCGGAAGGCCGACATAGGCGGATGTGGTGGACCAGATATCTCTTAGTTAAACTAACTGATTTTGATGGGGATTTTATTATGCTACTTGGATTGAAGCACGAGTTTGAAAGCCCGAAATGACTAGGTGAAATAAATCTATCTGTTCCCTTGAGCAAGACTCTTAACCCCAGTCGCTCTGGATAAGATGGTCTGCTAAATCAGGGGTTTGGGACCAAGTTTGCGAAACCTTGTGCTAATTTACTAAAATGTATAGCTGTATTTCAATAGCCACAACCATAGAAGCCATCAGTCCCGAGAAACCATCAGCATCACCACACTGGAACAGTTGGTTATATCATTCAAGAAAGGTTTTTATCAACTTCCACTGCCCTCCCGAGTTGCCAAATCTCCTCTTCACTTCACTTCGCGCTTCAATTCATGCACCTGGTTGGAGAGTGAAGTAGCAGCAGTGTTTATTTCCGCTCTAACAAGCAGGCAGAATTGATCTGTGAAAAGCATTAATTAGCCAATCAACAGCTAAATTGAATCAATGTAATCCTTTCTTCTTCTTAACTTGTAATGATTGCTTTGTTTCTCCACAACAGCGCTTTGAAAATGTTACGTGTTTGGAATGCAATGGGAACACGTTTAGTAAGGGCGTGGAAGCTACTGAAGAAAGTGAGATAATTAAAAAAGGTGAGTCATGATGAGTTTCATGACTCTTGGACTCATGGTGAGGTATGTGAGTGGAGCCTTTTGTAGCTCCATATGCCTACTCTACAAAATGTACCTTAACTAGCTTTCAGACCTGGGTCAAATCAATGCATACAGTGCCTTATTCCACATTTTTTTGTGTTACAGCCTGAATTAAAAATTGATTAAATATATTTTTCTCACCCATCTACACACAATACCCCACTTTTTTTTTGTTGACCAATTGACAAAGTGAAAACATGTTTTTAGAAATGTTAGCAAATGTATAGAAAATGAAATACAGAAATATATCATTTACGTAAGTATTCACACCCCTGAGTTAATAAACGTTAGAGTCACCTTTGGTAACAATTACAGCTGTGAGTCTTTCTGAGTATGTCTCTAAGAGCTTAACTGGATTGTACAATATTTGCCCATTATTCTTTAAAAATTCTTCAAGCTTCGTCAAGTTGGTTGTTGGTCATTGCAAGAGAGCCATTTTCAAGTCTTGCCATAGATATTCAAGCCGATTTAAGTCAAAACTGTAAGTAAGCCAGTCAGGAACATTCAATGTTGTCTTGGTAAGCAACTCCAGTGTATATTTGGCCTTGTGTTTTAGGTTATTGTCCAGCTGAAAAGCGAATTAATCTCCTAGTGTCTGGTGGAAGGCAGACTGAACCAGGTTTTCCACTAGGATTTTTCCTGTGCTTAGCTCCATTCCATTTATTTTGATCCTGAAAAACTCCCCAGTCCTTAACGATTACAAGCATACCCATAACATGATGCAGCCACCACTATGCTTGAAAATATGGAGAGTGGTACTCAGTAATATGTTGTATTGGACTTGCCCCCAACATAACACTTTGTATTGAGGACAAAAAGTGAATTGCTTTGCCACATTTTTTGCAGAATTACTTTCGTGCCTTATTCTGTATAGGCTTCCTTCTTTTCACTCTGTCAACTAGGTTAGTATTGTGGAGAAAACTCAATGTTGTTGATCCATCCTCAGTTTTCTCCTATCATAGCCATTAAACTCTGTAACTGTTTTAAAGTCACCATTGGCCTCATGGTGAAATCCCTGAATGGTTTCCTTCCTCTCCGGCAACTGAGTTAGGAAGGACGCCTGTATGTATGTAGTGACTGGGTGTATTGATACACCATCCAAAGTGTAATTAATAAGTTCACCATTCTCAAAGGGATATTCAATGTCTGCTTTTAATTTTTTTTACCCATCTACCAATAGATGCCCGTTGCAAGGCATTGGAAAACCTCCCTGGTCTTTGTGGATGAATTTGCGTTTGAAATTCACTGTTCGACTAAGGGACCTTACAGATAATTGTATGTGTGGGGTACAGTGATGAGGTAGTCATTCAAAACTCATGTTAAACACTATTACTGCACAAATAGTGAGTTCATGCAACTTATTTTGTGACTTGTTAAGCACATTTTTACCCCTGAACTTATTTAGGCTTTCCATAACGAAGGGGTTGAATACTTATTGACTCAATACATTTCTGTGAAGAGCGACGCTGTTAGAGACGAGAAGCAGGTACAGGGAGGGAACATTTAATTATCAACGGATATGGAACAGGACAGTGTCTGTACATGAACACATAACGACATTAATGCAGACACAGGGAACAAACGGGGGAGCAGACAGTTATAGATGAGGCAATCAACAAAGGGAAGGAGTCCAGGTGAGTCCAATGAACGCTGCTGTGCGTAATGATGGTGACAGGTGTGCGTAATGAAGGGCAGCCTGGCGCCTTCGAGCGCCAGAGAGGGAGAGCGGGAGCAGGCGTGACAATTTCAGCTTTTCATATTTGTATTAATTTGTAAAAAATCTAATTAAAACATAATTTCACTTTGATGTTATTTAATCAATGTTAAATTCAGGCTATAACACAACAAAATGTGGAAAAAGTCAACGGGTGTGAATCATTTCTGTGGGCAGTGCACGTCAAATGCAAATGTATGGCCTTTTCCCATCGACTCTTTTCCCTCTGTTTATTCTTTCCCAATATTCTGTTCTATGTTCTGATGGCACATTATCTATCTATAATCCGTCTATCATCTGCAATAACTCTTCTATCAGCTCAAATGCAGTCAGTCAACCCTCTGTCTGTCTCCCACTCCCTCGACAGGAATCTGAGGGGTTGTGGATGTAGTGGGAGATTGAGACCAAAATATGTAGCAAGGAGAGCTAAAGGCCCTGAGTTATGGAACTTGTTCCAATTTCCTGAGGAGCCTTCGGTTCTCCTTCCCTCACTGCTCCGCTGATCCGCCTACATCAATCACAACGAGCCTTGGCTGGCAGTCAGTCAGGCATACAAGCTCTGCAATGTAAAGTCAGCAGCATCGCAGCACCAGGGCCTAAAATTACCCCCAACCCAGCCCACCCCAGTCCAGCTTATCCTCTGAGAGATGCCGTCGTTCTTCCATTTCAAGCCTCTGTCACTTTTCTGTGGCTTATCATGTTTTGTTTTTAAATCCTCTGCTGTCAGACAGAGCAAAGCAGGGCCCATTCTGCACCCAGATCTGAAAGAGAGGCATCATATCCTACTGCTATTACGGGATTATTGTATTATTTTGGTAGGCCTAAACAGGGCAACCTTTCCTTATTACATATCGATTCAGGTGATAAGCTTATGTTCAAGAATGCAACCAAATCACAGACACTCATAATAATGGTTCTTATATTGATTACTGTGGTATTTCTATAGAAGTACGATACATGTCGACTGATTGTGCAGGCTTTTGCTCCATCCCGATATGAATACAACTAATTGCAGGATCGGTTGTGTTTGATTAGGAATAGAATGAAATCCTGCAGGAGGGTAGAGCTCCAGGAGGAGGGTGAGCCAACCTTGTCCTCCACCAACTGATCACATTACTGATGATAATGCTGCTGTTTACAGCTATTAGTGCAATGACGGTATTCATCCACTAGGTGGAGTAACTCACCATGTACATTTTCCTAGTGCAATCTGAGCACCAAACATGCTCTCATGCATAAGAGGTTGGTGGCACCTTAATTAGGGAGGACTGGGCTCGTGGTAATGGCTGGAGCGGAATCAGTGGAATGATATCAAATACATCAAACACGTGGTTTCCATGTGTTTCATGCCATTCCAATCGCTCCGTCCCAGCCTTTATTATGAGCCATCCTGCCTTCAGCAGCCTCCACTGCTTTCATCTAAGTATAGACCGCATTGCTTTTAAGTTGTGTCGTTATAACAAATCCCCTTTGGAGCACAGCTGGAAATAATAAACCTATAGGAAGCGAGCGGAGCATTTTACCCTTGATAATTCCATGTGCTTGTCTTCTGTAAGTAGACCCAAATGAGTCACTGCTCATTTATCAGTGGTGCCATATGCTGTTTTACATAAAGCAACACTTGAAAAATGAAAGGAGAGCCGCACACTCTAGGAGCTCGGATGCAATAACTTAATAACCTAATGACCAACGTTTCGACAGACAAGCTGCCTTCATCAGGGTATAAAGCAACAGTCTTATGAGTGTTTTACATCAGCCTGGGAGTTGTTTAAAATCCTTTATAGAGTTCCTATAGGGCTGAAAACGACATATTAAGTACCACGTGGCTGTTTTATATGTTGCTTGCGTGATGCCATTGTTTTCTGTCTCAGATCGTTCATCGGCTATTGATCATCTGGACAGATTTCAGAAATGAGGGCGTGGCAATATTGGTCTTCACCTCAGTTGACCTAACAGACATTGCCAAACCCCCTCCTCCCTCCCAAGTCTCTTCTCACACTACCCTTGTAGRTTCAGAGTGTGTCTTGAAGTCAGAACACACTCTGAAATGCCACAAATGTCATCAAATGTCAAATACCTTCCAACACAGTGCCCACCGAGCCTCTGAAAAGTAACGAGGTTAACGTCTCTCTCTCTCTCTCTCTCAGCCATCTGTCTTTCATATTTCCCCTGTGTTTCTTTATACAGCATCGGCACGCCAGCAACGTGTTCCGTTCTGACAGCAAAGAGAGACTGTCGGGAGAAAGGAGAGGTGGAGGGTGAGGACAGAGGGAGAGAGGGAAAGGAAGCAGGGAGGGATTGAGAGGTGGCGAGAGGGGGGAGGAGAAGGGGAGAGAGGGAAAGGTAGGGTGAGAGAGAGGTCTAGAGGGACTTCGAGACCTCAATGTAGGGAAGGTAGTGAATTAACCCATTCATGACAGGGAGAGGGAGGGGTTTATGTGTCCTTTAAATTCCAGGTGGATTAGGCCTGGCTATATGCCATAGCCTACATGGCTATAATGCCTATAGGCAGGCATTGTCACAGGGCTTATTCTCAGAGGCATATTTAACTCTATACGGTGTATCTATGGCTCTGTTCTGAGTGTCCCTCTGGCATCTCATTTATTCTCATCTTCTGGATTGATTAGGCTTTCCTAATCAATGCTCAAACTGATATGACGGATATAGACTGGGTGTTCTGTGGTTGAAGGGCCTATGTGGCAATGTATTGGTGGTCCAGTCATTTGAAGTTTCAGGTATGGGGTTCTTTTTTTTAAACGGACAAGTAGATTCCAGTGATAGGCCTACTGAGGTCCATTGGGACCTGTACAAATGAAAATGCCAACAGAGAGAAAATCCTTAGCTTAGCTCATTTATAGTATCACAGGAAGGATCTGTTCATTTGGAGACAAAGCTGTCTAGCTGTAGTCTAGTCTGACTGTGATGGAATGGGGAGAGGGGGYTGAGATAAGCGACTGGCAGACTGGCACTGCCCAGCCTCTGCTCTTCTCTGTGGTCCAGGGAACAGGTGGGCAGCCAAAGTGCTGATCAAGGCTGGCCCACGGCCAATCAATCATCCCAGCCCAGCCAATGGGATTCATCCGTCCGTGCCGCCTGAGGTGGAGTGTTGGCACATGCCTAATTTTAATCTCCTTAAGTATGCGCCATTGCCTCCATATCGTCAACGCAATGGGCGAGGCCGCCTGTCAGAGTGACTGATAACGCGGGTTGTCCATCCAAGACGCATTGGTGGCCATGCATTGGCAAATTATTTGTTGGGTTTGGATCAGAATAGCAGCTCTGATGGTGGCTGGAAGGAAGTTTAGGAAAAACGTTGTCATTTTATTTTAGCTACAAAGGGATTTGATCAGCCTTGAACTGTGACTGTAACCTGTCAGGATTTATTCATCTGTATTATTGGGGCTCCGAGGGCTTGGTGTCACAACAGAAAATGTTGCTCTCACCCTGCAGAAGTGGTGAAATGCGCACTAATAACCTGGACCAGTCCTGCAGTATTTTTTATTTAACTCGGCAAGTCAGATAAGAACAAATTCTTATTTACAATGACGGCCTACCCCTGCCAAACCCTAATGACGCTGGGCCAATTGTGCACCACCCTATGGGACTCCCAATCACAGCCGGTTGTGATACAGCCGGGAATCGAACCAGGGTCTGTAGTGACACCTCTAGCACTGAGATGCATTGCCTTAGACCACTTAGACTGCTGCGCCAGTTTGAGAGAGGTGTGTCCAGCTGCTCAAAGAGGACATGTTTTTTCAGTGGGAAAGGTGTATGGAGTCACTTTTTGCCATTAATATCAAGCAGAACTTCTGAAATCGAGAACAAAATTCTTATTATTGCAAATTAAAAGAATGGTATTGAAAGCAGAACATGAAACCCAAAGTATTGAGAGCAAAAAAATATAATACAGCAAGGATTTTTTTTAAATGTGAGAACAAATTAATTGTAAATAAATGTAAAACAAAAGATTTCAGTGAAACATGTTTAATTATAAACAATTGAGATCAAACACCTGTTACGTCTGTTTAAAGATGAATTAGACCAAGGTGCAGCGTGGTAGGCGAACATCTTACTTTTATTTCAAATGAACACCAAAACCCCAATAAAATACAAAATTAACATAAAGTTCTGCAGGCTAAACAGCAACTAACAAAATCAAGATCCCACAAACTAAGGTGGAAAACAGGCTGCCTAAGTATGATCCCCAATCAGAGACAACGATAGACAGCTGCCTCTGATTGGGAACCATACCCGGCCAACATAGAAATAGAACACATAGATTGCCATCCCTAGTCACACCCTGACCTAACCAAAATAGAGAATAAAAGGGTTTCTAAGGTCAGGGCGTGACAACGCCTCCCTCTTTGCCTGCATTTAAAAAAAAAATGTGGTTACATTATCACCCTGGCTTGTGCTTTCACTGCCTTTTTTTGCAGTTGCAAGTTTTTTTTAAATACATTCCAGCAGGATACTACCTGGCATCCCACTGCTGGTTTGCCTCTGAAGCAAAGCAGGGTCGGTCACTGGAATGGGAGACCAGATGTTGCTGGAAGTGGTGTTGGAGGGCCAGTAGGGGACACTTTTCCCTCTGGTGTTAATATCAAATCCCCCTGCCCCAGGGCAGTGATGGGGACATTGCCCTGCGAAGGCTGCTGTCTTTCAGATGGGACGTTAAAAGGATGTCCTGATTCTACGTGGTCAAAAATATCCCTGGGCACTTATTGTAACATGAGGCTGAACCATTACTCCAAAACTGATTGACCAATGGAGATGCTTCCTCTAAACCCGCCTACACAGAATGGATTGATTGGATGTATACATTACTAATCAAAGAGCTTTTACATAGTAAGGGGAAACCTCACCTCATCCACAACCAATGTGTGGCAACTATTTTGTGCCGGAACGCTCACCACGCAACAGCTAGCATGGTTGAGAGGTCAGGAGTGATATATACAAATTAGGTGGCTATGATGGAATGGGGCCAGTTTGCCAATTTAGCCAGGACACTGGGGCTAGCACCACTACTTTTACCATAAGCGCCACAGGATTTTTAATGACCACAGAGGACTTCTGTTTCACATCACATTCGAAAGACGGCACCCAATGCAGGGTAATGTCCCCATCACTGGCCTGAGGCAATGGGATTTGACCAGCAACATCTGATCTCCCTCCCAGGGACTGACCAGGACCAACCCTGCATAGGTTCAGTGGCAAAACCACAGTGGGATGCCTGGTGGAGTACTGCTGGAATGAATAAAAAAACGTGCAAGTGCAAAAATACATAGCCGAAGATAGGGAAAATTGAAGAAAAATGTTTCACTGAAAACGAATTGTCTTGCATTCATTTACAATTAATTAGTTCTCGCATTTCTTAATAATATCCTTGCAATTTGTTTGTTGTTGCTCTCAACACTTCTGGGTTGATGTTTTGCTTTCAATATCATTATTTTTGTTTGCAATTCTAATACTTTTGTTCTCGACATCAGAAGTTCTGCTTGATGTTAATGCCACGAAAGTAACTCATACAGCTGCATCCTATGACAGATCATCCCCCCAAGATATCCTCTAGTCTCTCTCCTCCAAGAACCGGGAGATACTTCTGATATAAGAACGCGCACGGCAACCTCAGCGTCAGCAGCAGAGCTCGTGCCCTGGCTGTTTCTCGCCTCCGTCTGTGCGCGTGCCCCATGCAGGTCTCTGGATCGGAGGTGATGATGGCGTTGGAGGAGCAGCATCGCTGAGTTCGCTCCTCTGAGCTTTTTATATTATTATAATTATAACAACGGTCGAAATACAATTACTCTCCTCGATCTCCTAACCAGAGAGGATGGGGAACGAAGGGAGCATCGAGGGAGGCGGACAACCCGGGGAACCGGGCTCCATCTCTATGGCGGGAGCGCCTGGTTCCATTTCAGCACCACTGGGCTCTGGACAGCTCATCAAGCCCGCCAATGGTGCTGCTGCCGGGGGAGGAATGGGTGGTGGACCGGGAATGAATAGGTAAGACCTGTCATTAGCAACGGTGCAGTTGATGCCAAGTATTTGACAAATGATAGATTTGATATCCTTATACACTTGACATTGTATATGATGCTTTACATTATTTATATCGTCAAACGCTCTGTTGTGTTGTAGACAGGGACACGGTGCTGTTAGGATTTGGCAGTTGGTTTTGTGATGCTTTTACGATTTACTTGGCTTTTGCCTAGCTGTTGGGACGTGTCATGGGTAGCGTTTCCCCTCCAACTGTAAAGTCATTGGTAAAAAAAAAAGTAAAACCATACCATTGTAGTATTAAAAGAAATGACCACTGAATTGTGGCTTATTTTGAGGTTGTCATGAAGGATGCTCGAGCTCATTCGTTTCTGCATGGGTGTTTTCAGAGGAGGATGCTTTTGCTGCTGCTTTGTGTGTGTGTGTGTGTGTGTGTGTGTGTGTGTGTGTGTGTGTGTGTGTGTGTGTGTGTGTGTGTGTGTGTGTGTGTGTGAGTGAGTGTGTTGTTTAGCCTAGTAGTATGTAGGCTATCGTAAGACATTGAAGTACGTGTCGCCACTCTCTCGATAATGATGTGCAAACGTCCCCATCTTCAGATTCTGGATGTTGTGTGTGCCCGCTCGCATCAGTGATGGGATGGCTGGCAGAATGACATTCATTGGTAATGCATAGCCTAACAAATATTTAATTGAAAATACATCGAATTTTCAGTCCTTTTGATTATTTAGATTTTTACATTGTGTTGTAGAAAGACAGACATATGAACGGCTTGTTAATAATGTGTAGCTTAAACACAGCATATCCGTCATTATATAATAGGTTAGATAGCTTCGAAAGGATGACAGCTCGTAGCTGCTGCAGGAAAAGTGACATTTCTGCATTTGAAATGAAATAAATTCCAAGTATTGACACACAAGAATGTTATTATGTAAAGTCCCAGTTGATCATAACGGTGGCGGGTTGGTATAACGGCATAATAAAAGTCCATGTGAACCTATCTAATCACGTGCAGCGTGAATTTGCTCGTCGCCCTTTTGCGCGAATATCGCTCTGTCGGTGGTTGTATAGTTAGAGGAGATGTGTTAGGCTTGCTATGACATTTGGACACGAGTGTGACTGTGATATGACAACACAGCATATTTATCCCCCCCTATTTTGTCACCGTCGTCTAGTCACATGTTACAAACTACAAATCACAGTGACTCTAACTGTTCTTGGTAATAAGTAGGCCTACGTGGTCTGTGTTGAAATGAGGAGCGAAAGAGCTAATCATGCTACTGTGTGTGTGCATGTGTTAGGATGTAGGCCTACCTGCGCTCCCTGGAGAGATGTGCCCCAATTTTCATGTTCATTATGACTGACACATAGACCAAGTGCGTGTGTGTGTCCAACCTGGACTCAGGGTGTCGACGAAACACAGTAAATGTACATTTGATTCCCTCCACATAGTATGATATGTTACATTCGGTATGATATGTATGAATTTGTGGATGTCCGGATGTCTGTTTAAAGGAGTAAGTAGTTGCAAAGGTTCTAATTAGCTAAAATACTGAAGTTGTCCGTGATTCAAGCGTGCAACTTTTGGGCTGCTAGACGTTCGTGTTATACAAGGCATTTGGAAAGTATTCAGACCCCTTGAATTTTTCCACATTTTGTTACGCTACAGCCTTGTTCTGAAATGGATTAAATTGTTTTTTCCTCATCAATCTACACACAATACCCCATAAAGACAAAGCAAAAATAGGTTTTTAGAAATGTATAAGAAATTTAAAAAAACGGAAATATCACATTTACATAAGTATTCAGACCCTTTACTCAGTACTTTGTTGACGCACCTTTGGCAGCGATTACAGCCTTGCGTCTTCTTGGGTATGATGCTACAAGCTTCGCACAACTGTATTCAGGGAGTTTCTGCAGATGCTCTCTCTGTCAGGATGGGTGGGGAGCGTCGCTGCACAGCTATTTTCAGGTCTCTCCAGAGATGTTCGATCGGGTTCAAGTCCGGGCTTTGGCTGGGCCACTCAAGGACATTCAGAGACTTGTCCCAAGTCACTTCTGTGTTGTCTTGACTGTGTGCTCAGGGTCGTTGGTACTGTTGGAAGGTTAAACTTTGCCCCAGTCTGAGGTCCTGAGCGTTCTGAAGCAGGTTTTCATCAAGGTTCTCTCTGTACTTTGCTCTGTTCATCTTTCTCTCAATCCTGACTAGTCTCCCAGTCCTGCAAAACATCCCCACAGCATGATGCTGTCAACACCATGCCTCACCGTAGGGATGATATTGGCCAGGTGAGTAGCGGTCCCTGGTTTCCTCCAGACATGATGCTTGGCATTCAGGCCAGAGAGTTCAATCTTGGTTTCATCAGACCAGAGAATCTTGTTTTCTCATTTCTGAGAGTCCTTTAGTTGCATTTTGGCAAACTCCAAGCGGGTGTCATGTGCCTTTTACTGAGGAGTGGCTTCCATCTGGCAACTCTACCATAAAGGCCTGATTGGTGGAGTGCTGCAGAGATGGTTGTCCTTCTGGAAGGTTCTCCCATRTCCACAGAGGAAGAGATTGAGCTCTATCATAGTTACCATCGGGTTCTTGGTCACCTCCCTGACCAAGGCCRTTCTCCCCGATTGCTCAGTTTGGCCGGGCYGCCAGCTTWAGGAAGAGTCTTGGTGGTTCCAAACTCCTTCCATTTAAGAATGATGGAGGCCACTGTGTTCTTGGGGACCTTCAATGCTGCAGACATTTTTTGGTACCCTTCCCCAGATCTGTGCCTTGACACAATCCTGTCTCAGTGCTCTACAGACAATTCCTTCGACCTCATGGCTTGGTTTTTGCTCTGACATGCACTGTCAACTGTGGGACCTTATATAGACAGATTTGTGCCTTACCAAATCATGTCCAATCAATTGAATTTACCACAGGTGGACTCCAATCAAGGTGTAGAAGCATCTCAAGGATAATCAATGGAAACAGGATGCACCTGAGCGCAATTTCGATTCTCATAGCACAGGTCTGAGTACTTATGTAAATAAGGTATTTCTGTAAAAAAAAAATATATATATATACATTTGCAAACATTTTTAAAAACCTGTTTTCATTTTGTCATTATGGGGTATTTTAGAAAAAGGCTGTAACATAACAAAATGTGGAAAAAGGGAAGGGGTCTGAATACTTTCCGATTGCACTGTAATCCTACCCATCCTCCCCAATCAACCAGCCTCTAGGTTTAGGATATTTACTAGCTCATACCAGTGACAAACTTAGCAAGCTATTTTATTGATATGGCAGTACACAAACAAAATCCAGAGATCCTAAGATAACAAAATAACATTTCCCATTGTGAAAAATCCGCAATCCACCACTCCAAAGAAAGCATGGCTCTGGCGGCATCTCCGAAATGCCCCCAGATCCGAGATCGGATCCATGGCTGAAGCGTTGCATAAGCCCACACTCGGCAGGCTGTAAAGAAAACTCTCCCGGAGCCACAGAATGGCCGAATTACCGCAACTATACAGTAAGTGACCTCCCTTGCAGCCAAAACTGCTCTTTCCCATAGGCTTGTATTATCTATAACATGACAGCAGTCAGCTACCAACAGTTGGCAGATATGTTTACATTTGGTTAGTTGTATTAGTGTTATTTAGATGGAAGACATTAGCTAAATGCGCTATAGCTAGCTAACGTTAGCATGGAGGTAGCCAGCTAGCTTTTTCACTTACCTGCTCACTTCCATTCTCACGTTCTTTGCTGGTGCTGCTGGCTGTTTGAGATGCTTTAGAAGCCCCATTGATGGTAAGGGCAGCATCCACTTTGAGAAGCAACTTCTTGCTGAAGCCCTCCTTTTCTTGGGGTGCTCTTATTTACAGTGTACTGTCTTATGTAACCATACCAAACATAACATATCATACAGTACATTTGCAAGTTTTCAAATCTCAGTGTTAAGGTCAAAAGTGTTGTGAGTGTTATTTCTGAGTGTTGATTCTAGTGGGGTTAACACCTGTGGGATTGAAATTGACAAACATGCAGTGAATAAATGAAGTCTTATTTGAATCACAGTAGAATCAACACTGCGTGGTGTTGTTCTTACTCGACTGTGTTGAGTTCATTTCCATTAACTCTCAGAGTGAAAAAGATGTGGGAGGGGCATTATCATTCTTCCCAGAATGTGTTGTTGCAGGTAGATTTCTTTTAAATAGTTTGTTTTAATATCTACAGTTGAAGTCGGAAGTTTACATACACTTAGGTTGGAGTCATTAAAACTTGTTTTTCAACCACTCCACAAATTTCTTGTTAATTAGCAAATTACAGTTTTGGCAAGTCCGTTAGGAAATCTACTTTGTGCATGACACAAGTAATTTTTCCAACAATTGTTTACAGATAAGATTATTTCACTTATAATTCACTGTATCACAATTCCAGTGGGTCAGAAGTTTACATACACTAAGATGACTGTGCCTTTAAACTTGCAGAAAATTGCAGAAAATTATGTCATGGCTTTAGAGGCTTCTGGTAGGCTAAGCAAGGAAGAAGCCACTGCTCCAAAACCGCCATAAAAAAAGCCAGACTACGGTTTGCAACTGCACATGGGGACAAAGATCGTACTTTRTGGAGAAATGTTCTCTGGTCTGATGAAACAAAAATAGAACTGTTTTGCCATAATGACCATGGTTATGTTTGGAGGTTAAAGGGGAGGCTTGCAAGCCGAAGAACACCATCCCAACCGTGAAGCACGGGGGTGGCAACATCATGTTGTGGGGGTGCTTTGCTGCAGGAGGGACTGGTGCACTTCACAAAATAGATGGCATCATAAGGTAGGAAGATTATGTGGATATATTGAAGCAACATCTCAAGACATCAGTCAGGAAGTTAAAGCTTGGTCGCAAATGAATCTTCCAAATGGACAATGACCCCAAGCATACTTCCAAAGTTGGCAAAATGGCTTAAGGACAACAAAGTCAAGGTATTGGAGTGGCCATCACAAAGCCCTGACCTCAATCCTATAGAAAATGTATGGGCAGAACTGAAAAATTATAATTATACTACCTTAAAACCGTCATCATGTGCGCCTGCGCCTTGCTTTGGCTTTGTTTACAAACCGTAGGATAGCTACTAGTAGCTAGCTCAAGCAGAAAGTACGATCAAAGATACTGGTAGCTAGCAAGCTTCTTATGCTGGCAAAAGCACACTGTGTTGTGATTGGATGCCATACTGTAGAAGTAGAATGAAGACATCCGACAGCAGTGGCTGATTTTCATTTCAGGTGGACAGGCTGCACAGAAAATTATGATCATGTGCAGTGAACATTTCAAGGGATGTTGCTTTATCAATTGGGGAGAACATTCGATGGGTCTTGCCAGGAAGCTAATCCTGAAAACGGATGCTGTACCATCACTAACAGTGGATCTTGCAAGCGCTGACCATAATGTAGGTATCAGAGTTTGATGAGTCTGACATGGTAGCCAACATTTTGAGGGGATCGGGGGTCTAACGTTAGATAATGCAACTGTGGCTGCTTTGACTTGTGAATGGTATATTTACTGTAACACACCCGATAGTCACTATATGGTTTTTGTTCTTCCATCCCTAAACCCTAAGTGTCTGAGAACTGCCAGCACACAGCTGACACGAAGGAATGTTGTCCACAAAAGGAGTTTCGGGTATGTATAGTATTTGCAATTTACCCCTAAAAATCGTATTTTTAAATTCTATTTTATTTGTATTTATTAGGGATCCCCATTAGCTGTTGCCTCTTCCTGGGGGTCCAAACACATGAAGGCACTTACATCACACAAAAATAAAAAAGAAATGAAACAGTAAAACAACATTACACCACTACATATCTACAATACAAAATGTGTAATACCTCCATACAACAATATTACAATGTATGTGTGTGTAGAGTTTGGGTATGCGTGTGTGTTCCTGTGTGTGTGTGTGTGTGTGTGTGTGTGTGTGTCTGTGTTGTGTGGTGTGTGTTGTGTGTGTGTGTGTGTGTGTGTGTGTGTGTGTGTGTGTGTGTGTGTGTGTGTGTGTGTGTGTGTGTGTGTTGTGTGTGTGTGTGTGTGTGTGTGTGTGTTCACAGTCCGCGTTGCTCCATTGTGTGGGTTGTCTTACAGTTGATGTAGCTTGTATCATTGGGGCTAATCATGATGATTGGGAGGGGTGGTATTATTATTTCACTTTCCATCTCCTGTTGTCTCTCCACTATCATCGAGCTGTAATGATAGACATTTTAGAAAATTCAACAACTACTCTTGTCTGCACAGCTTCCCAGGCAACCATCACAGCAGGAATGCTGTGAAACAAATGTAGCTTTCCCAAGGCAAAGAAGGGGGGGGGGGGGGGGAGGGGGGGGTGATATGCTGTGAAGCCTGTGAAGACAGACCCAACATACTGTAAGTCATAGTTATTCATTTCAAATCTGCATCATATGAGCATTTCAGGCACACAAACATTCCAAATACAAACATTAAAAAGTTTCACCAAAAAGTGCGCAACCAAATATTGAATATTTGAAATTGAGTACTTCGAAAACACCAGAAACATATTGTAGAATGAGTAGAACACCACATTGATGAATTGATAGCAACTCAGAACACTAAATAAAAGGAAATATAATTCACTACCCATTTAACAAACATTTCCCTTCCAAAAACATTACAGTCTATGTAGACTGGCTCCTGGATCTCCTCTTCAACGAAGTCCTCCTTGATCCAGAGCCATATGTGGGGAACCTGTCCATCCCAGGACCCCTTTCTGCCCAGTGTGAGGTCTGACAAGGAGGAAGTCATAGCTGGATTTGTCCGCCTCCTCTCCCTCTCCCCATCAATCTCTGTAGTTGGTTGCATTTCCTAAAGCCTAAGTAATCAACTTTTATGTGATATGATATCACAGTTAGTTACTTTTTATAGTTTTTTTTCAAGCATTCGGACTGGAGATGAGTGTTACAAATTGTACGAATCAATGGGTCCTGCACACTGTAGGGCAGCCGGGGGACTGTGTTACGCTTTCTCTGATTATCATTTTTTTTAATATCTCAAATGATGCCTCAGCATTATTTGATCACCTTTATGTGTTCATGTTAATCAATATTTCAGCTATGCTGGCCTAATTGTATAAGATCAAATAAATGTCTGATCAATACTTACAGTTCTGAACATATTGTCGTTTATAATGGTAATGCAGCGGCACCTATAAATTGTCCAGTTCACTTATTGTATGCTGCTTTTTTTTATGTGCATTCCCTTACGCCTAAGCTTCTAAGGGGACTCAGGCTTGACTAATTCTTGTGAAGAAGTGTATCAGTGAACTGTATTCTGTAATCAGTTACAAAACAACAGAACTGCAATTGTGTATTGATTCTGTTTGCCTGATATCCAACAGTCCATGTTCAGCTCTGTTGACCATGAGAGCATTTTGCAGAGAAAATGGGTCGAGGCATACTATTTAGGCTCAGAATGACATGAGGCACATTGTTTACCTTGTCATCAATGACATGTGGCCCATTGTTTACCTTGTTACCTGGCAACAACCACAACTGTGTTTCAAAGAGCTGTCAGTCAAGGAAAGCTCATGAATATAAGCTTCACCGCCCACTCAGCCTGTTCTTTCAGGTTTTCTGATAGTTAGAGATGAGAGCAAAGGTACAATTTCTTCAATTCTGAGAATTTTAATAGTGTACAAATATTACAGATTATGTTTTGGTCAATCAAAGGCTAATTTGACTTGGGAGATAGGATGACTGTATGGGGACATTTAACACTTTCGGTGGTTCACAAAATTTCTAAGAAACTGTTCAATTTAACATTGTGGGTGTTAAGATTCTCATCTCAAATTTGCTGTATACCTTTACTATGTCTAGTCTGAGAGGCCAGGCTGGTGTGTCCTGGTGTCATTTCTAAGAAAGTGTTACATTTAACAATGCGGGTGTTAAAATTTGGATGGCAGATTTGCTGTGTACGTTTACTATGTTAGGTCTAGTCTGAGAGGCCAGGCTGGTGTGTCCAGGTGTTTTCCAACTTATCAAAAAATCCTTCCCTTACAATAGCATCATACTAGGATACTGTAGTAGGCTACAGCATCCACTCCACTGCTCTATAAAAGGCCTAGTGGCTCCAAGGGGTTGAGCTGGTCTACAGTTTTTATATGCTTGGTCCTTGTCTTTGTCATCGAAAAGGGTTTGAAAATAGTTTTGTGTGTGTGTCTCTGTGACTTTAAATGCTTATCCGGCTGTTACAACTACCTGCATTGAAACAGCAACCTGCATGGAGTGGTCAGTGGTACAGATTGTCCATGACCAGACTCCCTACTCATGGCTGTAGTGAATCCTGCCTACCAGTATCCATATGCAGAGGCCAGAGGGGTAACAGACACATACTCCGACTGCCAAAGATTCAAACTTCAACCATTTTCTGACCCAGTCAGGGCAGCAACATTTAAAGTGCAGAGATTTTCCTCAACATGACTTCCAAGTTAAACAAATATACAATGGTTCATTGGATCAGTCTAAACCGTTGCACATACACTGCTGCCATCTAGTGGCCAAAATCTAAAGTGCACCTGGGCTGGAATAATACATTATGGCCTTTCTCTTGCATTTCAAAGATGATGGTACATCAAAATACAAAAGAACAGTGTTTTTTTTCTTTGTATTATCTTTTACCAGATATTTTGTGTTATATTCTCCTACATTCCTTTCACATTTCCACAAACTTCAAAGTGTTTCCTTTCAAATGGTACCAAGAATATGCATATCCTTGCTTCAGGGCCTGAGCTACAGGAAGTTAGATTTGGGTATGTCATTTTAGGTGCTGTGATGTCCAATTTCCTTCACTGTGGTTTACTGCCCAAGAACAGTCTTTACTTTTTATTCAAACTTTTTCTACATTGACTGAAAGCTGTGTGTTCACAACCCACGTTACTTGGCATATTTTTTCTAAGCACCGCACTGCACCAATTGCAATTTGGAATCTGCAGAGTTTTGCCAAGCATAAAACAAAAAATGTAGGCCTACTGTTTTATCACCATGAAAGTAAGTAACTGGATTTTCCATTCAGGTCTGTTGATTGATGATTCCAAAGGTTTGGTCATATTTTTTCTGCTTTCTGATTGGCTGGTTTAATTGGCTCAAACCGCTCCCTCTTCCATCACACAAATCATGATTCCTTCACTCCCATAAACCATCTGTGTACTCCAGAACTGTGGGCTGTTGTAGGAGGCGAAAGATGGATTCAAATCTTCTGACTCAATGTCGATCTTAGAGGGCTGAAACACTTACGTTTTGTATCCTCTCCTTCTAATTACGGGAATAATTCAGACCTGGGACACCAGATGAGTGCAATTAACTACCAGGTAGAAACAAAAAACAGGAGTGTTTTGGCCCTCCAGGACCGGAATTGAACACAGGTTTTCCCAAACTTGGTCCTGGGGCCAAACCTTAATTCTGAGTTGGTTATTTGAGTCAGCTGTGTAGTGCTAGGGCAAAAACCAAAACATGCACCCGTGGGAGGCAGGACTGAGTTTGGAAAACCCTGCTCTACTGTAGCTGCTTCCCTTCCCTCTGCCCTTGTTGTTTTTCCCGCTCATATCTAAAAAGGATAGATAGATGTAAACAGTATGGTAATACCTTCACTTTCCCTCGGGTTGGACTAATTACGTCAGTAAGATATTTTTTCCTGCATAGTTATCAACACATTTTGATTGGTGTCTTCAGAAGTCTAGTCAACAATGGCAGAGCGAACCCAGCTAGCACATTTGGTTCCTTGGAAGTTGTGGGAATTTAAGTTTTGGGTCTCCCTTGATTCTGGGAACGAAGCCATATGTTTCCTGACTGGTAAAGCTGCCTGTTTTTAAAAAAATGTTCTGAGAATGGATGTGAAAATTTTGCCTGTTCTAGGAATGTATCATTTTTAGGTTGCAGGGAGGTTCTGAGAATGTTTTACTATGGTTCCCTGAATGTTTTCCTGGGAGGTTCTATAATTGTAGATATTTGAAGGTAATTAAATACCTTTAAATACCTTTATTATTAAATATAATGTCCAAATGTTTTAAAGGTCATTTGGAGGTTTTGGAATAACTTCCTTAAAACGTTCACCGAATGTTTCAATACGACTTTTATTAACACTGCTAGCGTAACTGTTTCGAAATCCAAGCACAGATCGGACACATTGACATTTATTTGCTTAGGCATTAATCACGCAAACCCATTTTGTTTTGATTGTGGCATGGCGTCAGTGAGATTCAAACCTATGATCTTCCGTTCTCTATCCATGGAGTTAGTCCACTGCACTCCACGATAGAACTAGCATGCCATGTGTTTTTTAATTCATACGATGTTGTTCGTTTTAGTCTATCCAAAAATACCCATTTTTCAAAAGGGAACAAGCACTCATTAAGATCAGTTGTGGCCAAAATAGTGGGTGTGGCCAACACACCTGAACACACTTAACAAGATAGAGGATAGAGTTTTGTGACACTGAGAACAGAATGTATATGTTTCTAAATAACTTTCTTCGAACATTCTTTGAACGTTACTCATGTTTTCTTATGGTTATTATGGAATGTTTTCTTAATATTCTGAGAACATGACTTTAAATATAACCACGAGGAAACCTGCAGAAAAACATTATGCCGAAGTACTCAAATTCCCACAGAAGAATGTTGTTTCTTAACATTCTCTGAACGTTCTGAGAACATGACTTGAAATAGAACCATGTGTTGTGTTCAGCACTAATTGTTTAGTATAGCACCCATGATTTGTATCATCGATTGGACGGTATTTTGTTGATGTGTTTTTATCGGAAATCACTAGGTGATTTGGTGGTTAAATTTCCGTTGTATTTGAGATAAATGTAAGCCTTAACTGAGAACAAGGGCTTGTTTGGTTCTTTTTAAACATAAACATAACATAACGAACTGGCACAGAGAGACAGGAAACCCCGGGATGAATACACTAGGGAAAATAAGCGACACCTGGAGGGAGTGGAGACAATCACAAGGACAGGTGGAACAGATCAGGGTGTGACACGGAGTAAATCGTTAGACTACTGTAGGTGGCGAGACAAATGTTGCCGTGTCTGAGGGTAGTACGTGCTAAATAAAGGATACATAAATGATGGGGTGGATTAAAACAAATGAATCATGAGTGGAGGGGGGACAGTGGGCTCCCTGTGAACAGAACTTATCTGACTGTAATTTAAAACTTTTTGTTCACCTGGTAAAATAACGTTAGATGGAAAGACAAAGGTAGAGTATAGTAGAGATTGTAGAGGGAAAGTGTTAGAGTGGAAGGGAAGTGTACTGGGTGATGGTGATTGAGATGGCTTCATGAGTTAAGGGAAACAGAGATGTAGACTAGTGAAGGTAACAAAGGAAATGGGAAGTTAATTGTAAAGTAAGAATTTCAAATTGTTATTGTTTGGAGTGATTAAGATATAGCAAAATGAAAACTAACAAAATGTTTATTTTCTCTGCCTTTGAATGTTTGCCGTGGGAGACTAGTTAGTGAAATTCTGCAGTTTTATAAAGTATAAAGGTATCCGGATTCGGGAGTAAAGGGAGCTCCCAAATAAGTAAGGCCTGGCCATTTATTTGTTTTGCCTTACGTTTTACCACCAACACCAACACGCACACAAAACTCAATTGTTATGAATATTTGTTAAGTGCTGTTCATAACATGTTGGATTTATTGTGTGGGGTCTTTTTTAATTTGGTTGTAAACTGGGTACACAGAATGAGGGAAATGTTTGAAATGTTTTTAAATGGTTTCTGAGGGAAAGAAAACAATGGGGTTGAGGTTTAAATGGGCTATGTCAACACTAATAATTAGGACGAAGTTTATAATTTAGCAATAGTCCTATGTGTGATTTAGAACACGAGAAGGAGAGAGAGAGTGCTGCCCCTGAATGAGGGACACCTGTCTCTAGTCTATTTTATCATTACCTTATGGGATACAACTATTTCCTTATGGAGTTATAAAGAGTTGTAATTTTAATTTGATTTGTTATTCTAATTTGTTTATTTTTGATTTAACAGGCAGTGTTGTTGTTTTTTAATTACCGGTCCCCTGGGGKTTTTGGTAAATATGCACATTTGTTTCATCACAAGTCTGCCTATAAAAGAAAGAAAAGTTTTTCCCATCTCTAGTTTATATGAACAAGAGTATTGCTGTTATTGTGTTGTTTGTTTTTGCCTTGTTTTGAAACAAATCTCACCAGATTGTGTCTGCTGTACGTTCGGGATTTCTCCCTAAGGGGTAACTCTGCGGGGAGGTCGCCAGTATGATAAGGGAATATAAAGCAAATTTGCAAAATGGTTTCAAGAAGTGTATTGTTATGCTCTTTGAGATTTGTCTTAGAAATGTTGGTATTAAGAAAATTGGGAATGTAATCATTTGTCATGGGGTGAATATGTCTTAAAAATGTGTTTTGGTCTGTCCTCTTTCGAAGTTATGGCGATAGTGACTACAGATGGTATCTTGTGATGCATGGAAAGAATAAATTGATGATAACAGTGTGAACTTCACACCCCCCCTAACCAGCTGAAGAAATGACATTCACTATGACCTTGTCCTTCACCACTCCTACCGTGAGACCTGCGTCCGAGCCAGCAACCTGTACACAGCATCCAGTCGAAGCTATCAACTGCCTTTTCTCTCATGCCTTTTCTCATGCCTTTTCCACGTGAACATGAGTCCACGTGGAGTGATCATGGAAAGAGATCCTGTCAAAACTTATTTCATTCTGCTGGTGTACTGGTAGGAAAATGGACAAGACATAATGGACTGTAAACGACAGAGCGGCTCAGGTGAGAGACATTATCAAGGGCCATCCATTTTTGAATATGTGCCATTGGGAGGACGAACTGAAACACTATCTGAAGCAGAACATGAAGAAACACCAGAAGAAGAGTGCCGGGAAGGAGGGGGACGGTCAACTGTGCCTGAAAATTGATTTAGGGTTGAATTTAGATTAAAATACATTGAGATACCAATCTGTCATTACCACAAGTGATGAGAATTGTCCATGCCGGAAATATATGATGAATATACTGTTTGTAAATGTACATTCTAACCGTGTCTGTGTGTGCTAAGTTGAGGTTCTTGAATTTGAGTGACTCAACGTGAAGCACTAAGGACTGTCATTCTACATTTGGGTTGTATAACCATGATGGGGACATTGATAGTAGGGGTTTTGTTTTACCATGCTATTAGAATTAAAATGTTAAAGCGCATCAATACATATGGCTTTCTGGATSATGCAGTACAATTGACTTGAGCATGTTTAGTATGTTTATAACTATAGAAGTGGACTAGAAGTAGTGACTAACATGTTATGGGTAAGATGGAATGATTTATGTATTTGTAACCAGAGGCTAAGTACATATGGGGCATGTATTTGAGACAAAATGTTTGCATAATGGTGTTAGTTGCAGATTGTAGCAGAGATAGTATTGTCATTTCATACACTATTGTCAACTTTCAGTGAGGGGTTTGTTAAAGAAGGCACAACACTTGAAAGAATAGCCACAGATCCCTGTATACAATAGGCCACCTCACCTGAAGGGACGTTTGCTGTAGTAGTAGCATCACATCTCCTGCAGAGTGTGCCAAATGATAGGTGACCATTGCTGTACATTCATACCCCAGGGTGAGGGTAACTTGACTATTGTAGTGGAACATCTGAAAGAGCTCAGCAGTGATCTCGCGTTGCGTTGTGTGTAGTGATGAAGTGTGTACTGATGTTTGATTCATATGTTCCTTTCCCCTGAGAATGAATTGTACTATGTGAAGGTTTGAAACTCAATGACATAGGTCATTTACAATTTTTATGTACTAAGTGTAAGAATGTCTTTCCTTTTCACTCTTTCCAAATTATGTTCATGCTTGCTTGATGAAAATACTTGTTAGTAATTTTCCATTAGTTTGAGACTTAGTCTCAAAAGGGAGGAAATGTTGTGGAAAATTACAACATTAGACATACTATTCTGTTTTTACTTAGAGAATTGTCCATTGTTATATATATATTTTTTGTTGTTGTTGATGCAGTCTTGTCTTGTGTGACTTAGCCATACGTCTGGGCATACAGATAAGAGCCGGGTGCGACCTCAGTATGTGACATCCTGCTTGTACTATCTGTAGGAACTCCTCTGTGTGGAAATTTGCAGGAAGGAACAGACAATGGTGGCAATGTCAGCTATCTTAATCTGCACAGACAAGCTAAACACCTTTTATACACTATGTTCCCCATCCCTGTTTGCACACATCTGCTATCTGCCACATAGACAAAGAGGTTGGACTTTTCTATAAAAGCTGAGAGCCAACTCTGTTCATGGAGCTTTCAACTTTGACTATTCTTCATTTTTACAAATCTTATAATAAAATTGTTTGAAAGAATCTGCAGTCTCTCTTCCTATACAATTTCTCTGACACATACATGCTAGCTACTGGACTGGATGTGGTTAGCCTTGAGAGGAAAAGGGCCATTCCTCTCCACTGTCTCAGCGCCTGTAACAATGTGCTCTGAGAGTCGGGAAGCGATTTCAGGGAGTGAGTGTTTTAATAAAATAAACGGAACATAATACAAAACAATAACCTTGAACAACGCACAGACATGAAACAGAAACAGAAACAATGACGCCTGGGGAAGGAACCAAGGGGAGTGACATATATAGGGCAGGTAATCAAGGAAGTGATGGAGTCCAGGTGAGTCTGACGATGCGCAGGTGCGCGTAACAATGGTGACAGGTGTGCGCCATAACGAGCAGCCTGGTGACCTAGGGAGCACACGTGTTAGTACCCCCACTCCGACGCATGGCTCCAGCCGCAGGACGCCGACCAAAATGACGATCTCGGGGAACAGGAGCGTACCAGTCACCTCTGCAGAGGCGCAGGAAACCCGTCAATCCGTCTGAGATGCAGGAGCATGGTGACCTAGAGTGCCGGAGAGAGAGCATAACTGACGGTACCCCCTCCCCGGCGCGTTTGGCTCCAGCCGCAGGACGCCAACCCGCAGGA
This sequence comes from Salvelinus sp. IW2-2015, assembly GCF_002910315.2. Taxonomy (NCBI): domain Eukaryota; kingdom Metazoa; phylum Chordata; class Actinopteri; order Salmoniformes; family Salmonidae; genus Salvelinus; species Salvelinus sp. IW2-2015. The sequence continues at coordinate 6,805,942 of NC_036847.1, forward strand.
CGATCCCGGGGATCAGGAGCGGACCGGTCACCTCCACTGATGCGCAGAAACCTGTAGCCGGCTGGGACGTGGGAACCTAACAGACCGGTTGAGGCATGGGAGCCTGGCGAGCCAGTGGAAGCAGGGAAGCCTGGCGATCTGGCAGAGGCATGAAACCCTGACGAGCCGGGTGAGGCAGGGGAGCCTGTCGATTCGGCTGAGGCATGAGAGCCTGTAGCGTCTCCCGGACCCAACGTCATTCCCACCTAACAAAAAAAACAAAACAATACTCCCTGATCCTTCCCTTAGGTGAGGCGTCATTTTGTAACGATGTGCACTGAGAGTCGGGAAGCAAGTTCAGGGAGTGAGTGTTTTAATAAAATAAACGGAACATAATACAAAACAATAACCTCGAACAACGCACAGACATGAAACAGAAACAATGATGCCTGGGGAAGGAACCAAGGGGAGTGACATACACTGCTCAAAAAAATAAAGGGAACACTAAAATAACACATTCTAGATCTGAATGAATGAAATATTCTTATTAAATACTTTTTTCTTTACATAGTTGAATGTGCTGACAACAAAATCACACAAAAATTATCAATGGAAATCAAAATTTTCAAAACCCATGGAGGTCTGGATTTAGAGTCACACTCAAAAATTAAAGTGGAAAACCACACTACAGGCTGATCCAACTTTGATGTAATGTCCTTAAAACAAGTCAAAATGAGGCTCAGTAGTGTGTGTGGCCTCCACGTGTGCCTGTATGACCTCCCCACAACGCCTGGGCATGCTCCTGATGAGGTGGCGGATGGTCTCCTGAGGATCTCCTCCCAGACCTGGACTAAAGCATCCGCCAACTCCTGGACAGTCTGTGGTGCAACGTGGCGTTGGTGGATGGAGCGAGACATGATGTCCCAGATGTGCTCAATTGGATTCAGGTCTGGGGAACGGGCGGGCCAGTCCATAGCATCAATGCCTTCCTCTTGCAGGAACTGCTGACACACTCCAGCCACATGAGGTCTAACATTGTCTTGCATTAGGAGAACCCAGGGCCAACTGCACCAGCATATGTCTCACAAAGGGGTCTGAGGATCTCATCGGTAACCTAATGGCAGTCAGGCTACCTCTGGCGAGCACATGGAGGGCTGTGCGGCCCTCCAAAGAAATGCCACCCACACCATGACTGACCCACCGCCAAACCGGTCATGTTGGAGGATGTTGCAGGCAGCAGAACGTTCTCCACGGCGTCTCCAGACTCTCATGTCTGTCACGTGCTCAGTGTGAGCCTGCTTTCATCTGTGAAGAGCACAGGGCGCCAGTGGCGAATTTGCCAATCTTGGTGTTCTCTGGCAAATGCCAACGTCCTGCACGTGTTGGGCTGTAAGCACAACCCCCACCTGTGGACGTCGGGCCCTCATACCACCCTCATGGAGTCTGTTTCTGACCGTTTGAGCAGACACATGCACATTTGTGGCCTGCTGGAGGTCATTTTGCAGGGCTCTGGCAGTGCTCCTCCTGCTCCTCCTTGCACAAAGGCGGAGGTAGCGGTCCTGCTGCTGGGTTGTTGCCCTCTTACGGCCTCCTCCACGTCTCCTGATGTACTGGCCTGTCTCCTGGTAGCGCCTCCATGCTCTGGACACTACGCTGACAGACACAGCAAACCTTCTTGCCACAGCTCACATTGATGTGCCATCCTGGATGAGCTGCACTACCTGAGCCACTTGTGTGGGTTGTAGACTCCGTCTCTGCTACCACTAGAGTGAAAGCACCGCCAGCATTCAAAAGTGACCAAAACATCAGCCAGGAAGCATAGGAAACTGAGAAGTGGTCTGTGGTCACCACCTGCAGAACCACTCCTTTATTGGGGGTGTCTTGCTAATTGCCTATAATTTCCACCTGTTGTCTATTCCATTTGCACAAACAGCATGTGCACATTTATTGTCAATCAGTGTTGCTTCCTAAGTGGACAGTTTGATTTCACAGAAGTGTGATTGACTTGGAGTTACATTGTGTTGTTTAAGTGTTCCCTTTATTTTTTGAGCAGTGTATATAGGGCAGGTAATCAAGGAAGTGATGGAGTCCAGGTGAGTCTGACGAACTTTTGGATGGACATTTTGCAAAGAAATGGAGTGTGCTTCTGAAGAGGCTTCATTTTCAGGCAGCAAGCACAGCGCGTGGTTGAGTCAGTGACACAGTATGTCAATGATCTTAAAGGGATAACGCAGTCATGTCAGTTTGGTTATCTTAGAGATTAAATGATCAGGGACCAGTTAATTGAAAGAACCTCAAGCTCACTCGTGCGGGAGAGGCTTCTCCTTGAAGATGATGATCTGACTTTAGCAAAAGCTGTACCCATAGCTTCCCAAGTGTAATCAGTAGTTCACTGTGCAACTAAGATATCTGAGGCACATACACATGATTCCAGTGCCGTTCAAGCTGTGCAGCAGTCTTAGTGTCATAGTGTAGCTGTCACTCAGACAGTGACATGAATGCCTCAGTGCAGTTGATGAGACCCCAGACGCGTCAACGGTGTGCCAACTGTGGTTCCAATAGACACAAAGCATGTGCTCCTGACTACCCTGCTCGTGGACAGACAAGTAGACGATGTCAGATACAAACCATTTTTCAAAGTGGTGTAGGTCAGCTCCAGCCCAGGCCCCTGTGCTCCAACGCTCACGCCCCATGGACACACCCCCTGCTGTCATTCACACTGTTGGCTCAAACCCGAGTGGGTTTTCCACTTGCGCTGTATACCTGGGTGACTCTTGCATTCCTCCCGTGCTCCTCAACATGGCCACCTACGAGCAGTTCTTGTCCCACCTGCGCCTCCAGCCGCCCAGCTTTAGCCTGTACGGATATAGTTGCCATACCTGTGCATATACCTGTGCAGTATGGCAACAAGGTCCTCACTCAGTTCCCCTTCCACATCAGGCGACTAATATCTTAGGCCTGGACCTGATCACCAGCCTGGGGTTCTCTCTGAGGGACAACAGTGGCTTAACAATAGTGCATGTGGCCTCCCCATGGCAAGAGTAATGTCTCACCCTCTTCAACGGCGTAGGTGCCCTGACAACAATCACACATAAGCACCTCCTCGATCCTACGGTGACTCCAGTCATTCAACCTCTACGCCGTATTCCACTGGCTTTATGCGAGGAGGTCACTAAGGAGCTACACAAGCCGGTGGACGCTTTACCATGGGTGTCCAACTTGGTCATCGCTAAAAAGAAGTCTGGAGAGCTGCGGGTCTGCTTGGATCTGAGAGCGGCCAACAAGGCCATCATACCTGATCGGTACCCGCTGCTGACCATGGAGGAACTGACCAGTCACTTCTACAGGTCGATGGTCTTCACAAAGCTGGACCTTTGCAAGGGCTACCTCAATGTTCCCCTACACCCAGAGAGTAGGAACGTGACAGCCTTTGTCACTCATATCGGGGTATACCGCTACACAAGGATGCCCCAAGCTATTTCCTAAAGATAATGTCCATCATCCTTTCCGGGGTCACTGGAGTGGCTGTCTACTTGGATGACATCGTCGTCCATGGCCCCAACACTGCCGTCCATGACGAACGTCTGCAAGCAGCCTTCGCAACGCTCAGTCAACACAACCTCACACTCAACACTGAGAAGTCCCTGTTCTCAATGCCAGAGATCGACTTTGTCAGGTTCCGCGTATCAGCCCAAAGGCTCGAACCGCTGCAGTCAAACATGGAAGCCATCCATCGTGTCCTGGAACCGACATCTGCTACACAACTCGCCTCATTTCTGGGAATGACGGGTTACTGCACTTCCTGCCCCAGTACTCAGCCATCACTTCCCCTCTGTGTCAGCTGTTGAAATAGGAGGTGTACTGGGCCTCTCAAAGAACTGCTGGCCACTTCAACCATCCTTGGTTACTTTAACCTCACCAGGCCAACTCTGGTCACCTGTGACGCATCAGCTACAGCAGTGGGAGCAGTCCTCTCTCATCTTCAGTATGGCATTGAGAAGCCGGTAGCTTCCGCGTCTTGCACATTGAGACCCACTGAACAGAAGTACTCTGTTGGAGATAGGGAGGCACTATTATGCGTCTGGGCCTGTGAGCGGTGGCACATTTACCTCTACGGACATTCTTTCACCCTGTGCACTGACCACCAGGTCCTCACAGCCTGTCTACCTCCGGGTTGGGTCACAACCTCCTCTGTATGTATCGCTGGTCAGACCGCCTCCAGCAGTATAACTTTAAGCTGCAGTTTACGTCGGACAGGGACAATGTGGTGGCCTATCTCCTTTCGCGCTCTGATTCCCCAGACTCCACCTGTGCCCAGGATGACTCAGAGGAGGACCTCATCCAGCTCCTACACTCATGTCTCTAAGACAAAGTGTCGCTCAAGGAGCTGACCCAAGAATCAGCCAACGACCCCATTTTCATGAACTTGCGGGAATACGTTGCCAATGGCTGGCTGGCACAGCTCCCGTTGGAACCATATGCCAGGTTCGAACATGAGCTGTCATGCTGGAATGATACGTCTGGCTTGCGGAAACGGCACTGTCATACCAAGCATCCTCAGACGATGAGTGTTGGCCATGGCTTATGAGGGCCACCTTGGCATTGTGAAGCTGAAGCAGCCCTGCTCGGACCTGGTGTGGTAGCCAGGAATCAATTATGATTTTGAAGGGCTAGTACGTGACTGTGCTCCATGTCTTGTCAGTGGAAAGATAGGCCCACTTCCGCCGCCACCACCACTGCAACCACTGGCCTGGCCCTCCCATCCATGGGAACATATCCAACTAGACATCTGCGGTGAACTCTACAATGTGCCACATCACTAACACTTCCAGGTGGTTTCGTATGACCTCCATTCAAAATGGCCTGAGGTCACACCCATGGGTTCTGTCACTTCAGGGGCCATCATAAACTTCCTGAATAAGCTATTTTCTTGCTGGGGACTGCCTGCAACTCTGACCACGGACAACGGTCCTCAGCTGGTCTCGGCCAAGGTCAGCTCTTACATCCAAATCAAGGAGATCAAGCACATCAGAGCAGCCTACTACCACCCCCAGGCCAACGGGGGAGGGGGTGAGAGGTTCGATCAAACACTGAAAAACTGAATGAGAGCTCACCTAGCTCAGGGTTGCTCCTTCACTGAGTCCTTGTCGCAAACTCTGCTGCACTACAGAGCTGCTCACCACTCCACCACTGGAGTTTCTCCTGTAAAGCTGATGCGAGGACGTGAACTAGAGCTGCCCATATACAGGCTCTGACCCTCTGTCGGTAACCCGACAGCCTCGACAGTCAACGCAGCAATGCAAAGCCAACAGCGTAAAAGTCAGGAGCACTACAACAAAAGAAAGAGAGCACAGCTTCCTGGAATCCAAGTGAGGGATTGGGTCAGGGTGCAACGACCACACCACGCAGACGAGCTTCGCACCTTCAGGTCAACAACACCATGTCAAGTTCAACTTCAGTTGGGCCGAGCAACGTTTAAACTGATTGACGGCTCTTGCGGGCACACTGAGGAAGATGCCACCTCATGCATGTCCCCACTCTGCCATTGATGCCACCCTGTGGTTCACTACCAGTGGCAAACGCTCCCTTGGCCCCACCTGCCCCACAGGCACCTGTTGCTGTCGCTGCAGCACCCATTCTGCGGCCTGTAAGGGTGCACTACCGCCCTGCTTACCTTCAAGACTTTATCACCTCCTTTCATGCCTAGTTTAAAATAGGGGGGGGGGGGGGTGTTTTGGTGTCGTGTTCAGCACTGATTGTTTAGTGTTAGCATCCATGATTCGTATCATCGATGGACAGTCTATTTTGTTTTTAATCGGAAATCACTAGGTGATTTGGTGGTTCTATTTTTGTTGCATTTGAGATGCTACTTGTTGAGATTATCAGTTTCAGGTAAACCCAAGTGCAGACTGTGTTGAAGTAACAATGTTTATTACAGCAACAGGGGCAGGCAAACGACAGTCAAGGCAGGCAGGGGTCGATAATCCAGAATAGAGGCCCAAGGTACACGAGATGGCAGGCAGCTCAGGGTCAGATCAGGCAGAGGTCGATAATCCAGAGTAAGGGCAAAGGCACAGGACGGCAGGCAGGCTCAGAGTCAGGACAGGGCAAGGGTCAAAACCAGAGAGGACAAGAAAATAAGAGACTGAGAAAAGCAGGAGCTGAGGCAAAACACTGGTTGACTTGAACAAACAAGACGAACTGGCACCGACAGACAGACAACACAGGTATAAATACCCAGGGGATAGTGGGAAGACACCTGGAGGGGGGTAGAGACAGCACAAGGACACGTGAAACAGATCAGGGTGTGCAACATAACAGATGACGAAACTTACAGAAAGTACTGAGATTCCCACAGAAGAACGTTGTTTTCTCAACGTTCTCTGAACGTTCTGAGAACATGACTTTAAATTAGAACCATGAGGAAACCTTTAGAAATCGTTTATACTGAAATACTGAAATTTCCCACAGAAGAACATTGTTTCTTAACATACTCGGAACAATTTGAGAACATTCTTTTAAATAGTACGATGAGGAAACATGTAGGAAACGTTATTCTGATAGTAGTACACTACAAGGGGTGGGTGGTAGTAGTACACTACGAGGGTGGGTGGTAGTAGTACACTACAGAGGGTGGGTGGTAGTAGTACACTACAGGGGGTGGGTGGTAGTAGTACACTACAGAGGGTGGGTGTAGTAGTACACTACGAGGGTGGGTGGTAGTAGTACACTACAGAGGGTGGGTGGTGGTAGTACACTACAGAGGGTGGTGGTAGTAGGTACACTACAGAGGTGGGTGGTAGTAGTACACTACAGAGGTGGGTGGTAGTAGTAACTACAGGGGGTGGTGGTAGTATACACTACAGAGGGTGGGTTGGTGGTAGTACCTAAGGGGTGGGTGTAGTAGTACACTACAGAGGGTGGGTGGTAGTAGTACACTACAGAGGGTGGGTGGTAGTAGTACACTACAGGGGTGGGTGGTAGTAGTCTACAGAGGGTGGGTGGTAGTAGTACACGAGGGTGAGGGTGAGTACACTACAGAGGGTGGGTGGTGGTAGTACACTACAGAGGGTGGGTTAGTAGTACACTACAGAGGGTGGGTGGTAGTAGTAACTACAGGGGTGGGTGGTAGTAGTACACCGAGGTGGGTGAGTGACTACAGAGGGTGGTGTGTAACACTACGAGGGTGGGTGGTAGTAGTACACTACAGAGGGTGGGTGGTGTAGTACACTACAAGAGGGTGGGTGGTAGTAGTACACTACAGGGGGTGGGTGGTAGTAGTACACTACAGAGGGTGGGTGGTAGTAGTACACTACAGAGGGTGGGTGGTAGTAGTACACTACAGAGGGTGGTGGTAGTAATACACTAAGAGGGTGGGTGGTAGTAGTACACTACAAGGGTGGGTGGTAGTAGTACCCTCAAGAGGGTGGGTGGTAGTAGTACACTACAGAGGGTGGGTGGTAGTAGTACACTAGAGGGTGGGTGGTGTGTACACTACAGAGGGTGGTGGTAGTAGTACACTACAGAGGGTGGGTGGTAGTAGTACACACTACGAGTGGTGGGTGGTAGTAGTACACTACAGAGGGTGGGTGGTGGTAGTACACTACAGAGGGTGGGTGTAGTAGTACACTACAGAGGGTGGGTGGTAGTAGTACACTACAGAGGGGTGGTGGTAGTAGTACACTACAGAGGGTGGGTGGTGTAGTAGACCTACAGAGGGTGGGTGGTAGTAGTACACTACAGAGGGTGGGTGGTAGTAGTACACTACAGAGGTGGGTGGTAGTAGTACACTACAGGGGTGGGTGTGTAGTACACTAAGAGGGTGGGTGGTAGTAGTACACTACAGAGGGTGGGTGGTAGTAGTACACTACAGAGGGTGGTGTGGTGGTAGTACACTAAGCGGGTGGTGTAGTAGTACATACAGAGGGTGGGTGGTAGTAGTACACTACCGAGGGTGGGTGGTAGTAGTACACTACAGAGGGTGGGTGGTGGTAGTACACTACAGAGGGTGGGTGGTAGTAGTACACTACAGAGGGTGGGTGGTAGTAGTACACTACAGAGGGTGGGTGGTAGTAGTACACTACAAGAGGGTGGGTGGTAGTAGTACACTACAGAGGTGGGTGGTAGTAGTACACTACAGAGGGTGGGTGGTAGTAGTACACTACGAGGGTGGGTGGTAGTAGTACACTACAGAGGGTGGGTGGTAGTAGTAACACTACAGAGGGTGGGTGGTGGTAGTACACTACAGGGTGTGGGTGGTAGTAGTACACTACAGAGGGTGGGTGGTAATAGTACACTACAGAGGGTGGGTGGTAGTAGTACACTACAGGGGTGGGTGGTGGTAGTACTACAGAGGGTGGTGGTGGTAGTACACTACAGAGGGTGGGTGGTAGTAGTACACTACAAGAGGTGGGTGGTAGTAGTACACACAAGAGGGTGGGTGGTAAGTACACTACAGAGGTGGTGGTGTAGTAACATCAGAGGGTGGGTGGTTAGTAGTACACTACAGAGGGTGGGTGTAGTAGTACACTACAGAGGGTGGGTGTAGTAGTACACTACAGAGGGTGGGTGGTAGTAGTACACTACAGAGGGTGGGTGGTAGTAGTACACTACAGAGGGTGGTGGTAGTAGTACACTACAGAGGTGGGTGGTAGTAGTACACTACAGAGGGTGGTGTAGTAGTACACTCAGAAGGTGGGTGGTAGTATTACACTACAGAGGTGGGTGGTAGTAGTACACTACAGAGGGTGGGTGGTAGTAGTACACTACAGAGGTGGTGGAGTGGTAGTAGTACACTACAGAGGTGGGTGGTAGTAGTACACTACAGAGGGTGGGTGGTTGTAGTACACTACAGAGGGTGGGTGGTAGTAGTACACACTAGAGGGTGGGGTGGTAGTAGTACACTACAGAGGGTGGGTGGTAGTAGTACACTACAGAAGGTGGTGGTAGTAGTACACTACAGAGGGGTGGGTGCTAGTAGTACACTACAGAGGTGGGTGGTAGTAGTACACTACAGAGGGTGGGTGGTAGTAGTACACTACAGAGGGGTGGGTGGTGGTAGTACACTACAGAGGGTGGTGGTAGTAGTACACTACAGAGGGTGGGTGGTATAGTACACTACAGAGGGTGGGTGGTAGTAGTACACTACAGGGGTGGGGTGTGGTGTAACTACGAAGGTGGGTGGTAGGTAGTACACTACAGAGGGGGGTGGTAGTAGTACACTACAGGGTGGTGGTAGTAGTACACTACAGAGGGTGGGTGGTAGTATACACAAGAGGTGGGGGTGGTAGTACACTACAGAGGGTGGTGGTAGTAGTACACTACAGAGGGTGGGTGGTAGTAGTACACTACAGGAGGTGCGGTGGTAGTAGTACCTACAGAGGGTGGGTGGTAGTAGTACACTACAGAGGGTGGGTGGTAGTAGTACACTACAGAGGGTGGGTGGTAGTAGTACACTACCGAAGGTGGGTGGTAGTAGTACACTACAGAGGGTGGGTGTAGTAGTACACTACAGAAGGTGGGTGTAGTAGTAAACTACAGAGGGGTGGGTGGTAGTATAACTACGAGGGTGGGTGGTAGTAGTACACTACAGAGGGTGGGTGGTAGTAGTACACTACAAGGGTGGTGGTAGTAGTACATACAGGGGTGGGTGGTAGGTAGTACACTACAGAGGGTGGGTGGTAGTAGTACACTACAGAGGGTGGGGTGGGTAGTAGTAACACTACAGAGGGTGGGTGTAGTAGTACACTAAGAAGGTGGGTGGTAGTAGTACACTACAGAGGGTGGTGTAGTAGTACACTACAGAGGTGGGTGGTAGTAGTACACCTACAGAGGGTGGGTGTAGTAGTACACTACAGAGGGTGGGTGGTAGTAGTACACTACGAGGGTGGGTGGTAGTAGTACACTACAGAGGGTGGGTGTGTAGTAGTACACTACAGAAGGTTGGGTGGGTGGTAGTAGTACACTACAGAGGGTGGGTGGTAGTAGTACACTACAGAGGGTGGGTGGTAGTAGTACACTACAGAGGGTGGGTGGTAGTAGCACACTACAGAGGGTGGGTGGTAGTAGTACACTACAGAGGGTGGTTCAATGGGAGAAGGAAGGAACATCCACTCTCAGCCAAATCCTTCGGCAGTGTTCATTCAGTGAACTTTTGTCTCAAGTCTGGAACTCAAGTCTCCTACTCTACGTTTTTCTGAGCCGCCTATTGTCGGAGAGACAAAGGGAGAGGAATTAGGTTTTATTTGAAGCTGAACGGACATGTGTCTCCTTTGCTTCTCTGTCGTTCTGTAGCCGTCATCTCAAAGGGAATATGTCCTGGTTGATTTAATTATGTAATAGATTGATTATTCCAGTCTGACTGACGCCCGTCTCAACGTGATAATCAGTGAAGAACCGTTTCTAACACACAGGAAGTGGATACAAATGAGTGTGTCGTATCCATGGTTACCATGTCCATATTCATTATAGTCAAACAAAGATTTGAGAGACGATCCGAGAAAGTTCAACATGATTTGTTTTATACTTTTTCTTGATCACTGATTTAAGTGACCAAAAAATATGATGTGAATGAAATGTAAAGTCCTTAATTCATAATAGATAATGGTGAATAGTTAGTTGTTATACCGCATTCTTACTAACACTGCTTCACGATATGAGCTCATTAGTGTCATCCTTTCCTTTATTTGCCTGTCAAACCACTTCTACTGCACGGTTTGAATTCACCCTGGAATCCCAAGTACATTTGCACTTAAGACCGAGTACATAAACACAAACAGTGTTAGAAGCTTTCCTCCCTCCCTCTCCGTTTTTCTGTACGCCTTGCAAAACACTTGTCGTTGGGAAGCCTCTATGTTCATAGTTCTTACACCAGTTTGCCAAAGCCTTGTACTCTGATATGTCCTTGGTTCAGAGAAGTCTTCTCCAGCTCAGGAGTAGAGACTGCATTCACCGCTTGGTATGGCAAGTGCACCGCCATTGACCACAAAGCGCTACAGAGGGTGATGCGGACAGCCCAGTACATCACTGAGGCCGAGCTCCCAGCCATCCAGGACCTCTATATCGGGTGGTGTCAGAGGAGGACTTCAGCCACCCAAAAGCCATAGACTGTTCACTCTGCTACCGTCCACCGAGATAGCTTCTACCCCCAAGCCATAAGACTACTAAATAGCCATAAGACGGCTAAATAGTTCATTTAATGGTTACACAGATGATCTGCATTGACCCTATCTTGCACTGTCTCTATGCACACTCACAAGAATATACTGTACACTGAGTGTACAAAACTTTAGGAACACCTTTCCAATATTGAGTTGCACCCCCTTTGCCCTCAGAACAGCCTCAATTCGTCGGGGCATGGACTCTACAAGGTGTCGAAAGCGTTCCACAGGGATGCTGGCCCATGTTGACTCCAATGCTTCCCACAGTTGTGTCAAGTTGGCTGGATGTCCTTTGGGTGGTGGACCAGTCTTGATACACACAGGAAACTGTTGAGTGTGAAAAACCCAGAAGTGTTGCAGTTCTTGTTACAAAACCACTGTTCCTGGCACCTACTACGATACCCTGTTCAAAGGCACGTAAATATGTTGTCTTGCCCATTCACCCTCTGAATGGCACACATACAATCCATGTCTTAATTGCCTCAAGGCTTAAAAATCATTCTTTAACCTGTCCCTCCCCCCCTTCATCTAGACTGATTTAACATGTGACATCAATAAGGGATCATAGCTTTCACCTGGATTCACCAGGTCCGTCTATGTCATGGAAAGAGCAGGTGTTCCTAATGTTTCCACAGATTTCAATGGGATTCAAGTCTGGGCTTTGGCTGGGCCACTCAAAGACTTTCACATCCTTGTGCTGAAGCCATTTCAGCATTGCTTTGGCTGTATGCTTGGGGTCATTGTCCTGTTGGAACATAAATCTTCGCCCCCAGTCTAAGGTAATTTGCTCTTTGAAGCAGGTTCTCATCGAGGATTTGCCTGTATTTGGCTCCATTCATTGTTTCCTCTATCCTTACCAGTCTCCCAGTCCCTGCTGCTGAAAAGCATCCCCTAGCTGCCTAGCATGATGCTGCCATCACCATGCTTCACGGTAGGGATGGTGTTAGACACTTTGCATTCAGGCCAAAGAGTAACATTTTTGTCTCATCAGACCACATAATCTTTTGCTTTATGATCTGTCTTTCACGCCTGCTGTCATGTGCCTTTTTCTCAGGAGTGGCTTCCATCTGGCAACTCTCCCATAAAGCCCAGATTGGTGAAGCGCTGTAGAGTAGGGTGACCACATTTCAAATACCGAAATTTGGGACAACAGGGTGATTTTGCGGGACATTCGCGGGGCAGTGTATATGAATAAAAACATTTGGCAGCATTTGCATATGCATTTAGATCTTCTTGAAACACTGTTTCGTGAGCAAATTAGAGCAGATGGTGTTAACAAACTACATAACCTTCCTTTATTTCGTTTCAATCGAAGCACATGCTGCCTAGTGGCACGTGCTCTTGAGTTATTTTTACTATTCAGCTAACCATCCTAAAATCGCATAAGAAATGAGGTGGTGTTTTTCGGTATAACAGTTACTTTATACTATGCTATAATATTTGATTCTGTTATGTAGAATACTAATTCATCATTGTGTGATCTTCCAAGACATCCAAGATTCAGCTTTTATATAATAACTTTACTAAAGGGGCACGGTTGTGAGAAGTGGCGGGTGTGACACTCATGTGTGCTCTGGCAGTAGTACATACACCCTGCAGTCCGCTGCACCCGAACGAGCAATTGAAGGTTAGCCAATGCTTCTGCCTTGTGCAACATTTGGTGACGCAGACGCGAGAGACCACATGTGTGTCTGTTTTATCGACATTTGGTAATATATGGCCATGGTAACCTTTCTGGTTGGGCTCAGGGAATGTAAAACAGTTCGGATGAGAGACTTTAAAAAAAGGATTGAGTGAAATAGCAGCAAAGTTGAATGAGCAACTAATGAGCATGGAGAGCCTCACAAGTTTGTCCTCTCCAAGTTTAGCTGGAATTTGCCCGAAAGGATTTGAGAAATATTGGTTGATGATAGGCCTATGACATTGGCCTATGTCTCTTCTTGCGCTACGCAGAATATCAGATCTTAACAACAAATGGAGAACTGTTTAACATTACCATTAGGCTTAGGCTGCCACATCCTTATGATATACATTATGATTTTTCATGCGCGCAACGCGACTGCAAGATACAGGTTGGAATATCTGACTGAAATATGGGACAAATTAACTTTTTTTCTAAATTGTTAATGTTTGAATGTGTTGATAAAATGCGGGATATGATTGTTTGGCTGCGGGACAATGGGCCAAAAAAGCAGGACTGTGCCGCACAATCCGGGATATGTGGTCACCCTACTGTAGAGACTGTTGTACGTCTGGCAGGTTCTCCCATCTCAGTTAAGGAACTGTGTAGTTCTTTCAGAGGGTTCTTTGGTCACCTCCTTGACCAAGCTCCTTTTTGCCAGGTTGCTCAGTTTGGACGGATGGCCTGCGCTAGGCAAAGTCTGGGAAATTCAATATGTTTTTCCATTTCCCAATGCTGGAGACCCCTGTGCTCTTGGAAACGTTCAAGACTCTAGAAACTCTAGAAGTTTTATACCCTTCCCCAGATATACAGTACCAGTCAAAAGTTTGGACACACCTACTCATTCAAGGGTTTTTCTTTATTTTGTACTATTTTCTACATTGTAGAATAATATTGAAGACATCAAAACTATGAAATAACACATATGGAATCATGTAGTAACCAAAAAAGTTTTAAAGAAATCGAAATAGATTTTATATTTGAGATTCTTCAAAGTAGCCACCCTTTGCCTTGATGACAGCTTTGCACACTCTTGGCATTCTCTCAACCAACTTTGTGAGGTAGTCACCTGGAATGCATTTCAATTAACAGTTGTGCCTTGTTAAAAGTTTTTGTGGAATTTGTGGAATTTCTTAACTTCATGATGCGTTTGAGCCAATCAGTTGTGTTGTGACAAGGTAGGGTTAGTATACAGAAGATAGCCCTATTTGGTAAAATACCAAGTCCATATTATGGCAACAACAGCTCAAATAAGCAAAGAGAAATGACAGTCCATCATTACTTTAAGACATGAAGGTCAGTCAATCTAGATCATGTCAAAAACTTTGAAAGTTTCTTCAAGTGCAGGCGAATATAATGAAACTGTCTCTAATGAGGACTGCCATAGGAAAGGAAGACCATTAGTTACCTCTGCTGCAGAGGATAAGTTCATTAGAGTTACCAGCCTTAGAAAATCGGCAATTAACTGCACCTCAGATTGCAGCCCAAATAAATGCTCCACAGAGTTCAAGTAACAGACACATCTCAACATCAACTGTTCAGAGGAGACTGCGTGAATCAGGTCTTTATGGTTGAATTGCTGCAAAAAGGACACCAATAATAATAAGAGACTTGCTTGGGCCAAGAGACACGAGCAATGGACATTAGACCGTTGGAAATCTGTTCTGACATACATTGTCAACTGTGGGACCTTATGTAGAGAGGTGTGTTTCTTTCTAAATCATGTCCAAAGAATTGAATTGGCCACAGGTGGACTCCAATCAAGTTGTAGTGACATTTCAAGGATGATCAAAAGAGATTGGATGCACCTGAGCAAAATCTGGAGTGTCATAGCAAAGTGCTGTGAATACATATGTAAATGAGATATTTCAGTATTTCATTTTCAATATACATAAGTCCACTTTGATGTTATGGGATATTGTGTGTAGGCAAGTGACACAATTTAATCCATTTTGAATTCAGGCTGTAACACAACAAAATGTGGAATAAGTCAAGTGGTATGAATACTTTCTGAAAGCACTGTACGCACACACACACACACGCACACTTTCACACTAATCATATGCTGCTGCTACTCTGTTCTTTATTATTATACAGTATATCCTGATGCTTAGTCACTTTACCCTGCCTTTATGTACATATCTACCTCATATACCTTGTACCCCTGCACATTGATCTGGTACTGTATCCTATAATGCAAATGGGTCTTCTCACTCCCAGTGTTCCGAGTCAGGACATAATACAGATTGATGGACTCTGGTGCTCAAGGGGCTAAATTGGTGTCACACTTTTCCCCACATCCCTAGCCAATACAACTGTGTATATAATGACGAGATAATCATGTCTACGCCCTAACAATGGGAGTCATTGTCCCAAAGGCGGGAAGGCAGGCAACAAAATAAGGCCATAGAGATGCTTTGTGCTTATTTTGGACAGATTTTGGCGAGAGTGAAACCTCTCGCTTCGCCTCTTTCCTCTCTGTCTAAACTAAAGAACAAGATGAATTGATTATTGAAGTCAGGTTTGTTAGCGAGAGCTGCGGCTAAAGAGTGACACGGATCAGGCCCCCAGACTCCCGGAGTTACCTAACTGATACTGGACAGCAAAATCAAAATTTTATTTGTCACATGCTCCGAATACAACTGGTGTAGATTTGACTGTGAAATGCTTGTTTACTCTGCAACAATGCAGAGTCAAATAAAAATAGCAACACAAGGGGAATAAAATACACAGGAATGAAGCTACTGTGTATACTTATAGGATACGAATGGGAGTTCTGCTTAAAGCAGCCCATTTGTTTATGTCATGTTTACTCGATGGCATGCAAGTGATAATACAAACATCTACTATTTATGACCAAAGTTAAGTACTGTAGCCTAGGGTGGTCTGGCCAAACTCTCTTAATGCACAAATCATAAATTATCAATGGTACATTAACGAGGCTACCTGTTCATGCACTGTGTGGCCTTAAAGAGGTTCTCTCCTTACATTGCTGCCATTTCCGTACAGCGGTGCTGAACCTCAATGAAAGTGCAGAAGATAAAGGAAAGGTTTTGCAAAAGGCTTGCTGGAATGAGAGGCTCTGAGGGAAATCTATTTATATCTCCTTTCCCATTTAGTCCCATTCTCAGCCTGAGCATTTTAAAATAATTCCATTATTACACAAAGCATGAAATAGCCTGCTCTCTGAAGCAAAGGGATGAGGAAATATTTAAATATGAGGAGCGAGGAAAGAGCAAGAGAGAGAGAGAGAGAGCGAGGACATTGGAAGTCTGATGATATATACTGTAGAGGGAGGCAGCGAGGGATTTGGGCAGATTTGTTTCACTGTAGCGCTGATTCACCAAATCTTTAATCTGGTTTAAAGTATGTAGCTAGTTTGTTTAGTGTGTGTGGGTTAAGGGAGAAGTGACACAGGTTTAGGAACAGAGGATCATTGTGTGTGTGTGTGTGTGTGTGTGTACGCGCGCGTGTGTGTGTGTTGGGGATTGAGTGGACGGATTTAGATGTTGGTAAAACACCAGACAGCAGAAAAGGACTGAAAAAGAGGAAACATTATGTTGTAATGTTTCTCCAGCATGTAAGACACATGGACGCACACACACACACACGGTATGCACTGATTGCCTGAGGGTTACAGTGTTCCTTTTCTTTCAGAAACACAGGCAGGTCCAGTGAAGAAATGAACTCATACAGTCACGCTGAGTCACGCTGAGTCACGCTGAGTCACGCTACACTCTAATGGCCACTGAAGGGCCGTAGAGGTGGGAGAGAAGGGAAGATATTTCCACTGGTTAATTCCTCTGTATTTCTACCTTTACATCAGCGAGACTTTGAGCACCATGTACCATTATCATCATCACGGTTATGTGATCCAATATTGTGTCGCTGTATGTTATGAGCAATATATAAGTGAATGAATGTGTTAATTCTTATAATTAGTTTACGAGCTATTAATGAAATCTCTGATGGACACATTTGTTGACGCAATAAGATGAATTAAGGAGTAATATGAAACAATTGTACGTGGTAAAACTCCTTCATGATAACGCCTAAGAACCAGGAGTATGTCCAGTGCTGAGAGAGGGGGGGCTGGGTGGAGAGGAGGAGAGAGAGAGAGAGAGGCAGAGAGATGCAGAGAGAGCGAGAAGACAGAGAGAGAGAGAGAGAGAGAGCAGCAAGCTTCTTTAATAAAGTCATTACCCGGGAGGGAAGGATCGAGGGAGAAGGCCGACAAGGAGCTGATAGAAAACAGACGCCGGTCATGGGAGGGGACCCTGGCCTGCATCCTTAGGGATGGAGATGGAGTGCGGCTGGGAGTGCATGGAATGAAAAGGATGAGGTCAGGTTCAGAGGTGAATGGCCAAGTGTGTGTGTCTTTGTGTACGTACGTGTGCGTGTGTGTGTATGTGTGGAGGGGGTGGATGAGGGATCCGTGTTGAAATTGGTTAGATGGAAGAATGTTCCAGGAACCACTATTCAACCCCTCCCTCCCTCCCACCCCCATTTATTTATTTTCATTTGTCTTTCCATGGAGGTCACCACACATTCAGATGGTACCTGAATAAACGCTTGACTGCTCAGCTTGACAGCTTGATTGCGGGGAGATCGCCCGACACTCCGATTGCGGCAATGACTTACACCGTCATCGAGGGGAATCGTCATGGCAACTCGGACACCCCTCATCTCTCCAGAAATGTTGCGTGTAAAATGTTCCTTTGTGACACCTTTGATGGCCATACACCCACTCTGCCAATGAGTACAGGTGTAGATCCTCATCACCTCATCACAACATTAATATTTTCCCTTGAAAAGGTGAATATTGCAGTAGCTCAGTAGTTTGGAGCATGGTGCTGAAAACAGCAGGGTTGTAGGTTTGCACATTGACTCTGTGCTTGTACTCCCTGTACACTGAGTGCACAAAACATTAAGGACACCTGCTCTTTCCATGACCGGGTGACTCCAGGTGAAAGCTATGATCCCTTATTGATGCCACTTGTTCAATCGGTGTAGATAAACGGGAGGAGACAGGTTAAAGAAGGATTTTTAAGTTTTAAGACAATTGAGACATGGATTTTGTATGTGTGCCATTGAATGGGGAATGGTAGTAGGTGCCAGGCAATGTTCCCTCTAAGCTGCGCGTGGGCGCACAGTAGCCCCCAGGACAGCCCAGCAGCTCCCCCAGGACTGCCCAGCATCTCCCCCAGGACTGCCCAGTAGCTCCCCCAGGACTGCCCAGCAGCTCCCCCAGGACTGCCCAGCAGCTCCCCCAGGACTGCCCAGCAGCTCCCCCAGGACTGCCCAGTAGCTCCCCCAGGACTGCCGCGCAGAATACATATCAGCCCATAGAGAAACACAAGGTTTAACTTCACTCAACTTTCTAGAGGTCGCCAACGATCTCCAATTCTTGCCCTGCGCGCCGGATAGGCAAACTGTTGCCATTTTGAAGGTACAAACTCTGCCTTCCCGGCAGGCCAGGTGTCTGAAGGTACAAACTCTGCCTTCCCGGCAGGCCAGGTGTCTGAAGGTACAAACTCTGCCTTCCTGGCAGGCCAGGAGAACAAAACGAGTGCACTATAGGCCTACCTGCAGTCTGCAGTAATGTAGTATGCATAAAAGAAAGCTACAGCAAAGTTGATGCAGTGAGATTTCAAAATGTTTAAAACCATGACTAGAGAGAGAGCGTGTCAACGAATACAGCAAAGAGCTGCAGTAATACATTTGTAGGAAAGTGTATCGATAGGCTGGCATTGTTGTTATTATTAGCGGCTTGGGTCTTTTTTTTAAATATTTCCCTTTTTCTGTTCATAGCAGTAACAACAGGAATTTGTGCATGAGGCAGAAATAATGTGATGTGACTCGAGTTTCGCCATCAGCTTGAAGATGGTGGCCCTTTTTGGTCAGTGTCAGTGGAGGAAAGGGAGGGCGGAGGGATGCTGAGAGGAGGACCCTCAGTCTTCTGAGACTGACCATCAGATGCAGGCACCATCAGCCCAGTAAAATAAAGGTAAAAAGCGAATTATTTAAATGTCACTCATTTGTGCCTTAAAAGTAAAACAGAAGCGGATCAATTACCGGTGTGATCATATAGTCTACCTCAAATGTTGAAATATATATTTCTTAAATGGCCCGAACAAGAATGCATTGGCAGGGCAATTCAAGCAAAGCCAATATGCCGTGATAATGTCTTGGGCCTATAAATTACTGCACAAATGGCATTGCTACAGTACTGTTTTTAATTAGTTAATGTTGCATAGGCTTACGTTTTTTAAGTCATGTTAAAAATAAATCTGAGCGGTAGATCTCGGCTTGCATTTTGACTCTAAGTGATCTTGACTCAGAAAAGGTTAGTGACCACTGTTCTAGAGTTTTCCCTGTTAACACTATCAATGTTTCCCTTTACTGTGGCAACTGTTATCGAATCAACACAATATTAGCCACTTTCAATGCAACATACCGAAACAAAACAAAKTATGCAAGAGATTTTGTTGTAGGCAGAACGCATGACTCAGCCTGAACTCTACACAAACCGGTGCGACATAACCAATCAGAGCTGCAGTAGGCCTATATGCAAATAGACTATTTCCATACATGGATCTGTGTCGTTTACTTTGAACTGGACTGTGTTCACAGCATGAGCGGTTGTGAGTAGATGCGCTTGTTTTGAGATCAAAATGCACATTAGTGCATTATTAGCCCAGTTATAGATCATTTGTAGTCAGTAATAGGGGAGTGATTGCTTCCTAAAAGAGCACAAAACGTGTAAATTTCCAGACATCTTTGAAAAGCGAGTCAGGTAAAATACATTTTTGGGGTCTTAAAGGGGCAGTGTTGTATTTTGAGACAGGCTTGAATAAGCTAAGTAGCCAATAGGCAGAGGGTAGCATAATTTGGCTGATTCTCTGTAATAATGGTATGGGAATAATAATGCATTTTATTTTGTAAAGTTGTTTCTTGCATCAAACAACACAACAACATTTTCAGTCACATGCTTGTCTGAAGGACAAGTGGATAAACAGGTTAATGTCAAGTTCTGCATGTTTTTTTCAAAAGTCTCGTGGAATGTAGGCCTACATTGAACACCACACTTTGGCTGCTACTGTAGGCTGAATGATAGAACAGCTATTTCCATGTTAAAAGGTTATGGGTTGCATTTTCTCCATTGCTTTAGATGGTTGGCCACTCTGGTAGGCCTACATTGTGATCAAATAGCCACAGTAGCCTACTTGGCCTCTGTTAAAACTGTAACTTAAAGTGGGTACAGCCTCAGGGTTGTCAGTAAACGCGCTCTGGAAGTTACACCGAACTTTCACAATGTTCAATTTTGCAGTCAGCAGACCTGAAATTAGCTTAGTGCCTAAAAAAACTTGAGGGAACACTGGTGCCAGGTGCACCAGTGTGCATCAAGAACTACAACGCTGCTGTGTTTTTCAAGCTCAACAGTTTCCTGTGTGTATCAAGAATAGTCCACCACCCAAAGGACATCCATCCAACTTGACACAACCGTGGGAAGCATTGGAGTCAACATGGGCCAGCATCCCTGCATTGCTCTGCATCGTTGGAAAAGGATCCATAAGTAAGCGTTTCACCTGTTGTTTAGGAAACATGCGACAAATACAATTTGATTAGATTTGAGTCCTGCATGGGCCTTATCTGCCTTACTGAATATATACTGGGATGTCTACCAGGCCCATCATATTCCCCCCTAAGTCAAGAATGCACAACAATACATTTCTGACTAAACATTGACATGTGTACTCTAACTAGTCTTAGGGGAAAGCCGGATGCTGCAGCCAATCAGTGAGAGCATTCATAGATACATTCCTTTACCTTTTCATTTGGTTGTCTCGGTCAGATGTTGTACTCAAGCTGCTGGAAATAAAATCGGCACGGCATCTTTCATATCAAACAGATGACTTTGTTCTCAATGGGAACTGTAGGCTACGATATGTCGGAGCACAGCAAGACAGAAGAGTAGTGGTGGGTTAGCTCGTAGCTAAAATACGTACTGCACGGTCATTATAGCTCAGCATGGGGCAGATGGAACGTAAAACATACAAGAAATAAGGTACATCTGGCCCGCACAATATATCGCCCATACTGGTTTACATCTGAATCATTTAGAGCAGTGTTTTGCCAACTCCAGTCCTCCACTGCCCTTGACAGCTCTGTCCCTAGCGCCGCTCTGTCCCTAGCATGAAGGGCTAGCCACCTGTATTAGGCTAGTAGCACTGTGTTAGCTCTCTGCTCAAGTGAAAGGTAATATGTTATTTTCACAGCACTGAGGTGTTGGCTTAAAGATGGATTTACATTCAATTTACAGTAGTATCTATATGTTAATTTGTTATCCTTTACTCGTCACTGTACAGTGCAATTAGGATATAGATACACAAAAGTATGTGGACACCCCTTGAAATTAGTGGATTCGGCTATTTCAGCCACCCCTGTTACTGGTGTATAGAATTGGGCACACCGACATGCAATCTCCATAGACAAACATTGGCAGTATAATGGCTTTACTGAAGAGCTCAGTGACTTTCAATGTGGCATCGMCATAGGATGCCACCTTTCCAACAAGTCAGAGCTGCCCCGGTCAACTGTAAGTGCTGTTATTGTGAAGTGGAAACATCTAGGAGCAACAACGGCCACATAAGCTCAGAGAGCTGAAGCGCATAGCACGTAAAAATGGTCTGTTCTCGGTTGCAACACTCACTACCGAGTTCCAAACGGACTCTGGAAGCAATGTCAGCACAAGAACTGTTTGTCTGGAGATTTATTAAATGGATTTCTATAGCCGAGCAACCGCATACAAGCCTGAGATCACCATGCGCAATGCCAAGCTTGGGCTTGGCCTACCACAAAGCTCCATTATTGTTCAGCAGGGGCAGAGGGACCCAGCACGGAATGTTAAGTGAGTCTGAACGCTCATATTCATTGAAAAACACACAGAGAGAAAAAATTATTACCTGCCATTTATTTATTATATTTATCCTCCTCCCGTCTGTGTGTATACTTGTTTATTCAACTCTTCAGGCCGATAAGAATTTCAATTAAAAAGGACAGAGGAATTGGGGGGGGGGGATGTTGCAGCCTTGAAGATTCAATTTGAAGATGAGACCGTGCACAGCTTTTCTCAGTGAGAGCATGGCTAGCTCCACACAAATTATATTTAGGGAACTATAGCACCTGCGGCCAACTTCACATGCATGGAACACACTATCTCTATCTATAGGGACTATAATAGAATAGATAGGCCTAATAGCCAGGACGTTTAGTGGTGCAAAGTGGCCTGCATAACTGAAATGCATGCATACATATTGTTCCACAAGTGCATCGGCCTATTTGATTAGCTTAGTGTCATACTGTACACAGTACAATGTGATAAAAAGTGAATATATACTATACCGATCTCTATTGGATGTGATCCTACACAACAATAGCAGTACTGAGGGCGATCAGAAGTGTACAGGGGCGTACGAGGAGAGGGGTGTGTATGTGTATGTGTGTGTGTGTGTAGGGCTGTTGCGGTGACCATATTACTACCACATCCGCAGTCATGAGTCATGACCGCAGTAAAATTCCACGCGACCGAGTCACGGTAATCTCCTTTTAAGCACTCAGGACATGCGTTGGTAGTATCCAACTAGCTAATGGCCTGGTACTCAGGGCTCTATTGTCCTTTTAACCACACTGACATCAATGCAATCGAAATTACATCACACACTTATCATCAAAACATTATGGTACTTTTAAAACTCACCTCACTGTGATGATCAATCTGAAGAAAGAAGTTGAACAACAGATTGAAACTGAGTGGACAACATGGTCGTTATGGATGTTGTTTGAAAGCCTGACAACGAAATTGACATGATTTCTAAGGTGATGATCAATTCAAAACAACCATATGCATATTAGACCTTATACATATGCGTAGGCTTCTGAGCCCAAGCCTGAATTTAAAAAAAAATTWAAATAATGATTGTGCCGTTCATTATACAATACATATCCTACTGCATATTATGCACCGCAGAAAAACATGAAGAAAAAAACACTGATTTAAGATGTATTTAATTGGTCTAGCCTATATTCCAAAATGTAACACACTCTAGTAATCGCCTTTGAGTGTGGACTGTATTATTATGCATACTGGATGAGCTGGTTACTTTATGCTACGCTCCAAACTTCCTATTCATGAGTCTGGGAGAGAACGTATAGCCCTATGCTAGTGGGTCCCCAACCATGGGTACTAGGACCCCTGGGGGTACTTGGCCTATCCACAGGGGGTACTTGAGAAGAATCATGAGATCATAGGGTTACTGGTAAAATGCACATGAGGGGTACTTCAGGGGTACTCCGGGCAGAGTAAAATTAATTTTGTTCTGAACCACTGGCCTAGGCGATGCTGTTGGTTCATTGATTGTGCATGGCGGCTTACATAGTTCGCCTACAATATTGAATTTGTATTTGATGTTGAATAGCGTAGTAATAGATTGAGTGATACAAGTAGGCTACCTTTATCTACAGAATATCCATCTCCTCCCATCTCTACGTCATTACGTGCTCAGGCATACAGAGACAGGAGCTGTCAACAGTTGAATGAGATATGTTTCGTTGTGAAAACATGTTACTTTGTATGTTCCCGAACAGATTTCACTTGGTTTCCCAAATGAAGCACTGGGTAGCTTCAGGAACAGGGTTGGGGAGTCCATTATATACAGAGTTTGGGCGGAATATCATCTGTCGCGCAGCGATATCATGTTCCTCGAACAGCGGTTGATGAGTGGAGTGAAATAGCTGGAGTAGCCTACCCGAATGAACAGGCGGGAAAGCAGACATTTTTTTAAATTTTATTTTTTTAAATGGGCCATTCTTAATCGAAACTAATTTAGCATCTTAGTAAAGACAATATTAAATTGAGAATAGTCTGATGGGTGATAATATGACCGCTGGAGAGAGAACAGTGGGTGCAGCCTGAGGCAAGGAACAGAGGCGCAAGCTTTTTTTGCGACTTTCTCAAATCATCAATAGCCTATAGTCTATCATGCAGCCCATATATGTCGTTTGTAAGGTTTGTCTCATTACCAACTAAAGTTGCTAAATAAATCTAAATCTAGCATATAGGACCTGTTTCAAATGTTCACTTTTATGCTCAACATAGCCTTCATGTCACGTTCCTGACCTGTTTTCTCTTGTTTTGTATGTCTTTATTGGTCAGGGCGTGAGTGTTGGGTGGGTAGTCTATGTTTTGTATTTCTATGTTGGGTTTTGTGTTCGGCCTGGTATGATTCTCAATTAGAGACAGGTGTGTATCGTTTGTCTCTGATTGAGAGTCATACTAAGGCAGCCAGGGTTTCACTGGGGTTTTGTGGGTGTTTGTTCCTGTGTCAGTGTTTGGGCCACACAGGACGGTTGAAGGTTAGTCACGTTTGTTGTTTTGTAGTTTTGTAGTGTCTTGTTTGCTGTTTTCATTAAAAGTATGATTAATCACCAATCCGCATCTTGGTCCGATCCATGCTCCTCCTCGTCTGAGGAGGAGAACAACAATGACTGCCTTTACACTTCATATGCGCACTAGCTCCGGAATGTGAAAAATATCCTTTCTGTTTTATTCAGTTAAGTTCAATTATATTCTTCTTACTATAAAATTAAATAATATAAAATAATGACACGGGACTTAGAAGCCTATCTTGTCTGCTAAATGAACAAACCTACAGCCTACTACGGCATGCCACATAGCCAAATAACATTCGTTATAGGCCGACTCATATTCTGTTCTTATTAAATACATTTTCTTCATATACTAATGTTTCTTTAGACCTGACTAAAATAAATCCTATATTTATTATTATGGTGTATTTTAGCAGTTTGTATGAGTGGAGGCCTGGAGATGCTTAACGTGTTTATGTTAATTAACGGTCAATTACCATGAGACCGGCAGTCTTATGCATACCAATAACCTGCTGACAAAATGTCAAGAGTGCCACAGCCCTAGGCATGTGTATATGCATGAATATACGCATATGTGTGTGTGCCTGTCTTACTGGCCGGCAGCCCCTCTCTCTTGGTAGTGTGGTGAGGAAGATGACAATGCAAGGGATAGTTTCCCGGCTCTCTGCGGTGTGGAGCGGAATGCTAAACAGGAGGATTCTTCACAGAGAGCACCCTCTCTGAGCTTTTCCCTTTGATCAATTTCACACAAAACACCCATTTATCGGAGCAGGGGGCTTTCACCGCCACGCACAGATCGCAGCCACTGCGCAGCCGCAGAAATAACATCTGCATTCAGAAATTCTATTTAGATGTGATTCGTTGGGTTTGGTGGATTTCACAAGGCAGGCTAAATGAGGCGCTCTACCCTTCAATCAGCTGTGTGTGAGGGGGGTTATGTGTATGTGTGTATAAACGCGTGCAAGCATGTGTGAGTGCTCCCTATGTGCTGAGGGTGTGTGAGTGTGTGTGCGCGTGTGCCTCCATGTGTCGTTGTGATTCATAGTGCATGGTCTGTTTCACACAGGACCGCTAATGGTCTATCTAACTGCAGGAAGCAGAGAGCCTGTTTTTCCCCCTGAAATGTGGGCAGGTAACAGCTGCGGGGAAAATAATGTATGTATGTGTGTGTGTGTGTGTGTGTGTGTGTGTGTGTGCGTGTGCGTGTGCGTGTGTGAGAAGGCGTGTGCATTTATTCTCGTGTCAGTGTGAACTGTACATGTGAACATTCATGTAGCTGCTAAATCTGACCGGGCCAGATGGGTCTGCCCATGCAGGAGTACTATAAAATGACAATACCAATACCATACCAACACGGTTAGGCTCCAGAGCATGTACGATACCTGTTTGTTAAAGAATGCTAGGAGGTAGAGGGAGTTACATAAAAGGATTAAAGGATACGTTGGCTACCTTGCTGTTGGAGCATATTGTAACTAAGTGCAGGCCACATGCCACTTGAGTCATCTTAATTTATTATGGTGAGCATTTATATTCTAGTGGTCTGGTTTGGCTCCTATACAGTAGAGCAGTGGTATTCAAACTTTTTCATCGGGAACCCCAATCTGTCAATTTCGACCTTCAATTCATTACATTTTCATCTCTTATCGAAATGAAAAGCAACCAATAAATACGTTTACTCAAGAAAGTTGTATTTTTCAAATTATCTTTCTCAAAAACGTTTGCATATTGTCCCATACAATAATCTGTACTATTTTTTGAATACCACTGCAGTAGAGGAATATTATCCACGTCAAAGCCAGTGTGTTACCATCTTTATCGGTGTGTGTATGTGTGTGTATGTGTGTGTAATCACTCCCTTGTGTACCTTATCTTTCTCTGTCTGTGTGTGCGTCCTGTGCAGTGTATGTACTATGTCTAATAGAACACTGACTGTGGCTGTCAGTGCCAGCAGTTCAGAGTTGGCCCTCGGGTGCCCCTGCATTCCTGATCGAGTGACGCCTTAATATGAGGTCACCGTCGACGTCACCTGCTCCGCTGGTACCAGTGTCACGAGAATGCATCCCAAATTAACCCTATTAAACAACCCCACTACACAGCAGCACTCGACAGGCGTGCTTTAAATGGGTAATGTTGTACAAGGGAGCTTGATGACGCTGAACTGTAAGGAGCAGTTAGAGTTAAAGTTCGGGGTTGAAATTCAACCCTGGTTTTCCTTGTTTGTTTTTTTACTGTTACAGTATGTACTGTAGTTGATGAAAATAGCTGTCAAGACAAAACGGGAATTTGTTGAAGAGCCTATTGAAACTACTTTGGGGCCTTGTGTATGGCTCTGTTTGGGCCTCTGTGTGTGTGTGCTACGAACTGAAGAATCGATAGTAGTGAAAGTCCTAGTAATGGCAGTGAAATATCCAACAAGAAAAGACATGCACAGCCATGAGACGAGAGAGAGAGAGAGAGAGAGATTAGCCTACTGCAGGAACCTACCCAGCTGTGAACAACAGAGAAAGAACAGTTCAAAGAACAGGAGACCCAGCTATACAGTATGACAGCACAACGCGCGGCTAGCTACGACTAGCGCTTTCCTTTCACACATCAGCTTTAATTGGTGACCCCTGAATCTAACCTCCTGTATTAGCCAGCTGAAGAGAAGGGGGAGGCTAGCACGGTCAGAGTCATTAACTTCTTACGCAACACTGATGAATGACCTCCGGGAAACGGCCGGAGCGGCTCTGTAAACACTGAGAAAAAGGTGTTGCGTTGGAGGAAAGTGTGTTTTTCACGTCGTCTTTGCTGAGTAATTATGAGACGCCTGCGTTATTGTAGCGAGGTGTGGCGCGGCGTTATCATCACTTCGGACGTCTATGAGTCTATTCTGTGGTCGTATTCTGCTCCGCGACAGCTCACAAAGAGCTGCTCTGCCCATGCACGGACCCACCCGGTTAATGGGTGAATGTACAAAGCATGACAGGTTCACAGGCCTAAAGCAGCTTGATTCTCTCTCCTCTGCTTCTCWGGCTCTCCTGCTGTCCACAGATGAGAGAGGGGGAGGGAGCTCAAAACGGCTGTGAGTCCTTCTTACAGCCCCAGTGCTGTTTCATGCTCATTTCCTCAAGCACTTTGAGTGAATCAGGGTAAAGTCTTCAGGTTTAGAATGAGTCACCATCCCCCCCCCCCCCCCCTTACCTGAGCAGTGTGACCGCTTGATAGCAGTTTGGGCGGCAGCCATCTTTGTGAGCTGCTTTAGCTTGATGCGCTCCTCTGTATGTGTAATAACACACCCACTACTGGTAATAGATTGAATAAACCCAGGTGTTGTTTTGAAGAGATCCCCCGTGTACCACATTTGCGTCCCTCTTCTTCTACAGCATCTGGAGACAGAGAGAATGCTAGACAATCCCTGATCTTTGTAACAGAAAGCTAAACTGCTAGGGCTTTGTTGTTTGTGTGTTGTGTGTGTGTGTGTGTGTGTGTGTGTGTGTGTGTGTGTGTGTGTGTGTGTGTTGTGTGTGTGTGTGTGTGTGTGTGTGTGTGTGTGTGTGTGTGTGTTGTTGTGTGTGTGTGTGTGTGTGTGTGTTGTGTTGTGTGTGTGTGTGTGCACGTGTGTGTGCACGTGTGTGTGTGCACGTGTGTGTGTTTGCACGTGTGTGTGTTTGCTGGTGTACTGTGTGCGTACACGAGTGTGAGTTTTGTGTTCAATACTGTCAGGAACTGCACTGGAAAGTTCAACACGAAGGGAAACAAGGAAGAGAAATCAGTCGACTGTTACAAGGCGAAAACCGTTTTAAGGCTTCTCTTATGTACCCTGCTACTTCTCCGGCAGGCTTTGTTGTAGATAGATTGTCACAGCAGTCGGAAACAAATACCACCTGCCTCAGAGCAGTGAATAGCCTCACACTCTACCTTACTATTTCATTATTTGTTTTCCGGCTAACATTTCTATTGGAAGACATGTTTGGAGGGCCACAAAACAATCACCAGCTTGACCACAGTTTCTTTTTCAGGGGGTAGATCAGCTTCAGCGTTACGGATAGATTGCAGCTTCCATCAACGTAATTGTCTGCATCATTTCCAATCCCCATATGTAATTTGGGTAAATATATATATAAATACATACACACATATATAAATATACACACAAATATATATACATACAAATTATTATTATTATTWTTWTTTTTTTCTCCCGCAAACCCTTCCCCTAATAGGAGTAAACTAATAAACAACAACTCTTGGGCTTCTACTTCCAGCTTWTAAATACTATATACACTACCGTTGCAAAGTTTAGGGTCACGTAGAAATGTCCTTGTTTTTGAAAGAAAAGCAGATTTTTTGGGTCCATTAAAATAGCATCAAATTGATCAGAAATACAYTGTAGACATTGTTAATGTTGTAAATGACTATTGTAGCTGGAAACGGCAGATTGTTTATGGAATATTTACGTAGGCGTACAGAGGCCCATTATCAGCAACCGTCACTCCTGTGTTCCAATGACACGTTGTGTTAGCTAATTTACGTTTATCATTTTAAAAGGCTAATTGATCATTAGAAAACCTGTTTGCAATTATGTTAGCACAGCTGAAAACTGTTGTGCTGATGAAAGAAGCAATGAAGACTGGCCTCTTTAGACAAGTGGGTATCTTAGCATCAGCAATTTGTGGGTTCGATAATAGGCCTCAAAATGGCCAGAAACATAGAACTTTCTTCTGAAGCTTGTTAGTCTATTTTTCTGAGAAATAAAGGTTATCCATGCGAGAAATTGCCAATAACTCAAGATCTCGTACAACACTGTGTACTACTCCCTTCACAGTATGTCACGTCTTGACTTATTCCTTTGTTTTGTATTTATTTTAGTTGGTCAGGGCGTAGTTGGTGGGTTCT
This sequence comes from Salvelinus sp. IW2-2015, assembly GCF_002910315.2. Lineage (NCBI taxonomy): Eukaryota > Metazoa > Chordata > Actinopteri > Salmoniformes > Salmonidae > Salvelinus > Salvelinus sp. IW2-2015. The sequence continues at coordinate 6,835,087 of NC_036847.1, forward strand.
ATGTTGGGATTTGGTGTCGGCCTGGTATGATCTCAATCAGAGACAGCTGTCAATCGTTGTCCCTGAATTGAGAAATCATACTTAGGCACCCAGGGTTTCACTTGTTGTTGTGGTGTTTGTCCGTGGAGTTTTGTTGCCACACAGGACGGTTTCGGTTTGTCACGTTGGTGTTTTTGTATTTGAAGTGTTTTGTGGATTTCATAAAAAGAATGAACACTAACACTCTGCGTTGGTCCACACCTTCTGTCAGCGAGGACAGCCGTAACAGAAACCCACACAAACGGACCAAGCGGAGTGGAGAAGGGCACGACAGCAGCAGAGACAGACAGAGGAATGGACATGGGAAGACGTCTTGAACGCAAGGGTTGCTACACAGTGGAGGAGATCCTGGCTGGAAAGGATCCGCTCCATGGAACAGCTGGAGGCAGCGAGGAGAGCAGAGGCAACCGAGAGAGGAACCGGAGGATATGAGGGTACGGCGGCTAGCACGGAAGCACGAGAGGCTACCCAAAAATTGGGGGGAGCTAAAGGGAGTGTGCGAAGCCGGGTTGGATACCTGACCAACTCCCCGGGCTTACCGTGGAGTGAGAGGCATCGACTGGTCAGACACCGTGTTATGCGGTAAAGGCACGGTGTCCCCAGTACCGTGCTAGCCCAGTGCGGGCTATTCCACCTTGCCGCACTGGTAGGCTAGGTGGGCATCGAGCCGGGTGCCATGAAGCCGGCCCAACATATCTGGCCTCCAGTACGTCTCCTCGGGCCGCGTACATGGCACACCCTACAGATGGTGTCCCCGGTTCGCCAGCATAGCCCAGGTGGCGGCTATTCCACCTCGCCGCACTGGCAGGGCTACGGGGACCATTCAACCTGGTAAGGTTTGGGGAGGCTCGGTGCCAAAGAGCGCGTGTCGCCTCCACGTCCGGTATATCCGGCGCCACCTCCCACCCAGCCATACCACAGTGCCGACACCACGCACCAGGCTTCCAGTGCTGTCCAGAGCCCTGTTCCCCTCCACGCACCTCCCCTGTGGTGCGTGTCTCCAGCCCATGCCTCCAGTTCCCGGCACCACGCACCAGGCCTACTGTGCGCCTCAGCAGGTTCAGAGTTGGCCGTCTGCCCAACCGCCTGCGCTGCTTACTGCTCAGCGCTGCTGAACGTCGGCCTGCCCAGCGTTGTCTGAACTGTCTGCCTGCCCAGCGCTGCCCGTGCGTCCGAGCCATCAGAGCTGGCCGTCTGCCCGACTGCCCGTCTCCCCGAGCATCAGACCGCAGCCGCAGCCAGACGCCAGCAGACACCAGAGCCGTCCACCAGACCAGCCGAGCCGTCCAGCCAGGAACCACCAGAGCCATCCGCAGCCAGAGCCAGCCCAAGAGCCGTCCAGCCAGACAGCCAGAGCCTCCAGCACAGGACCAGCCAGAGCCCGTCCACAGACCCAGGAGCCAGCCAGGCCAGTCCTCAGCCAGCAGACCGCCGAAACAGCTAGCAGATCCGCCGAGCCAGCCAGCAGGCCGCAGAGCAGCCAGCCAGGACCGCCAGACAGCCAGGCCAGGATCCGCGCAGAGCCAGCCAGCCAGGATCCCAAGCCAGCCAGCCAGGATCCGCCCCTCAGTCCTGCTGCCCTCAGTCCGTGCTGCCCCTTCAGTACGGTGCTGCCCCTCAGTCCGGTCTGCCCCTCAGTCAGGTGCTACCCCTCATCCGTTACTGCCTTTGGAATAGTGGATGACATGGAGGTGGATATGGGAGGAGGCCACGGAAGCGGGGTTGACTATGGGGGTGGACCACGACCATGCCAGAGCCGCCACCGTGACAACCACGCCAGACCCTCCCCTAGACTTTGTGCTGGTGCGCCCGGAGTTTGCACCTTAAGGGGGGGGTTCTGTCACGTTCCTGACCTATTTTCCTTTGTTTTGTATTTATTTTAGTTGGTCAGGGCGTGAGTTGGGTGGGTTTTCTATGTTGMGATTTTGTGTTCGGCCTGGTATGATTCTCAATCAYAGACAGCTGTCAATCGTTGTCCCTGATTGAGAATCATACTTAGGCAGCCAGGGTTTCACTTGTGTTTTGTGGMTGTTTGTTCCTGTGGAGGTTTTGTTGCCACACAGGACGGTTTCGGGTTTGTCACGTTGGTTGTTTTTGTATTTTGAAGTGTTTTGTGGACTTTCATAAAAAGAATGAACACTAACCACTCTGCGTTTTGGTCCACACCTTCTGTCAGCGAGGACAGCCGTAACAACAGAACAGCGCAAACTGGCTCTAACCAGAATAGAAAGAGGAGTGGGAGGCCCCGATGCACAACTGAGCAAGAGGACAAGTACATTAGAGTGTCTAGTTTAAGAAACCAACGCCTCACAAGACTTCAACTGGCAGCTTCATTAAATAGTACCCGCAAAACACCTCACTCCTCTTTCTATTCTGGTTAGAGACAGTMTGTGCTATTTTGTGAAGGGAGTAGTACACAGCGTTGTACGAGATCTTCAGTGTCTTAGCAATTTCTCGCATGCAATAGCCTTCKTTTCTCAGAACAAGAATAGACTGAATAGACTGACGAGTTTCAGAAGAAAGTATTTTGTTTCTGGCCATTTTGAGTCTGTAATCAAACCCACAAATGCTGATGCTCCAGATACTCAACTTACAAGGGCACAAGGCGAGACCCAGATGCAGACACAGGAGGCAGATGGTTAGAGTCCAATATGTTTATTAACCCAAAAGGGGTAGGAAAGAGTATGGTCGTGGACAGGCAAAAGTGCAAAACCAGTTCAGAGTTCCAGAGGTACAGAGTGGCAGGCAGGCTCGAGGTCAAGGCATAATGGTCAGGCAGGCGTGAATGGAGTCCAGAAAAACAGTCAAAGGTTTCTTTAAACAGAACAACAGATTCAGCTGTGCTAACATAATTGCAAAAGGGTTTTCTAATGATCAATTAGCCTTTTAAATTGATAAACTTGGATTAGCTAACACAACATGCCATTGGAACACAGCAGTGATGATTGCTGATAATGGGCCTCTATACACCTATGTAGATGTTGCATAAAACATCTGTTGTTTCCAGCTACAATAGTCATTTACAACATTAACAATGTCTACACTGTATTTCTGATCAATTAGATGTTATTTTAATGGACAAAAAAAAAAAAAAAATCTTTAAAAAACAAGGACATTTCTAAGTGACCCTAAACTTTTTAACGGTAGTGTACACTTTACGGACACAATCTTTTTTARAATAGTTATATTTTGTTTGTTTTTAGTCCTGGCCTTCCTCTACCCTCAAACCCTCCCATCTATTTCTGATGTCCATCCAGTTTGATTTCTATTTGCCATATATTTTTAACTGTGCTATTTCACAAAAGTTCTGAACCTATTGTCACAGCTGTCTTCCTCTTCTTCCTCTGAAGAGGTGTAACAAGGATCGGACCAATACGCAGCATGGTAGGTATCCACGTTTTAATATAGAAAACTGAACTATGAACACAAAAACGATAAACGTGAACAAACCYTAACAGTCCCGTGTGGCACAAACACTGACACAGGAAACAATCACCCACAAAATACCTAAAGAACATGGCTGCCTAAATATGGTTCCCAATCAGAGACAACGATNGGCTGCCTAAATATGGTTCCCAATCAGAGACAACGATAAACACCTGCCTCTAATTGAGAACCAATCTAGGCAACCATAGACTTACATAAACACCTATAATGAACACAACCCCATACCTCTACAAAAAAAACCTAGACAGTACAAACACCCTAGACGAGACAAAAAAACACACAAACCACCCTCGTCACACCCTGACCTAACCAAAATAATAAAGAGAACAAAGATAACTAAGGCCAGGGCGTGACACCTATATACATTTTACACACACAGTGTATTTTACATTTGTTATCTTGTTATCAGTCCCACCCTCCAGCTCCATTCAACCCCTCCCATCTATCTCTTAACACCATCCGTATTGGATTTCTATTTGCCATATATTTTTTATCTGTGCTGTGATGCTTCATCAAAATTCTGAACCTTTCTGTTCTCATAGTTTCTACAGATTGTAAATTAAAGAGAAACATTTTCGTTAAAAGTATTATTATATTATTGATCGATTGACTATGACTTTTCAAATCACCCAGTATTGCTATCTGTAGCGTTAGTTCTAGGCAAATGTTGCAATTCTTAAGCTATTTCTGGACCTGTGACCAAAAACAAGCTACATATGGACAGTACCAAAATAAATGATCTAATGACTCTGCCTCTTCGCAGCAAAATCTGCAGAGCTGGGAAGATTGTATCCCCCATATGTATATATAACATTCTATTTGTCACGTTCGTCGTAGAGAGGAGACCAAAGCGCAGCGTGATGTGAATACATATTTTTAATACAAGACGACTGAACACGAAGAACACTAACAAACTAACAAAATAACAAACGACCGTGAACGCTATAAACACGGCGTGCAGACATGCAACATCAACATAGACAATAACTCACAAACCAAACTGGAAAATGGCAACCTAAATAGGATCCCCAATCAGAGACAACGATAAACAGCTGCCTCTGATTGGGAACCAATCCAGGCCACCATAAACCTACATAATGCCTAGACTACACACACACACACCTAGACATACCAAAACCCTAGACAAGACAAAAACACACATACCACCCTCGTCACACCCTGACCTAACCAAAATAATAAAGAAAACAAAGATAACTAAGGTCAGGGCGTGACACTATTGGTTGCAATCATTTAGTATAATCCTTTAAATTGAACAATTCTAAGTTTTGAATCCGGCGTTGTTTTGCATGTCAATTCATAAACCATGTGCATTGGAATCGGTACATCGAAATCTCTTCCCAACTATTTTGCAATCTATATGGCACAGCTGTCATTTTTTGTCCTTAAATTAAACTGGTATATTTTTATTTATCACAATTTTCTTTAACCAATTTTGTTCTTTAATGCATGGCCGACAGACAAGTTCCTTACTTTTTCCCCCTTCCACTTGCTCCTTCTATTTTTGTGGTAATGCTGCTATTAGTTGGTTGTAATGCTGCTATTAGTTGGTTCTGTTAGCTGCATGTGACATAACTCCACCAGTCCTATTTATTTATGATATAATTTACGAAGATTATACAGTGCCTTGCAGAAGTATTCGTCCCCTTGGCATTTTTCCTATTTTGTTGCATTACAATCTGTAATTTAAATTGATTTTTATTTGGATTTTATGTAATGGACATACACAAAATAGTCCAAATTGGTGAAGTGAAATGAAAAAAATATAACTGAAAAGTGGTGCGTGCATATGTATTCACCCCCTTTGCTATGAAGCRCCTAAATAAGGTCTGCTGCAACCAATTACCTTCAAAAGTCACATAATTAGTTAAATAAAGTCCACTTGTGTGCAATCTAAGTGTCACATGATCTGTCACATGATCTTAGTATATATATACACCTGTTCTGAAAGGCCCCAGAGTCTGCAACACCACTAAGCAAGGGGCACCACCACTAAGCAAGGGGCACCACCTCTAAGCAAGGGGCACCACTACTAAGCAAGGGGCACCACCAAGCAAGCGGCACCATGAAGACCAAGGCGCTCTCCAAACAGGTTAGGTTGTGGAGAAGTACAGATCAGGGTTGGGTTATAAAAAAATATAAGAAACTTTGAACATCCCACGGAGCAACATTAAATCCATGATTAAAAAATGGAAAGAATATGGCACCACAACAAACCTGCCAAGAGAGGGCCACACACCAAAACCCATGGACCAGGCAAGGAGGGCATTAATCAGAGAGGCAACAAAGAGACCAAAGATAACCCAAAAGGAGCTGCAAAGCTCCACAGCGGAGATTGGAGTATCTGTCCATAGGACCACTCTAAGCTGTACACTCCACAGAGCTGGGCTTTARGGAAGAGTGGCCAGAAAAAAGCCATTGCTTAAAGAAAAAAATAAGCAAACATGTTTGGTGTTCGCCAAAAGACATATGGAAGAAGGTACTCTGGTCAAATTAGACTAAAATTGAGCTTTTTGGCCATCAAGGAAAGCGTTATGTCTGGCGCAAATCCAACACCTCTCATCACCCCGAGAACTTCATCCCCACAGTGAATGGTGGTGGCAGCATCATGCTGTGGGGATGTTTCTCATCGGCAGGGACTGGGAAACTGGTCAGAATTTGAAGGAATYATGGATGGCGCTAAATACATGGAAATTCTTGAGGGAAACCTGTTTCAATCTTCCAGAGATTTGAGACTGGGACGGAGGTTCACCTTCCAGCAGGACAATGACCCTAAGCATACTGCTAAAGCAACACTCAAGTGGTTTAAGGGGAAACATTAAATGTCTTGGAATGGCCAAGCTTACAGAGACATACCCCAKGAGACTTGTAGCTGTAATTGCTGCAAAAGGTGGTTCTTCAAAGTATTGACTCTGGGGGGAGGGGGGGCGGAATAGTTATGCACGCTCACGTTTTATGTTTTTTTGTCTTATTTCTTGTTTGTTTCACAATAAAATATATTTCATCTTCAAAGTGGTAGGCATGTTATGTAAATCAAATGATACAAATCTCCCCAAAATCCATTTTGATTCCAGGTTGTAAGGCAACAAAGTTGGAAAAATGCCAAGGGGGTGAATAGCAAGCCACTGAACCTTTTTTATATTCTCGAAAAATAAAGTTTTTTTTATTAGTATATTTGAGTGTAACCACAAGACTTGTTTTATTATTTGTTCTGTCTTTTCTGGTGGATTAATCTGAAATTGCAACCAACTTTCTATGGCTTGTTTAAAAAATAACTATATTTTGGAGATTATTTGGTTTTCAAATAACCGAAAGTGAGCGGTTGGAATCTGAATAATGGGAAAAAGGCCATTCTTGAACATGGGGTGAGACGTTCTTACTAATTTGCGATAAACCAGTTCGGATTTAAGTATAATTTTTGTATGACTTATGCCTTTAGTGAGAGGTCTAATGCTTTAATATTTAATAATTTCTGCAATCCGAATTCATATTAATTATATAAATAGGCCCTTTTAATTTTGTCTGGCTTTCCATTCCCCCCAACATATTTTTTGCTCATATAATTAAAAAAAACAGGTCGCTAGGTGTAGGCAAAACCAAATAGGTCAACTGTGATATGACTGAAGATTTTCCCACAAATAGACAGGTATTTTCCTTTCATGGTAGCAAGATCTTATCTATTTTTGCTAACTTTCTATAAAAATGTGAGATTATTTCTTTCTTTTGGCATATGCACCACGAGTATGTCAACATCCCCGTCAGACCATTTTATTGATGAACTACACAGTAATGTGAAAGTTGTCTTTTTTTAGTGATCCAATACGTAATATTGTACACTTATCATAAATTGGTTTTAATCCAGAGAGGTTAGATAAAGTATTCAGATCCACTATGAGGCTGTGGGGATTCTAATTGTGGATTCAGAAGAAAACGTGACTTATCAGCGTGCAATGACACCTTAATACTATTGTTGGATCTAGTTTTAACAGCTAACATTTCCATGGCAATAATAAATAGATATGCCGATAGTGGACAAACTTGTGTTACTCCTCTTGACAGTTWAAATCTTTCTGAGAAGTAGCCATTATTTACTATTTTACACCTAGGGCTACTATACATAACTTTAACCCATTTTATGAGAGATTCTCCAAAATTGAAATATTCCAGGCATTTATATCTAAACTCCAGTCGTACTTTATCAAATGTCATTTCAAAGTCAGCTATGAAAACCAGGCCTGGTTTCACAGAGTGTTCTATTGTTTCCAGTACTTGTCTTATATTATCTCTAATGTATTGTCCATGTAAAAAACCTGTCTGATTAGGATAAATAATATCCGACAAAACCTTTTAAATGATATGGGCATAATTTAAAAGGTTTAAAAGGCATTTAAAAGGCATTTAGCTAGAACTTTTGCATCACAACACTGAAGTGTAAGAGGCCTCCAATTTTTTTAAATGGACTGGATCTTTATATATACCACTTGGATACTATTTCAGTCATAATGAAATCAGACCTTCTTGTTGCGTGTCCGTTAATCTACCGTTTATATAGGAGTGGTTAAAACATGCTAATAACGGTCCTCTGAGTATATCAAAAAAGGTTTGGTATACCTCCTCTGGTATGCCATCCAGCCCTGGAGTTTCCTGGATTTAAAGGCTTTAATTGCATCAAGAAGTTCCTCCTCTGTAATTTGGTCTTTACATGAGTCTTTCTGTACAGCTGTTAATTTTACATTATTAATAGGAAACAAATCCATACAATTAGCGTCGGTTAGTGGAGATGGAGGAGACTGACACGAAAACATACGCTTAAATTACTTTACTTCTTCTTTCAAAATATTGTTTGGTGAATCATGGGTGACTCATCATGTGTAACAAGTTTCAGTCAATTATTTGTGGTAGCATTTCTATGTTGAAGATGAAAAAAATWATTTGGTGCATTTTTCCCCATATTCCATCCAGTTCGCTTTATGTTTTATAATATATTACACTGGATCTTTCTTGAATAAGTTCCTCCATTTCTTTTTGTTTTTCTTCTAACTTATTCTGAGCCTCTACGGTGCAGCTTTGTATTGCTATCTAACTGTACTGTTAGTCCTTCCATTTCCTTTGTTAATATGGACTCTTTTGACCTCATTTTCTTTTGTTTTAGAGATGAGTACTAAATTGCATGGCCTCTAAAGGCACATTTGATAGTGTCCCATATATCCACTAATTCCTATATATAAGTGCATGAGCATGATAGGTTGAAGTATGATTCCCTTTACGGTCCATAGAGGTATTTAGACCTCTGAAGGAAAAGATGATTATTATATTTTTTAACATGAAGAGAGTACAGTAAGCACAGTGCTTGAGTTAATAATCCTTTGTTAAAAATGTAATTAACATTTGAACCATTTTTGCCTTCATCAGAGTGCATGCATACAGACATATGGCAAACATATGGTTTACATTAGGTGGGACTGATTTTATTGTTTACTTTAGGTGGGACTGTAAGCGTTTAGGACAAAGTGAGACATGTCTATGTGTAAGTGGACAGCGCCGTGGTGCTAAAACGGTGCTGAAATGGCTCATGGGGCTGAAAGGGACAGCTCTATGGTGCTGAAATGGCTCAAGCACTGTAGAAGCTTCCCGACAGCCTGCAAAACAACGTATGCACTTTAGCCTGCTTTCTATGTGTTGAACCCCTCATTATGGCACTTTGCTCCAGCCGCCTGGTTGGTTTGATGCTCCTGTGGCCCTTGTAGCCTTTTACCTGCTGGGTAGAGCTTACGGTGAAGAGGGCAAACTGTTATGAGAGCTGCCAGGAGACATTTAACATCATTAGACCAGATGAGACTGCATTAAGTGTACACACGCACGCACAGCTTCCCTAAGTCCGCTCCACGTGAAGGTCACTAGGTGAAGTCTGGCTCGCAGGGCTTTGAAGAGATGTGAATTTGGAGACAGTAACTTCAGATCTAAGGCGTGGGGGTGGATGAGAGAGATTTTGTGACATTCACATGTAGCTGAAAGCAAATGTCTCATACCGACTTAGGCTGTCGCAAAATAGGTCTCTCTCTACAACGAATACTTGTGTCAAGCTCCCATGAATCAACTGAAGCAAATTAAGCAAATGATTGGCCGGAACTACTGTGGTTCTCTTTGATCCAAATTTATGCTTTCCCCAGATCAGAGCAGTTTTTCAGTGTCTTGTTTCAGTCTTAGCCGGAGCTTCAGGGCCATTTTTTGATAGAATGAAAAGATTCAGTGATACTGACCAAACCACCAAATATCTTGTTCACAATCTGTAGAAGAGCTAAACAGAAGGGATGTTATATTTGAAATTCATTTGATTCCTGTTGTTTTTCTTCAGGGTTCCCACGGGGAGTCCTAAATCTGGGATGCAGGCTGGCTACGGAGGAATGGGTGGAGGAGGAGGTCAGAGACTGGCCAACCAAGAGAGCCACAGGCCGATGCAGCATAGCTCAGGCCTAGTCCATGGCTCAGGCCACGGCCCAGGCCCAGGGCAGGCTCAGGGTCATGGGCCAGGGATGGGTGCTGGGATGGGTGGTGGTCCAGGTCAGCATGCCTCCAGACGAAACCTCCAGGTGGACTTCAGCGGTTCGGGTGGCCGGACGGGTCGCTCCTCCTCAATGTCCCCGGACCGTGGGATCACCCCCACCTCGCCCTACTCAGTGCCCCAGATCGCCCCCATGCCCGTCAGCAAGCTGTGCCCACTCTGCTCCACCACGGAGCTGACCAATCCGCCGGCCCTGCCAAACTACAACACCTGCACACAGTGCCGCTCCACCGTCTGCAACCAGTGTGGCTTCAACCCCAACCCCCACCTCACAGAGGTAAGCAACAAGCACTGCCTGTTAACATGCTGACTCTAATACAGCTAGAGGTGCCATTGGCTCCAGTCCAGAGTGCTGGTCTAGGATCAGTGTTCTCCATACCTTAATACTTAGGGAATGCAACCAGTCTACTAAATAAAACTGACTCCAGATCAGCTCTTAAGGGGCACCTTACCGCTTCATGTTTAGTCACAAAAATAAGCACATCCTTTTATATCTAGAGACCTTGCGGAGTCCTGGTGTGAGGCCTAAGGAAGTAAGACTCAAGTCTCTCTCATGCAGATATATGTCATTTAGTCTTCTCCAATCTCTGAGTCCCAGACATAGAAAAGGCCCTTCCTTAATGAGTGTGAAGCTCTCCCATCTCCTGTGTCTCCCGTTTCTGTGACCTCTCTCTCTCTCGGCGAGAGCCCGACAGAGCCTGCTGTCAGTAAGGTGTCCCGCCAGGCCGTCTTAGCGTCTTCGTCGGTCTCGCTTGTCAGCTTCTGTTTTGACAGCAGCCATTGGCAGGAGATTGACAAGGGGGCCGTCTCTCTGTCCTTCCCCTCAACGTGTGGGCAGGCGGGCAAGCGGTACCAGGCAGGCGGGTTTTAGAAAATGAAGTGAGGGAGGAGATGCTGTGGCATATTTTTCGCCCCAAGGATGCGGACGAAGCAGTGTTCTCTCCGGAGCGGAGGGAGCCACCGAGGCACAGAGCTAACCCCACCGCATTGTTGAGATGAGTTCTAGTCGGCCTGCCATCATGTCTTATTGTGAGAGTCATTTGGGTGCATTATATTCTGGGAGTGGGACCAGGGAGAGAGAGAATGTGGGGAAATGATGAAGAGAGAGTGGGAAGTGGAGTGTTAGAGAAACATGGCCAAGAAAGAGAGAGAAGGGGGAGAAAGAGAGAGAGTGTGTGTATTGGTAAGTGGCAGTAATTTCTCTCGAGGCGATGACAGAATCTCCATTAGTCTACTGAGACAGGATGGAGTGTGTAGGATGTAGGGTGTAGGGTGTATGGTAAATGCCCGGAGGTCCACTTAGATGTAAGGGATGGATTGAAATGTACAGAATGGGTACCTGTAGTAAAATGGGGGACGGTCATGCTTTTTCAATTTCAGGGGAGGGTTTAGTATTTWAAAAAAATCTAGTCCAGGGCAGGGTCGTGCTTGGAGAAGCAGGGAGCAAAGTAATATTTCTAAGACAGTGGCGGTCCGTGCCGTTTAAGATAAGGGAGGACTTTTTTTTGTTTTTATGAGCATAGATTTATTTCTATTTGAGCATATTGGATGACTGTCATTCATATTCCATTCACCCAGCTCAAAGTAACACCGACAGGTTTAGGCTACAACATGATACTCAAATCTTCCCTATACCCATCATTAGGTTGCTACAACCTAGCCTATGAATGAACGTTTACAACGTAGGTGCACAGGTTGAGAGAAAAAAGTGAGTAATCAAGGTAACAGTGACAAATTCAGGTATGTTTATCTCCGTTTCGTTCCATTTGCTTTCATTTAAGAAATGTTTTTCAACAGAACTGGCAGAATGAATACACCTCTGACAACCGTAAGCACAGTTTACTTTCATAGCAGCCACATACAAACCGCATGATAATTTGCTCGTTGTATAATTTCTTCTTCATCTACGCGCTCTCCTCCTCTCACCTTTTCCCTTCGCTTGTGGATTTCAGTGCACAATAAAACAGCTGAAAAAACCTTTCCAAGCCAAACCTTCATCCCATTACCGTTAACCACTACACACAGCCTACACTGTTGTCACCATATTAGCTAACACAGCTAGCTACTAGAATTAACGCGTTAGTAAACCCGCTACAATCATGCAGAACAGTGTATAGCAAGCAGTTTAGCAGTTATATCGTCGGGCCCTGTTGGCAATACATGTATAAAACCAAAAGCTTACCTTGACTTGTAAGAGTTCCAGTGTTGGATAGACATAGCCAGCTAGCTAACATAGCATCCTGCTCTGTTTGAGCCAGGTGTTTGAGTAGGATAAACTAGCTAGCTACATTTGCTAGATAAGTGAAAGTAAAAAACAAATACAACTAATTATCTCTCTCTCTCCCTCTCTCTTTCTTCTCCTTCATTTTTGAAGAAATTAATTTGTTAAAAATCTTCAACTATTGTCTTTCTCTCTCTTTGAGTCAACTATTCACCACATTTTATGCACTGCAGTGCTAGCTCTAGCTTATGCTTTCAGTACTAGATTGATTCTCAGATATTTTGATTGGGTCGACAACATGTCCGCTCTGATAGGTTGGAGGACATCCTCCGGAAGTTGTCATAATTACTGTGTATGTGCATGGAAGGGGGAGAAAACTATGAGCCTCCTAGGTTTTGTATTGATTGTATTGCATTCAATGTACCCAGAGGAGCACGGAAACTAACTGTCCTCCGGCTACACCATGATGCGGCCCCAGAGAGTGCTGTTGAGGCTACTGTAGACCTTCATTGCATAACAGTGTGTTTTAATCAATTATTTGGTGACGTGAATATATTTAGTGTAGTTTTATCTGAAAAGGATGACTTTTTTAATGTTGAACTTTTGCTGAAATTCACTGAGGGGGGAGGGTCCTCCCCTTCCTCCTCTGATGAGCCTCCACTGTTCTAAGATAGCTGCTGGGATGGTGTAAATAAAACTAGGCTGCATTACACACCGAAATGGATATTCCAACCCTGAGTCCCAGACTGCTTTGCTCTTGCTAAAAAAAATTGTTGTTGTTGTGCTGCCTAACCAGTGCTGTGCTGTGTAGGCCTACTGTGGCAGATCAAGACGAGAGTCAAAGAATTCTTCAGAAAATACATTTTGATTAGGCCAAGTCCAAAAGACGCTATATCTTGCACCTGGACTAGCCTATAGCCTATGTTCTGTTCAATTTGAGAAGGAGAGCGCAAAGATGAGGAGGACTGGAGGTCAACCTTAATAGCTTGCTACTACGATAATTGATTTCAATAAAAACAATATGTTCCTTGCCCATGATGTATTTATCAGAGTTATTGACCTCACAATAAGCCATGTTTGAGTAACTTACATTGTGGTGCTGAAACTTGAAGCAGCAGTCGCAGCACAATCAATCGGAAATAGACAGCTCATGGTGCTCGTGGTGTTCGTGGTGCTCGTGGTGCTCGTGGTGCTCGTGGTGCTCGTGGTGCTCGTGGTGCCCGTGGTGCCCATGGTGCTCATGGTGCTCATGGTGCTCATGGTGCTGAAGTCAGCAAATTCCAGTTGACATTATTCATTTCAACCGTCTTCATTTTAATTAGACTAACAACAAGAGGGCTTCGTGTTGGAGCCTATTTCTTCCTAAGAAATAAGAGGTAGGCCTACCTCTTTGACAGAATAAACTTGCCTTTAGACTTCTATATAACGCTATATAGATTTTGGCGGCCAATTCCTCCACCCACCAAGCACTCTTTAAATATACTAACTCTGTGTCAGTGAAGGGCTGTTAAGTTCAAACCAGGACTTGAATTGAGGGGTATGAGAGGTATGAGAGGGGTATGAGTATGGGTATGAGAGGGTATGCCTTAAGCCTACCTTTTATTCAAGAAAATGGCAAAAAGCACAGGTCTACCCATTGTTAGCTTAAGATTTTGAAGAAAATAAAACTGAAAATTGAGAAGGGAAGTAACCTAATTTTGTCACTATCATTTGATGAAGCTATTAACTTTCTGTACAATAGAAGATGTTTAAACCCAGACGTCTTTAAGGGACCTTCTCTTGTTGTGTTAATTCACGGACGAAGAGTAGCCAGCAGTTAAAGCTTATATTTTTTATGCGTCGGTAGGCCTACTGTCTGGGGTGGAAAGGTAGGCCTAGGTTTTGAAAGAAGCCTACCATGCTCAGATTCCTAATGTTGTCTCACATTAAATTATTTGCAAACAGGGACAGTTACGTTGCAAACAAGACACACTGAGTACGTTTACATGCACGCTAATAATTCGATATTAAACGGATTACGGCAGTAGGCATAGATTATGCAATAGTCACGTAAACACCTTACTCAGTTTATCTTAATCGGCGTAAGGTCAAAATCAAAGTAAGCATACGCTGATTAAAACACCTGGTGTTCTGAGCAATCTTTCGAATGATTACGTCATGTAAACACCTTAATCGGCATTACAGTGGTGCATTTGACCTGCACATGTGCCAGCACCAGCCGAGAGCCTCCTTCTTCAGCGCGAGTGAAGTGAGTTCGGAACAACTGAATGTATGCATCTTAGAAGTCGTTTTCACGTTACAAACGTTCTATGCCCCAACTCAAAATCAAATGTGCTTCCCAAAAATATTGTTCGCTGCGATACAATGTTTATTTTGATTGGCGATTTTCTGCGTTTATCAGAGTGCCATCAGGTAGCCTTTTCAGATGTGTCCATGTAACAGGATTATTTGGGGAATCGTTCTACTTGTAAAACATGTAAACGCTTTAATAAAACTATTATATTCATCTGACTATTAACAATTATCGCATGAATGTGTGCATGTAACCTTACGCACTGATTCGGCATTGGTGAAATATGATAAAATGAACACATAGGCCTGTCTCTCTGTCCGTTCTTAGCCTGTAATTTTGGTAATTTGTGTGGTAGAATTGCATGAACTGTTTATAAAAGGCAATATTTTCTCGGACCTGCAAATACGATGATGGACCCAAGCAATGCTTTTACTATAAAGGAGATCTTTCCGCTCTTACTCTTGTCCACAGTGGTCTGTGAACTCACAACCTTCTGCCCAGCAGCCACGTGTGCTATCAAAATTCCTGTGTTGCCATGCAATGCTTACAGGACAAAGAACAGTTTCTAAAATGGTATATGTAAGGCTCTGATCTGTCCAAGAAGTGAGAGTAAATGCTAAGGATCTTCTCTGCTGTCCACTTTATGTTTTAAAACATTATTTTGTGTATAGGGGAGGGTCACTTTTTTTCTTCTTCAAGTGTTCAGGGAGGGTTTAGGTCAAATATATTTTGCTGAAGGGAGGGCCATCCATTTTCATTTCAGAGGTTCGATTTTCTCCATGTAACCCTTATTATGAATAACGTTCACTCCCTAATGTCAAGAAATGGGCAGCAAAACTGAGAGGAGGCGGAGAACACACCCCTCACTGCTGAGGAGGAGGAGGGAGAGGGGTATGAAGGGTAAAGGAAAAAGAGAGAATGGAAAAGAGGAGGAGTTAGAGGAAGGAGTGAGGAGGGGAAAAGAGGAGAAGTTAGATTAAGGTGTGAGGCGGGGGAAAGAGGAGGAGTTAGAGGAAGGAGTGAGGAGGGGACAAGAGGAGGAGTTAGAGGAAGGAGTGAGGAGGGGAAAAGAGGAGGAGTTTAAGGAAGGTGTGAGGAGGGGGCAAGAGGAGAAGTTAGAGGAAGGAGTGAGGAGGGAAAAGAGGAGGAGTTAGAGGATGTGTGAGGAGGGGAAAAGAGGAGGAGTTTAAGGAAGGTGTGAGAAGGGGAAAAGAGGAGGAGTTAGAGGAAGGTGTAAGGAGGGGAAAAGAGGAGGAGTTAGAGGAAGGAGTGAGGAGGGGAAAGAGGAGGAGTTAGAGGAAGGTGTGAGGAGGGGAAAAGAGGAGGAGTTAGAGGAAGGAGTGAGGAGGGGAAAGAGGAGGAGTTAGAGGAAGGTGTGAGGAGGGGAAAAGAGGTAGGGCAGGCTTGAAAATTGAGGAATTAGGAAGGGGGAAGAGGAGAGGGAGTTCTGAGTGGAAGAGAGGGAAGCAGGGGAGAATGAAAAGACAAGGTGTAGAGTCTTACTCTGAGCAAATAGGAGTCAATCCCTGTTACCTTTAAGCAACCCTTCTCCCAGTGTTCACCATGTATGGACATATCTTACATTCGTTCATCTTCTTATCAAATTAATTATTACCGCAAGTAAATCAGTGGGGATAGAGAATATTCATTTGGAGGGGTGACATGAAGTAAAGATGGAGGGAGGAATATGAGGGTGGTTGCATCCCAAATGATACCCTATTCAATCAGTCTTCTTGAACCAGTCTACCGTTTTCTTAGATCTGTAACACGCTGTGTGGATTCCAACACAATAACTCTTTACAGTTTGACACAGTTCATGTGTTTGACAATTTGACACAGTTCATGTGTTTGACAATTTGACACAGTTCATTCATTGTGTTTGACAATTTGGACACAGTTCATGTGTTTGACAATTTGACACAGTTCATGTGTTTGAGGTAGGGCAGGCTTTGAGGTAGGGCACCTCTTTTTTTTTGTAAACTTCCGGGTTGGAGCGAGCGGTCGCACTTGCGCTTTGGTCCGCGAGGTAGTATAACTTTTCATTACATTTCATTACATTCAATTATAGTACAACGGTTTGATTTGTCTAATCTTAGCAATTTCTTCTTAGCTAGCTACATAGCCGTCTTTGTATCAAAAATAATTGCGTAATTATCGTATTACGTCGTCCAACGCAGTCCACACTGCTATCTGCCCAGCAGCTAGCCAGCTAGCAAACGTCCACCGTCTACGAATAGCAGCACTGTAGCAACTATTTACACTCAACTGAACGACTTGATTAGTTGTAGTGTTAGCTAGCTACATATTTGTCTTTTGCTGTCTTCGTATCCAAGATAATTGTGTAGTTTAGAGTGTGTCGTTTTAGAGTGATTATCTTAATTTACCGAGGTTAGCTAGCCAGCTATTTGTCGTCCTTAACATTAGGAGACACTGCTAGCTAGCCAACAGCTAGCCAACGTCTACCGAATAGAACTTCCGCACTCAACAACCCGGTCGCATTCCGCTTCGCTCCACAGGTAGTATCACATTTTCATTTCATTTCATTACAGTACAACGGTTGGATTTGTTTGATCGTAGCTAGCTACACAGCTAGCTACATAGCCGTCTTTGTATCAAAGATAATTGTGTAGTCTAGAGCGATTTTCTAGGTTAGCTAGCCAGCTACTGTCGTTCTTTAACGCAACGTAACGTAATCAACACTGCTAGCTAGCCAGCTAGCCCCGAATAGCAGCACTGTAGAAACTATTACACTCAACGGAACGACTTGATTAGTGTAGTGTCAACAACGCAGCCACTGCCAGCTAGCCTACAAAGTCAACAACGCAGCCACTGCCAGCTAGCCTACTTCAGCAGTACTGTATCATCTAATCATTCTAGTCAATAAGATTCTTGCTACGTAAGCTTAACTTTCTGAACATTCGAGACGCGTAGTCCACTTGTCATTCCAATCTCCTTTGCATTAGCTTAGTCTCTTCTGTAGCCTGTCAACTATGTGTCTGTCTATCCCTGTTCTCTCCTCTCTGCACAGACCATACAAACGCCTCCACACGCGTGGCCGCGGCACCCTAATCTGGTGGTCCCAGCACGCACGACCCACGTGGAGTTCCAGGTCTCCGGCTAGCCTCTGGAACTGCCGATCTGCGGCCAACAAGGCAGAGTTCATCTCAGCCTATGCCTCCCTCCAGTCCCTCGACTCTTGGCACTGACGGAAACATGGATCACCACAGATAACACTGCTACTCCTACTGCTCTCTCTTCGTCCGCTCCACGTGTTCTCGCACACCCCGAGAGCTTCTGTCAGCGGGTGGTGGCACCGGGATCCTCATCTCTCCCAAGTGGTCATTCTCTCTTTCTCCCCTTACCCATCTGTCTATCGCCTCCTTTGAATTCCATGCTGTCACAGTTACCAGCCCTTTCAAGCCTTAACATCCTTATCATTTATCGCCCTCCAGGTTCCTCGAGAGTTCATCAATGAGCTTGATGCCTTGATAAGCTCCTTTCCTGAGGACGGCTCACCTCTCACAGTTCTGGGCGACTTTAACCTCCCACGTCTACCTTTGACTCATTCCTCTCTGCTCCTTCTTTCCACTCCTCTCCTCTTTTGACCTCACCCTCTCACTTCCCCCCTACTCACAAGGCAGGCAATACGCTCGACCTCATCTTTACTAGATGCTGTTCTTCCACTAACCTCATTGCAACTCCCCTCCAAGTCTACGACCACTACCTTGTATCCTTTTCCCTCTCGCTCTCATCCAACACTTCCCACACTGCCCCTACTCGGATGGTATCGCGCCGTCCCAACCTTCGCTCTCTCTCCCCCGCTACCCTCTCCTCTTCCATCCTATCATCTCTTCCCTCTGCTCAAACCTTCTCCAACCTATTCCCTGATTCTGCCTCCTCAACCCTCCTCTCCTCCCTTTCTGCATCCTTTGATTCTCTATGTCCCTATCCTCCAGGCCGGCTCGGTCCTCCCCTCCCGCTCCGTGGCTCGACGACTCATTGCGAGCTCACAGAACAGGGCTCCGGGCAGCCGAGCGGAAATGGAGGAAACTCGCCTCCTGCGGACCTGGCATCCTTTCACTCCTCCTCTCTACATTTTCCTCTTCTGTCTCTGCTGCTAAAGCCACTTTCTACCACTCTAAATTCCAAGCATCTGCCTCTAACCCTAGGAAGCTCTTTGCCACTTCTCCTCCCTCCTGAATCCTCCTCCCCTCTCCCCCCCCCCCCCTCCTCCCTCTCTGCAGATGACTTCGTCAACCATTTTGAAAAAGGTCTGACGACATCCGATCCTCGTTTGCTAAGTCAAACGACACCGCTGGTTCTGCTCACACTGCCCTACCCTGTGCTCTGACCTCTTTCTCCCCTCTCTCTCCAGATGAAATTCGCGTCTTGTGACGGCCGGGCCCAACAACCTGCCCGCTTGACCCTATCCCTCCTCTCTCTCCAGACCATTTCCGGAGACCTTCTCCCTTACCTCACTCGCTCATCAACTCATCCCTGACGCTGGCTACGTCCTTCCGTCTTCAAGAGAGCGAGAGTTGCACCCCTTCTGAAAAAACCTACACTCGATCCCTCGATGTCAACAACTACAGACCAGTATCCCTTCTTTCTTTTCTCTCCAAAACTCTTGAAACGTGCCGTCCTTGGCCAGCTCTCCCCGCTATCTCTCTCAGAATGACCTTCTTGATCCAAATTCAGTCAGGTTTCAAGACTAGTCATTCAACTGAGACTGCTCTTCTCTGTATCACGGAGGCGCCCGCACTGCTAAAGCTAACTCTCTCTCCTCTGCTCTCATCCTTCTAGACCTATCGCTGCCTTCGATACTGTGAACCATCAGATCCTCCTCTCCCACCCTCTCCGGTTGCATCCCGGCGCGGCCCACGCTTGATTGCGTCCTACCTGACAGGTCGCCCTACCAGGTGGCGTGGCGAGAATCTGTCTCCTCACACGTGCTCTCACCACTGGTGTCCCCAGGGCTCTGTTCTAGGCCCTCTCCTATTCTCGCTATACACCAAGTCACTTGGCTCTGTCATAACCTCACATGGTCTCTCCTATCATTGCTATGCAGACGACACACAACTATCTTCTCCTTTCCCCCTTCTGATGACCAGGTGGCAGATCGCATCTCTGCATGTCTGGCAGACATATCAGTGTGGATGACGGATCACCACCTCAAGCTGAACCTCGGCAAGACGGAGCTGCTCTTCCTCCCGGGGAAGGACTGCCCGTTCCATGATCTCGCCATCACGGTTGACAACTCCATTGTGTCCTCCTCCCAGAGCGCTAAGAACCTTGGCGTGATCCTGGACAACACCCTGTCGTTCTCAACTAACATCAAGGCGGTGGCCCGTCCTGTAGGTTCATGCTCTACAAACATCCGCAGAGTACGACCCTGCCTCACACAGGAAGCGGCGCAGGTCCTAATCCAGGCACTTGTCATCTCCCGTCTGGATTACTGCAACTCGCTGTTGGCTGGGCTCCCTGCCTGTGCCATTAAACCCCTACAACTCATCCAGAACGCCGCAGCCCGTCTGGTGTTCAACCTTTCCCAAGTTCTCTCACGTCACCCCGCTCCTCCGCTCTCTCCACTGGCTTCCAGTTGAAGCTCGCATCCCGCTACAAGACCATGGTGCTTGCCTACGGAGCTGTGAGGGGAACGGCACCTCAGTACCTCCAGGCTCTGATCAGGCCCTACACCAAACAAGGGCACTGCGTTCATCCACCTCTGGCCTGCTCGCCTCCCTACCACTGAGGAAGTACAGTTCCCGCTCAGCCCAGTCAAAACTGTTCGCTGCTCTGGCCCCCCAATGGTGGACAAACTCCCTCACGACGCCAGGACAGCGGAGTCAATCACCACCTTCCGGAGACACCTGAAACCCCACCTCTTTAAGTAATACCTAGGATAGGATAAAGTAATCCTTCTCACCCCCCCCCCCCCCCCCCCTTAAAAGATTTAGATGCACTATTGTAAGTGGCTGTTCCACTGGATGTCATAAGGGCATGCACCAATTTGTAAGTCGCTCTGGATAAGAGCGTCTGCTAAACGACTTAAATGTAATGTAAATGTAAAATGTTTGACAATTTGACACAGTTCATGTGTTGACCAATTTGACACAATTGCAGTGTTACAATTTGACACGTTCATGTGTTTGACAGTTTGACACAGTTTCATGTGTTTGACAATTTGACACAGTTCAGTGTGTTTGACAATTTGAACACAGTTCATGTGTTTGACAGTTTGACACAGTTCATGTGTTTGACAATTTGACACAGTTCATGTGTTTGACAGTTTGACACAGTTCATGTGGTTTGACAGTTTGACACAGTTCATGTGTTTGACAGTTTGACACAGTTTCGTGTTTGACAGTTTGACACAGTTCATGTGTGACATTTGACACAGTTCATGTGTTTGACAGTTTGACACAGTTCATGTGTTTGACAATTTGACACAGTTCATGTGTTGACAGTTTGACACAGTTCATGTGTTTGACAGTTTGACACAGTTCATGTGTTTGACAGTTGACACATTTCGTGTGTTTGACAGTTTGACACAGTTCAGG
The DNA here is from genome assembly GCF_002910315.2 of Salvelinus sp. IW2-2015. Taxonomy (NCBI): domain Eukaryota; kingdom Metazoa; phylum Chordata; class Actinopteri; order Salmoniformes; family Salmonidae; genus Salvelinus; species Salvelinus sp. IW2-2015. The sequence continues at coordinate 6,856,227 of NC_036847.1, forward strand.
TTGACATGTGACACAGTTCATGTGTTTGACAGTTTGACACAGTTCGTGTGTTGACAAGTTTGACACAGTTCGTTGTGTTTGACAGTTTGACACAGTTCAGTGTGTTTGACAATTTGACACAGTTCATGTGTTTGACCAGGCTTTGACACAGTTCATGTGTTTGACAGTTTGACACAGTTCATGTGTTTGACAGTTTGACACAGTGCGGTTGTGTTTGACAGTTTGGACACAAGTTCGTGTGTTTGACAGTTTGACACAGTTCATGTGTTTGACAGTTTGACACCAGTTCATGTGTTTGACAGTTTGACACAGTTCATGTGTTTGACAGTTTGACACAGTTCGTGTGTTTGACAGTTTGACACAGTTCATGTGTTTGACACAGTTCATGTGTTTGACAGTTTGACACAGTTCATGTGTTTGACAGTTTGACACAGTTCGTGTGTTCTTTTCAGAGGTAAAGAATCCAACAATATCACACTAGGCTAAATCAAATAGGCCTAATAGAAATGCCTTCTGGACGTGCCTTTGGTAATAGTGGTGCCCTAAGCAGCCGCTTCTGTACGTTTGTTTTAAGATGAAAATAGAAACTGTTATAATGTAGCCAGATGTTAACAAAGTGTACTTAATTTTGGAAAAGGGCAACAATAGCTGCCCCGTAGAGCAGGCGTATTCCTATTTTTACAGCTGGGAACCCATTTAAATGTATTTACAGCATACTTAGAATCCTGATTTAAAACGGACTGCGATCAGTGATATCCTATTGTTCTCTTACTGCCCTTGAATTGGGAGACTTGTGGATCCCAGAGACAAGACATTCATGTCGGTGTAGATTTGGAAAAACTATTAGTCAATCTCTGTGCTGCCCTTGTCTGGCCTTGTGCAATTCATGTCGTCTTTGTAATGAAATTTGGCTTTGAATTAATCGAAGGAATCACTAGGTCTTTTCTGCGACTCGGCAACAGGTGTTAATGTGTTCCTGACTTCCTTCCTGTCCTCCACCAGATCTCTCAAACCCCCGTCTGGCTTGTCCACAGAACAAATCAATGTTACTTCCCACCATGATCTCATACACGCTCAACCTGAATGGGTTCCTATTTATTTTGCATTCACTAATAGCTATTTGTGCGACTGCTTATGAGGCAGAGATTATGTTAGATCCACAACACTGTGTTTGACGTTTAGTGTAATGTATTTATTTAAATGTTTTACCTTTATTTAACTAGGCAAGTCAGTTAAGAACAAATTCTTATTTTCAATGACGGCCTAGGAACAGTGGGTTAACTGCCTGTTCAGGGGCAGAACGACAGATTTGTACCTTGTCAGCTCGGGGATTTGAACTTGCAACCTTTCAGTTACTAGTCCAACGCTCTAACCACTAGGCTACCCTGCCGGCTAGGCTACCCTGCATGTTCATGTCCCACTCTTGGCTTGTGCAGTGTTTTGTATCTTTTTGATACGGTCATCTAGTGTAATTTAGTGTGTTTAACAATGGCTCTTTGTTGCAGTGTTTACAAACGTAAATGAGTGATTGCGGAGACTTTTGTTACAGTGAGTAAATCCAGAAATCGAGGTAGGTTCTCACCATATCTCGTATAAGACATGCACAGCCCCACCCTTCGCCACCTCAAAGTACTTGTTTATAAGACCTCCTCTCATTCCAATGAGCTCTTTCTGCTCTCTTGCCAATTCTTTGGAATTATCATGCCATGTTATGCGTGATAATGACCGTCAAGGAGTTGGCAAGAGAGCACCTACAGACTTCTCTCTCATTTTCTCTCTCTCTTTCTATCTCTTTCTCTCAATTCAAATCAATTGGGCTTTATTGGCATGGGAATCAGATGTTAACATGGCAAGTGAAATAAACAATCACAAATGAACAGTTAACATTAAACGCACAAAAGTTTCAAAATAGTAAGACATTTGAAATGTTCAATTATTAACTATGTGCAAAAACACACACAAAAAATGAGTGGTTCGTTCTGGTTCTGGATCTGTACACGCGGTCGGTCTATACACTCAAAATAAAATATAAAATTGCCTATAAATAAAGATAAAATAACTGACAAACTAATTTACCTACTCGCACCTTACACCACTTGCTGGCTCCACTATGGACCCCTAAGCAAGCTGGTTCCAATAGGGCCCCCTCAGCAGGCAGGTGTGTGTGTGCAGGTGTGTGTCCTGTGTGTGCAAAAAGTAGAAGTACAAATGGCAAGGAAAAATAAAGAAACAGATAACTATAGCTTAGGTTTTATTTACTTTGGTGTTTGTTCTCCACTCATAACCCTTTCCTCATCGCAACACAAATGTTGCTGTGGTGATTGCGCACTGCGGTATTTCACCTAACAGATACGGTAGCTTGTCAATATTTGATTTGATTTCTAATTCTTTTGGGGTCCTTCAGAGGGGAATATGTGTCTCTTATATCGTCATACATTTGGCAGGAGGTTAGGAAGTGCAGCTCAGTTTCCATCTCATTTTGTGGGCAGTGGACACATAGCCTGTCTTCTCTCTCGCTTATGGCGGCATCTCTCAATAGCAAGGCTACGCTCACCATGTCTGTACATTGTCAATTTCTTTCTCTGTTTTCTATCAGTCACAGGGGTCAGATAGTCTGCCACCATGTACTGTCTGTTTAGGGCCAAATAGCCTTTCATTTCACTTTGAGATTAAGTAATGTTTTCCCAATAGGTAATGTCATTTTCCTTTTGCTTGGTTATAATTCATTTGGGCCAGACTGTCTGAGTGCTGTCCTGAGGCTTTGTTGGGTTTGTAGTTGTTTGTGAATTTAGCATCATGATGAGGGGATTTTTTCTACGTTCATCTCTTAGCATTTCCGTGCGTTGTACAGTAGTGGTAGGAGTGGGGGAGCTTGTTTTTCGGTGGTTATATAATTTGATGGCCTGTTTTGAGATATGAATTAGTAATGGATATTGCCCTCATTCTGCCCTGCATGCATTATTTGGGGCTTTTCTCTGTACTCGAAGAATGCTTTTGCAGAATCCTGCATGCAGGATATCAATTAGATGTTTGTCCCATTTTTTTTTTWTATATATCTTGAACGGACCCCACACCTCACTTCCATATAAGGCAATTGCTTAAATTGTAGATTTGAATATATTATATGCATTGAGCCAGGTTCCAAGTTATATGACAATTTGAATTTGTCTTTCGATACATAAAAACCCCTTCTTGCTTTCTTTTTCAGTTTGTTGACAGCCAAGCAGAAATTACCTGTGGAGCTTAGATATGAATAGACTGTAGTGTGTTCTGTTCCTACTGTGAAATTGCGTTTTAAGTCTTAGGATTCTGATCTTTTTTTGTGAAATCATGTTTTTTTGTCTTCTTGAAGCTTACTGTGGGGAACCATGTTGATAGAACCGATGTAGGATATTTTATACACAGCAGGGATTTAACTTCCTCATGCAGGGTGGGACCAGGGGCTGTGGACTTTTCTAATAGTTTTGCCAATTCATATATACAGTACCAGTCAAAGGTTTGGACAGTAACAGATACATCTCAACTGTTCAGAGGAGACTGTGTGAATCAGGCCTTCATGGTCGAATTGCTGCAAAGAAACCACTACTAAAGGTCACCGATAAGAAGAAGAGACTTGCTTGGGCCAAGAAACACGAGCAATGGACATTAGACCGTTTGACATTTTTCCTTTGGTCTGAGGAGTCCAAATTTGGAGGTTTTTCAACCGCCGTGTTTTTGTGAGACGTGGAGTAGGTGAATGGATTATCTCCGCATGTGTGGTTCCCACCGTGAAGCATGGAGGAGGAGGTGTGATGGTGCTTTGCTTGTGACACTGTCTGTCATTTATTTAGAATTCTAGGCACACTTAACCAGCATGGCTACCACAGCATTCTGCAGCGATACGCCATCCCATCTGGTTTGCGCTTAGTGGGACTATCATTTGTTTTTCAAAAGGACAATGACCCAAAACACATCTCCAGGCTGTGTAAGGGCTGTTTGACCAACGAGAGTGTGGAGTGCTGCATCAGATGACCTGGCCTCCACAATCATATGACCTCAATTGAGATGGTTTGGGATGAGTTGGACTGCAGAGTGAAGGAAAAGCAGCCAAGAAGTGCTCAGCATATTTGGGAAATCCTTCAAGACAATTGGAAAAGCATTCCTCATAAAGCTGTTGGAGAGAATGCCAAGAGTGTGCAAAGCTGTGATCAAGGCAAAGGGTGGCTACTTTGAAGAATTGATTTGTTTAACACACTCTGTCTCTCTCTCTCTCTCTCTCTCTCTCTCTCTCTCTCTCTCTCTCTCTCTCTCTTCATCCCTCTCCCTCCCTCCCCCTCTCTCCATCTCTCCTGCCTGTCATGTCTTAGCCTGGCCACAGTACAGCATAGAGCTGCAGAAGTATTGCCTTTCATCAGCAGGCCAGTGCTGCACACCAGCACTCACTCATCATCCCCCTGACAAGGTCACTGTCTGTCACCAGAGAGAGAGAGAGAGACCATGCCTTAACAGGTCTGAGAGTGAAAATCTCAGATAGATCGTAGCATGCTGAACATAAACCTGCTCACTTCCTAAAAAAAATTAAACTAAAGTGAAAAGTTGTACATTAGAAACGTATGTTATACTTACCCAGCAGTGAAAAAAGATTCAATTGTGTTTCAACTTGAAGAGAATTGAAGTCTGGCCCCAGTGAGCTACAGTAATGAAGGCAAAGTTAGTTCTGTGAAAGAAACCAGGCCTAATGAACAGGGGAGTGTTCCCACTGAGAGGGAGACTTCTGAAGACTTGTCTGCAGTCTGCCAAGTATGACAAAAGTGAACGTGCATCTGTGTGTGCGTGTGTGCGTTTGTGTGTGTGTGTGTTTGGGTGTATGTGTATGCCAGCCTGTATCTGTGTGTATGCGCCAGCCTGTGTGTGTGTGGTTTAGGGAGAGAGAAGGGGGCGAGTGGGGGAGAGTGAGGTGAGCTAGATGGACTGGAGAGAGGAAGCAAAGGAAGGAAAAGACACAGGGAGAATAAAGGAGAGGGAAGGAAACAGAATGTGGGTGTGTGTGAAGTCCCATTTAAGCTTATTGAAGTGAGTTCTTTTGATGTTTCCTGTCCCGCTTCTTAGAGTTGATAGGGATCTGCATCACAAATCCTGCCTGCCACAAACTGCACCATTCAGCACCTCACACTCTGCTGCAACAAGCCTCTGAGCGAGAGAGAGAAAGACTGAGCAAGAGATAGAGAGAGAGAGACTCAGTGAGCATAGCCTTGCTATTGAGAAAGGCCGCCGTAGGCAGACATGGCTTTCAAGAGAAGACAGGCTATGTGCACACTGCCCACAAAATGAGGTGGAAACTGAGCTGCACTTCCTAACCTCCTGCCCAATGTATGACCATATTAGAGACACATATTTCCCTCAGACTACACAGATCCACAAAGAATTCGAAAACAAACCCGATTTTGATAAACTCCCATATCTACTGGGTGAAATACCACAGTGTGCCATCACAGCAGCAAGATTTGTGACCTGTTGCCACAAGAAAAGGGCAACCAGTGAAGAACAAACACCATTGTAAATACAACCCATATTTATGCTTATTTATTTTCCCTTTTGTACATTAACCAGTTGTACATCATTACGACACTGTATATATACATAATATGACATTTGTAATGTCTTTATTCTTTTGAAACTTCCGTATGTTAAATGTTTACAGTTCATTTTTATTGTTTATTTCACTTATGTATATTATCTACCTCACTTGCTTTGGCAATGTTAACATGTGTTTCCCATGCCAATAAAGCCCCTTGAATTGAATTGAATTGAGAAAGAGAGCGGAGGGAGGGAGAGAGAGAGAGAAGGGACAGAGAGAGAGACCGACTACTTCGACGGAGTGTCAAACGAGACTGCCACTCTCTTCATACTTGGGATTTTATTTCAAAACCAACAAGTTCCAAGTGAGGAAACAGTCATTGATAAGGGTATAGAGTGTAATGGTGGAGAACGCAACACGCACAGTTCAGTCACGTAACTAATCCAAACCTGTTCAGAAATAACATCCACAGAGTTTTTTAATAATAACACTGTTACTTTCTTTTCATCCTCCCATCCCTTTCTCATCCCCTGATGAGGTGACTGTGTGTGGGAGAGATTGAAAGAGAAAATGACGATGACGATCAATGCCTGGTCCACCTGGTTTAGTGGGTGTGCATAACAATGCCCTAATTAAGCATGGAAATGGATGCAAACTTTGTCATAACACTCCATGCTGCTAGGGGAATATTCCAGTCCATTTAACACTGGATATTTTTATTCCTCATCATGCATCACTTTTTATTTTATCTTCAGAGGTGACACTCAGTCAACACCTGTATGGCTGCATATAGGGATCTGTTGTTGGCAGCTTTATCAAAACAGGTTTTTAGACATTTTTGCAAATTGAATGAAATATCACATTTACATAAGTATTCAGACCTTTTACTCAGTACTTTGTTGAAGCACCTTTGGCAGCGATTAAAGTCCACGATCATCTCCTTTGTTTTGTTGACGTTGAGTGAGATGGTTATTTTCTTGACACCACACTCCCAGAAACCTCGCCTCCTCCCTGTAGGCCATCTCGTCGTTGTTGGTAATCAAGCCTACTATTGTTGTGTCATCTGCAAACTTGATGTTTGAGTTGGAGGCTTGCATGGCCACGCAGTCATGGGTGAACAGGGAGTACAGGAGGGGGTTGAGCACGAACCCTTGTTGGGCCCCAGTGTTGAGGATCAGCGAAGTGGAGATGTTGTTTCCTACCTTCACCACCTGAGGGGGGGGGGGGAGGGAGTCCAGGACCCAGTTGCACAGGGGGGTCAGGAAGTCCAGGGCCTCGAGCTTAATGATAAGCTTGGAGGGTACTGTGGTGTTGAAGGCTGAGCTATAGTCAATGAACAGCATTCTTACATAGGTATTTCTCTTGTCCAGATGGGATAGGGCAGTGTGCAGTGCGATGGCGTATGCATCGTCTGTGGACCTATTGGGGCGGTAAGCAAATTGAAGTGGGTCTAGGGTGACAGGTAAGGTGGAGGTGATATGATCCTTGACTAGTCTCTCAAAGCACTTCATGATGACAGAAGTGAGTGCTACGTTGCGATTGTCATTTAGTTCAGTTACCTTTGCATTCTTGGGTACAGGAACAATGGTGGCCATCTTGAAGCATGTGGGGACAGCAGACTGGGATACGGCGATATTGAATATGTCAGTAAACACACCAGCCAGCTGGTCTGTGCATGCTCTGAGGATGCGGCTAGGGATGTAGTTTGGGCCAGCAGCCTTGCGAGGGTTAACACGTTTAAATGTCTTACTCAGTCGGCCACGGCGAAGGAGAGCCCACAGTCCTTGGTAGCTGGCCGCGTCGGTGGCACTGTGTTATCCTCAAAGCGGGCAAAGAACGTGCTTAGCTTGTCCGGAAGCAAGACGTCGGTGTCCGCAACGTGGCTGGTTTTCCTTTTGTAGTCATTGTCTGTAGACCCTGCCACATACGTCTCTTGTCTGAACCTTTGAATTGCGATACCACTTTTTCTCTATACTGACGTTTTGCCTGTTTGATTGCCTTGCGGAGGGAATGACTACTCTGTTTGTATTCTGCCATATTCCCAGTCACCTTGCCATGGTTAAATGCAGTGGTTTGCGCTTTCAGTTTTGTGCGAAAGCGAATCCTAACCACGGTTTCTGGTTAGGGTACTGTAGGTTTTAATAGTCACAGTGGGTACAACATCTCCTATACACTTCTTGATAAACTCAGTAACCATTTCAGTGTACGCGTCAATATTATTCTCGGAAGCTACCCGGAACATATCCAAGTCCGTGTGATCAAAACAATCTTGAAACGTGGATTCCGATTGGTCAGACCAGCATTGAATAGTCCTTAGCATGGGTACTTCCTGTTTGAGTTTCTGGTTATAGGAAGGGAGGAACAAAATGGAATCGTGGTCAGATTCTTCCGAAAGAAGGGAGGGAGGGGGGGCCTTGTATGCATCTAGGGAGTTGGAGTAACAATGGTCAAGTGTTTTTCCAGCTCGAGTATTACAGTCGATATGCTGATAGAATTTAGATAGCCTATTCCTCAAATTTGTTTTGTTAAAATCCTCAGCTACAATAAATGCAGCCTCAGGATATATGGTTTCCAGTTTGCATAAAGTCCAGTGAAGTTCCTTGAGGGCCGTCGTGGTACCGGCTTGAGGGGGGATATACACGGCTGTGACAATAACCGAAGAGAATTCTCTAGGGAGATAATACGGTCGGCATTTGATTGTGAGATATCCTAGTTCGGGTGAACAAAGGATTTGAGTTCCTTTATGTTATTACAATTACACCATGAGTCGTTAATCATGAAACATACACCCCCGCCCTTCTTCTTCCCAGAGAGGTATTTATTCCTGTCGTCGCGATGAACTGAGAATCCAGATGGCTGGACCGACTCCGACAGTATATCCCGAGAGAGCCATGTTTCCTTGAAACAGAGTTACAATGTTACAATCCCTGATGTCTCTGGAAAGAAACCCTTGCCCTAATCTCGTCAACTTTGTTATCCAGGGACTGAGCATTAGCGAGTAATACACTCGGAAGTGGTGGGTGATGTGCACGCCTCCTAAGTCGGTGTTGTTTTGGGTCGGCCTCTGGAATCAGTTCAATTGCCTGGTTGGTGCGAACAAAGGATCCGCTTCGGGAAAGTCGTATTCCTGGTCATAATGCTGGTAGTGCTGGAGAGTTACCACCGCTCTGATATCCAATAGTTCTTCCTGGCTGTATGTAATAACACATAACATTTTCTGAACTAACAATGTAAGAAATAATGCATAAAAAAATAAATAGTTGTCACGCTGGCATAAAGGATTTTGGAGACAGGCGCAGGAATACACAATAGGGTTTTTTAATAGACCCAAAACAAACACGGGGCTGAACACTGGGCTGTACACTGGGCTGTACCCAAACAAAAGAGCGAGGGTAAACCTCATTGAATGACACCCGTAATACACACTACTGTATGTATAGTAAGCAGCATAACAGCTGCACCAACACATAGGTACTCACACCACCAACGGACATGGGAAAAATAATCAACCCCACCATGGTGAACAAAGGGCACATAAATACAAATAGGGGCCAGGTGTGCGCAATGAAAGTTCCAGAGGGATCCGTGACAATACTGCAAAGTTTCCTAAGAACTAGAAGCGAGGCAGCCCTCTCTGTCGGTGCCATCTTTAGGTGCATTTCAACTTTGAACTTTTTATTAATTTCAAAAATGTACTAAAAACACAATTTCCCTTTGACATTATGTGGTGTTGTGTGTAAATCAGTGACACAAAATCTAAATGTAATAAATGTTACATGCTGTGTGTGATACAACAATATGTGGAAAAAGTAAAGGGGTGTGAATACTTTCTGAAGGCATGGTATATTTATATTGGATATATTTAGCTCTGTATGTGAATGGTTCTCTAGGAGCAATATGCAAAAGGATCATTCATATAAGAGAATAATAACGATGATGACGACAATGGAGATTGGCATGATACTCACGATGGTGACAGGGTAATGACAATGTATATATTTATCACCCTAATGATGATGACTAACATTTCATAATCATGGTCATTTTGAGTGCTAACATTAGCACGGTTGGCAGGTAGGTAGTCTTCTGTCTCTCGTGTATCTCCTCCCAGGCTGTAGATTCAACAGTATCTCCGGTCCGCAAACCACAGAGTCTGTAGCCTCCGAGTCTGCAGCCAGCGTTAGAACAAGACTGTCATGCCAGTGAGAGGAGGATGAATCAAAAGCCCCGATGTCGGCACAAACCGCTGTGAAGCAGGAAGAAATCCCATTTAGGCCCTCAAGTCACAGTGACATCCCTATAGCCGCATACATCAACCTATATTTCACTCTGTATTGACTGAGGTCTCTCTCTCTCTCTTTCTCCCTCTTTCTCCTTTTTTTCTGCTTTGAGTCTCATTCTTCATCTTCTTCTTCTCTTCCCTCCACGTGTCTCTCATACACCTCTTTGATCTTCCAGCCTTCTTCTCTCTTGTCCTTGTAAAGTGTGTTTCGTACAGTGTTGATGTGTGTGTATGTTTATGTTGGTGTGTGTGTGTGTGTGTTTATGTGGGTGTGTGTTTATGTGTGTGTGTTTATGTGTGTGTGTGTTTATGTGGGTGTGTGTGTGTTTATGTGGGTGGGTGTATGTGTGGTTTGTGTTCTGCGCTCTTCACACATGACCCCTGAGTTCACACACCTTGACATTAGTGTGAGGCTGTTGCCATGGAGACTGATGTGGTGCTGGTGCTGAAGGTCACAGTATATACAGGGCTGTGTGTATGTGTGTGTGTGTTCTCCGTGTAGCATCTAGGCTGAACATAATAGTGATGCTGGACATGTGGGGTGGGTGTGTTAGAACTAATAGCCCTTCTGTTGCGATTCATTTTGATAGCATCATGTTTGATAACAACAACAGCCCTGACTCTGTTTCAAAGTGGGAGAAACATGCTTGCGAAAATTAATTCCACCACAGGAAAAAGGATGAAGACACAAGAGCCTCCAGTGACAATCTCTCCAACTGCTGTGTGTGATGATACTTGCTGTCGTGACATGACTATCATTAATGTGATGACTGCTATTCATCGAATAATTACTTACTATATTTAATTATTACACGATTAAATTAATCATGTAACAATTAACTCATTAGGAATTTGGGGKACCACGGGATAAKGTTTATTTAATGAGTTACCYTTTCCAGAATTAACTCAAGAATATATAGATATCATTCCAGTATTAGTCTCATTCTGAACGTCGTTGACTTCGTAAATCTGCACGAACCCTAACCTAAGTGATGAATCAGCGATACACAAATTGGCTTAATTATTTATTTACTAACTAACTAAATAATCACACAGAAGTACATAAACACACACACACACACGGTATAGGTTATTGATTACTAACATTTTGCAATGAAAAGTCCCTAGTGGACTAACCCGATATGACAGCTTGTTACACAATGGAAAAGTGGAGGGGAAAGATGAAGAGCGGGAGAGACAAAGAGAGTGGACTTATCGTACATACATTTGGAAACTATGCTCACCGTAAATATGAATATTTAGCACKCTAACAACCGCTCATTCGGATTAGAAATGCAACATATATTTACGCGTAGATGTCTTTCTCTGTCGTCTCTCTGTTGAGACCACTCGATCCGTCTATGGGAAGTAGTTCAATGCAAGTCTCTGGTTGTCCACCAGAGGTCCCAATGTCCTTCTTAGTTGTAGGCTTCTATTGTTCATAGAATGTTCATAGAGTGTTCTTAGAATGGAGACATCAGAGGTGTACTACCCGGTGGTGAGAGGGATCTGTTCCTCCCTCCCATCTTTGGTCAATTGTCCTAGACTACTTTACATGAGCTGCAGACGGTGCATGTTTTGGTCTAGTCTTCACCTTTTCCACTCGTCGAGAGATTCAGAGGGTCTTACCATTTTCTGGTCTTGTAGTTTTAACCATTTCAACGTGTGGACCACGTCCTTACGTTCTCTGGTCTGTATTTCAATTCTCAGCGAGTCCTTTTAAGCACTCTGGCCTTGGAGGGTGGTTCCTTCATGTGGACACGCACTCTGGCCTCATTAGGGGCATGGCTTAGTTAGTGTGCAACAGATATGAACAAACATGATCTAATTTGAAGACTAAACTCATCTTTCTATCTTTTCAAACATAGTTTCATCGTTCTTCATATTGTATGAAGATCCTATAGGGTGGAAACTTTACAGTTAGAATGTGTTTCCTTCCTAAGTTGCAGTATTTCTGTTATACAGTCTTTCTGATAATTTTAATGACATCACAAAACATACATACATTTTCCATATTCCATCCCTCATCATCCCCAACGTTTGGATGTTTAAATACATTGTCCCAGTGTCCGTTGTTTGATGTTGAAGTTCTTAGGCAAGAGTCTCTCTCTACACACAACACATGCCTTTGTTCAGTACTGCAGGGCAAGAGAGAGAAAGTTTACGACCGGAGTTAAGTCATAAAACCGGCCCAACTCCCCCCTTACTCTCTGGTTTGGGGTCTGGCTATCTGTTAGCCCTGTGCCGAGCTGATCTGGCGTCTTTGATCCTCACCAAGGWGAGAGAGTCATGACATTGTTGTATTTAACCAATCAAAATCTATCTTTCTAGTCCTCTAGTCTAGAAAGCAGACAGAGGGAGAAGTCTTCCTTCGAGATAGTGGTGTAGAACTGTGGGAATCACTGCTTCTTCTACAGGGAGCTGTTGAGAAGCATATGTTGAGCTACAGCTGCTGCTGCTGGCAGTGTTTAGCCCACTGCAGGGGCTGACTCCAGATAGAACACAGGAGAGCCAGTCCAACTGGAGCAGGCATCTGACTGGGCAGCCGCCAAGTCCACTCCAAGGACCCCTCGACAGTCAGTCTCACAAAAGATGATCTATTAAGATTATCTATGCCACGGGCATCCACTTATATCAGTACATTTGTAACAGCCTAAACATTACTGAACTAAAGATGATAGTTTTTACTCACTAGGGCAGTGAATTTAGTCAGCTACTGTAGCTAATATCGCTAACAGTCCCTTTTCTGGGGACAGCTTGATAACTAGTCAGGCGTTGCTCATTAGATTACGTTGCAGGTGTGGTTTTGTTCCCTGGTATGTGAGCAGGGAGTATTATGGCTTAATTTAGCCCAGCAGAACTATCACAGAGAGGTGCCCCTTTCTGCCTGCTCTCCCTGGTAACACACTACAGAATGGTACAGGACTGGTACAGGTAATGGTACAGGACTGGACTGGAGAGCACAGAGAGGTAGAGGGAGAATAGGAGAGAGAGAGAGAGAGAGAGACAGGTGTATAAAATTGTGCACACAGCCATGCAATCTCCATAGACAAACACTGGCAGTAGAATGGCCTGTACTGAAGAGCTCAGTTACAGCTGCCCCGGTCAACTGTAAGTGCTGTTATTCTGAAGTGGAAATGTCTAGAAGCAACAACGGCTCAGTCGCGAAGTGACAGGCAACACAAGCTCACGTAAAAATTGTCTGTCCTCAGTTGCAAGACACTACCGAGTTCCAAACTGCCTCTGGAAGCAACGTCAACACAATAACTGTTCGTCGGGAGCTTCATGAAATGGGTTTCCATGGCCGAGCAGCCGCATCTAAGCCTAAGATCACCATGGGCAATTCCAAGGATCGGTTGGAGTGGTGTACAACTTGTTCCCATTGGACTCTGGGGCAGTGGAAATGCGTTCTCTAGAATGATGAATCACGCTTCACCATCTGGCAGTCCGACGGACAAATCTGGTGTTGCTGTATGTCAGGCGATCGCTACCTGCCTGAATGCATAGTGCTAACTGTAAAGTTTGGTGGAGGAGGAATAATGGTCTGGAGCTGTTTTTCATGGTTCAAGCTATGCCCCTTAGTTCCAGTGAAGAGAGATCTTAACGCTACAGCATACAATGACATTCTAGATGATTCTGTACTTTCAACTTTGTGGCAACAGTTTGGGGAAGGCCCTTTCTTTTTTTCAGCATGACAATGCTCCCATGCACAAAGCGAGGTCCATACAGAAATGGTTTGTCTAGATCGGTGTGGAAGAACTTGACTGGCCTGCACAGAGCCCTGACCTCAACTCCATCAAACACCTTTGGGATGAATTGGAACGCCGACGAGACAAGCCTAATCGCTCAACATCAGTGCCCGACCTCACTAATGCTCCTGTGGCTGAATGGAAAAAGGTCCCTGCAGCAATGTTTCAACATGTAGAGGAAAACCTTCCCAGAAGACTGGAGGCTGTAATAGCAGCAAAGGTGGGACCGACTCCATATTAATGCCCATGATTTTAGAATAAGATGTTCGACAAGCAGGTGCCCTTTGTGTTATACCACACAGGCGAGAGTGTGTACAGTACTACATAATATGTTCTAATGTATATTTGTACATTAGTGTTGAAAGAATGGCGAGGATGACACTCAGAACTTGATGTACACAGGAGAATACACACAAGGATTGTATTGACAGAGCATTATAAACCCATAGATTTACGAGGAGGTCCTCGAGAGCCATATGCAAAATATGACATTTGCACATAGACATGAGAAGATACTCTAAAATGTATACTACAGACAAAACAATCTTGCAGCTGTTCTGATAGTATACAGGCTAACCATGGGATTTCTCATTCATGCGATAGTGTGTATAGTACTATATAATATGTACTGCACACCATGTTTTTCATGTGTTTTCATTAGTGAGCAGTGTGTAAATGCAATGTATCATCCCAATATGTCATCCAAGCTCTCCCCAGGGATTGTGCTCCTTGTCCATGTCTCCAGATGGCCATCATGTCATTCTTTATGTCTCTGACTGTCACTCAAGCACTCCTAATGTTTCTAATGGCTATGGGCTGTGTGCTGGAGAGCCAATATAACCAATAGCCTTTGTCTCTCAGCAGCTTGTCTGTGGGTGGGAACTGGCAGGGCACATGCTAGTGATGGGGGCTATTGGGCTGGATCAGTCTACTGTATATGGAAGGGTAATATAATTTTTTTCATACAGATGTAGGATCTTAATTTGAGCCTGTTCGCTACAGCAGGAAAATAATCCTGCAGCAACAGGAAATGTAAATGATTATGTGGATTATAATTCATGGATATTTTTGTCGGGGTTGATACATTTTTTGTTAGAGCAAATCAAGTCTGACATTTCTTCAGAAGCCTTTTTAAATCTCAGATACACTACAAGTTTACATTTCCTGTTGTACAGGAACATTCTCAGCAACAAATGAGGGATCAATTTAAGATCCCACATCTGTATGAGCTTTGAAAGTGGTACCAAATCACCTGAAAGTCCTTACTTGGAGAATAATGGTGCTTAAATGCTCCTCTACACACACGACCCACCACAAGTTAGCAGTGTTGTTCTGTACAGTACAGCACAGTATGTCAGCAGCAGCACTCAGACTGGGTTCCTCTGGGCTCTACTGCTATTCTGGGGTCCAGGTGTCATTCATTATACATGAGCAAGGCTCATCAGGACTGTGCACCAGGCTCCACATAGGCCAGAGAGGAGCCAGAGGAAGGCAGACACACTGCTCACACACACACACACACACACACACACACACACACACACACACACACACACACACACACACACACACACACACACACACACACACACACACACACACACACACACACACACACACACACACACGCAAAAAAACAAACACAAAAAACACACACACAAACACCCACAAAATACAAATACATAAAAAAGAGAAATCATAACCAAAAAAAGTTATTTAACAGTCACCATATAAAAACTCATTGAAAACAATTTTTTAATAAGTATAAGAGACAGTCCATATAGAACCCTTTCTACAGAAGGTTCTATATGGAACCCAAAAGGGTACTTACCTCTAACCAAAAAGGGTTCTACCTGGAAACAAAAAGGGTTTTCCTATGGGGACAGCCAAAGAACCCTTTTGGAACGCTTTTTTCTAAGAGTGTATGCATAGCCCTTAATCTGTCTCTTATACACATCTAGATGTGTATAAGAGACAGCACACACACAGTCTCCATCAGACTACAGTTACATAAAAAGGTGCTATCTTAACCTAAAATGGTTATTTGGCTGTCCCTATTGGAGAACTCTTTGAAAACTGTTTTTTGGTTCAACTTTTTCAGGTTCCATATAGAACCCTTTCTACAGAAGGTTCTATATGGAACCCAAAAGGGTACTTACCTCTAACCAAAAAGGGTTCTACCTGGAAACAAAAAGGGTTTTCCTATGGGGACAGCCAAAGAACCCTTTTGGAACGCTTTTTTCTAAGAGTGTATGCATAGCCCTTAATAGTGCAGTTGACTGCAGTTTGTGTAACTTACGGGTGGGTACGTGTGCAAAGGGCTGGACTTGTACAGTTCATGCACAACAACATCTTAAGTATGAACAGAGTACATGCAGTTTTCACTGTCACTGATTAGTTTCTTTATTGTCTTTATCAGTTGAACAGGGTTCGGATTACAACCAGTTAATGTGTTTTTACCTGACTTGCAAGTCAAATAGCCAGGGGGGAAAGTAAGGCGGTACGGTCCGGTACGGTCCGGTACGGCGTCCCGGCAAAATAAATAGTGTGGTACGCCGTACTGTTAAAACATGACCCTATCACAATAATTAAAACAAAATGTCCAGAAAACTGTACGCTTTTGCACCATTAGGCATGACAAATTTACCAATGTAGGCCAATGACATTCTCCAAATGTCACAGGCCTACACTTTCTGGTGTTTTGTGTATTAGTCTCCATTCAACACCGTTTGTAGGTTGGAAATATGTTGCGAGTGGATGAACGTCCGCGGGTAGCCTAGTAAAGGAGCCCTTTGAAGTGATTACTTGGCAATCAACAATAAAAAAGTAACACATTTTAAAAGTGAAATAATACAAAAATCAACAAAATGAAGACTAGGCCCACAGAGATCCTATTGAATTAATAATGTAATTCTATGAATATTTTTGGGGGGGAGGGAGGGGGATCTCCCGTACCGGGAAGGAATTAGATATACTTTCACCCCTGAAAATAGCTCAAATAGCTGCGTCAAGTTTGGAAGAAAGGCATTTCTAATGAGCACGTTCATGTTTTATTCCTGATGCCCTGCTCAAAGATGTCTTCATCGCTGTTCGCAGCGAGTCTGACAGCAGTAGTTTTTTGATGGTCAGCAAAACTGGTCACGGACAATTACACGTGTTATTTCAGGATGACGCCTCCTCCTCTGGCGTGTTATGCCTGCCTGTCTGCCTGCAACATCTCACCAATGTTTTGATCACCAATTCCTTCACACAATAGGGAAGAAAAATTTACCAAAACCAGAGGCTGCCATTGATCGAGGAAAATAGCTTTTTGGAGAAGTTTAAAGGCCGACCTGAAGCTGGTTCTTAGTGATAACTAAGGTTCCCTAAAACCCCTAGTTGTGTTCCAGCCTGAAGGCTGTTGTCTATCTGTATGTCTGTGTCTATACCTCAGAACTCCCCTTTYCATTGATTGGTCACGGTAAACACTTTAAAGGTAGGGAGCACGCTTCTGGAACCACATCGCATTTAAAACATGAATACAACCCCCCTTCAACAGCTTCAGATGCCTTTAATACTGGCCGATACCTTTGACCAATCAGGAGGGGGCTTCACACTGTAAGGAATTGGTGTCCTGTGGGTAGGGGGGTTTGATAGACGTGTGAGAGAGTGGCATTGATGGTGGTGGTGGTGTGTATGTGAGAGAGAAAGAGAGAGTGTGTGTGTGTGTGTGTGTGTGTGTGTGTGTGTGTGTGTGTGGTGTGTGTGTGTGTGTGTGTGTGTGTGTGTGTGTGGTGTGTGTGGTGGGTGGTGTGTGTGTGTGTGTGTGTGTGTGTGTGTGTGTGTGTGTGGTGTGTTGGTTGTTTATAACTTCATCAATGAGGAAGTTGGTGTGATCCAGTAGTAATTCCAGTGAGATTGAGAATGACCTGATTGTGTATTTCATCTCTTAGCTCTTGCCTAAGTCTAAGCTATCTGCTGCAACTCCGCAGCTCATACAAGGAAGTAAGAGTGAGGGGCACTTTACCCGCAGGACTTTGATGAGTTGAGTTCTAACTCTTTAGTTAAATTAAGTTTATCATGCCCTTTGGCCGAGACTTTTTCTGCATTCTTTTTTACATGGAGTAATTATGTTCATAGATAAGTTTAGTCAAATATCCAATGTAGGCCTTCATTTTTCTCATCATCATCCTTATCGTGCCTATTTCAGAGATCTAAAACATTCCTTACAATTATTCTGATCTTACTTTCACACGTAAATTCATCTGAATTTCAGACAGCTGAGTATGAGGAGAATCGCAACGTTTCAGTTGAAGAAATAGCGGAGAGTTTAGAATGTAGACATGTTCAGATGACATGTTCCATCCGTAAAGTCATGTTCATCTAAATCAAAGAGCTACAGTAAAGTACATTACAGTGCAACACAGCCATGTCGAAACGTTAGCGGTAGCTCTAGCTGGAGAAAATGGCCGCCGCTGGGCTTGTATAGTCAGGCTGTAAATACTGAAGGACTATTAGGATACTAGCACTCTTACTACTAGCACTTACTACTAGCACTATTACTACTAGCACTCTTSTGTAATGGAGAGCACCAATGGAGTTTTATAATATTAGTATATTATCACTACAGGGGCTGTTCTCTAACCAAATGGAAAAGAATTCACCTGAGAAAAGGTATAKAATTGGGTTAGGTGGATGTTTCCAATGGGAAAAATGAATTGATATTCAGTCCTTATATACTGCAGTTGAAGTGCTCTTGTACTGTGGACAATGTAGGTAACATTTCTTAAACTACTATAAAGCACTTTATAATATTTCAAATGTTATCCAATCCATCACACATTGCATGCTATTTAGCCAACTTCTCAGATTACAGTTGTCATGTCATTCTTGTATGGAGTTGGCTTGCCAGGCTAGCTCATGTACTGTATATCACCTGCATTTTTGATTGGTGGAAGGTGATGAAACAGATTGAAACAGGAACCACCTAAACTTGTTCAATAAGAAACACTTAATTTGTTCCATAATGAACACGACCCTGGGTCCATATTGACTGGTTCTTCCTGTCCTACGGAAGATGATCAATCTCACTGGCTGGTCTATAGCCATAATGAGGCAGATGATTATTCATTATGACAGTAATCATCTATTGGCCACTCTGTACACATAATTAGGGTGTGAATAGGGTGCTTCATCACCATCACCATGGCGGCGTCCAAAATGGTACCCTATTCCCTAAATAGTGTGCTACTTTTGACTAGGGCCAGTAGGGTTCTGGTCAAAAGTAGTGCACTATGTAGGGGACAGGGTGTCGTTGGGGACACAAGCCCATCAGTACCGGTACATCTACTGTTCTGTTCTGTATGTTTCTGGAAATTTGATCAATACATGGTCTCACATACTCTACAGTCCTCTCCCTTATTTTGATAAATGTGTACACGAAGGCCACCATTCGGAAAGTATTCAGACCCCTTGACTTTTTCCACATTTTGTTACGTTACAGCCTTATTCTAAAATTGATTAAATATCTACACACAATAGCCCATAATGACAAAGCAAAAACAGTTTTTTAGAAATAAAAAATGGAAATATCACATTTACACGTTTCTATGATGGGATTTTGGCCTTAGGCTACTTTGAAGCTTGGTCAGACATGCCTCAAAATATGAYGTAAAATGTCCAGGTTTCAATCAATTAAGGAACAGGAGTGATGGTAATGACAGGCCGAACCGTCTTCTGGTAGATGGAAAGGCTTTCCCAAAAACCTTCTCAATTCATTGTTAACTACAAAGTAGCCTATGTCTTCCTGACAGAATGATATCATGATTATTTGCATCAATCCAGTGGCCATTTGTTTTGCAAACTCCATCTGATGTGCGCTAGAGAATATACAGTACATTTCTTAGATTTTTCCCAGACCTCAAAAGTGGTCTCCTGAAGTGGTTTAATCATTGTTGTTTTTCTGTGAATTTCTAACTCAGTTGACTGCCTCATTTATCCATTTCAATAGTAGGCCTACTATTAGCCAACTTGCACAGTACATCTTGGGTTAATCCATATGGGATGTATTGTTTTAGGTCATCCAGAGTGTATGTCATTGTTTGTCATAGAATTTGGCAAAATTTGAGTTAACCCACTTCTCCAGGCACCTCTACACCACTGAATAGAACAGTACAAATTATAATTTGTTCTTGTGCTCAACAACATGCATTGACAAATGCTACCTTGACTGATTGGCGAGGTTAATACTTCTCAAGTATAACTAAAATGAAGCAAATGAATATATAGAAACGGAGTGCACTCTAAATAATATGATTCAGAAAGACTACATTGAAGTTCTCCAAGGAGAGAAAGACGCTTCTGGAGAATACAAAAGAGTAAAGTGTTCTGACTCATTGTAAACAGCAGTAAAGATGGACTGGCCAGAACTTGTAACATCCTGCAGTTCAATCTCAGCTGACCTTGAACCAGGCTGGCTGGCTGCTTCCCTAAAACGAGATTGGAAGACACTAAAAGACATAGACACGCACATACACACACTCTCTCTCTCTCTCTCTCTCTCTCTCTCTCTCTCTCTCTCTCTCCTCTCTCTCTCTCATCTCTCTCTCTCTCTCTCTTCTCTCTCTCTGAGTTGCAAGGGGGATGGCTGGTTGACTGGGGTCAAAAGCCTGGTAGTGCTGTGACTGGGCTCTGATGTTCAGTAGCCTTTCCCTTTGACGAGTGGGTAATGAGTTCCCGGAGGGGCCTGTTTGTTTCTCAATGAGAGTTTCATCTATGTTACGCCTCAGATAGCACCACCACCACCACCGCAACACACCGCAACACACCGCACCACCAACCACACCACCGCACCACCACCACACCACCGCACCACCACCACCACCACCACCGCACCACCACCACCGCACCACCACCACCACCGCACCAACACCACCTGCAACAACCACCGCAACACCACCGCACCAACCACCACCACCGCAACACCACACCACCACCGCACCACCGCACCAAAGCACCACCACCACACCACCGCACCACACACACCGCACCACCACCACACACCACCGCACCACCCACACCACCCACCACACCACCACCACCGCACCACCACCACCGCTGCAGCCACACCAACCACCACCACTCCCACACACACCACGCCACCACCCTGCCACCACCACCACCACACCACACCACCACCACCCACGAAAACACCAACCGCACCAACACCTACGCACCACCACCCACCACCGCACCACCAACCACCCCCACACCACACCACCACCACCACGCAACCACCCCACCGCAACACCACCACCACCACCACCACCACCACCACACACCGCAACCACCACACCACCGCACCAACCACACCAACACACCACCACCACCACCACACCACCACCACCACCGCAACACACCAACCACCACCACCCACCCACCCCACCAACCACCACCCACACACCACCACCACCACCTCACCACACCACCACCACCGCACCACCACCACCACCGCACCACACCACCACCACCGCACCACACACCACCGCACACCACCGACACCACACCACCACCACACACCCGCACCACCGCAACA
>NC_036847.1:6877412-6893561 GCF_002910315.2 Salvelinus sp. IW2-2015
TATAAGGCACTCATCCGAAAAGAATGTATGTTAGGCAATATGAAAAACGTATACAGTGAGTCACTGCTTAATCCTAAAACCTGGTTATTGCAGCCAAACACCTACATGCAATTAGCAAGGATTCACAGATCACTGAGTTACAGATGGTTGGTGGTGTGGTGGTGGTGGTGGTGGTGCGTGTTTCCGGTGGTAGGTGTTGCGTGGTTGGTGGGTGATGGGTGCGCGGTGGTGGTGGTGGTGGTGCAGGTGGTGCGGATAGGCTGGTGGTATGCGGTGGTGGGTGGTGGTGGTGATTGCTGGTGGTGGTGGTACGGTGGTGGCGTGAGGTAGGTGGGGTGTTAGCGGGTCGTGGGTGGTGGTGGTGGTGTGGTAGGTGCGGTGGTGTTTGCGGTGGTGGTGGTGGTGGTCGGTGGTGGGGCTGCGATGGTTGCGGTGGTGGTGGTGGTGGTGGTGGTTGTTCATCGCGGCTGGTGCGGTGGTGGGTGAGATTGCGTAGCGGGTGAGGCGGGGTCTGACTAGGTGGGTGGTGACTTCAGCGCACCACGAGCAGGGGCACCCCAGCATAACAGCCACCACACTCTCACACCACCAGCACACCGCACAGACCACCAAACTCACCCTACACCACGCATCTCACCGCGCTCACTCCAGCAACTCACCACCACATCACATATTCCACCACCTACACCGCAACCCACCACACCCATCCCACCACCACCGCACCACTGCACACACCGAACACACCGCACCAACCACGCAACACCACGCACCACCACCACACCACCTGCACCACCCGCAACACCACCGCACCACCACCACCGCACCACAGCACGCACCACCCGCACCACGCCACCAGCCAACACCGCAACACACCAGCCACCACCACACCACCACCACCACGGCAACACCACGCACCACCACCACCACCAGCCACACCCACCACCACCACCCACCACCACCACCGCACCACCACCGCACACCACCACCCCACAACCGCACCACCACCACACCAATCACCACCACGCCACCACTCACCCACCACCCCACCACCACGACCACCACGCAACACCACCACCACCCACCAAAACCACGCACCACCCACACACAACCGCACCCCACCACCAACCACCACCACCACCGCACCACCCGCAACCACCACCACCAAGCACCACCACCTACACCACACGAGCAGCCACACACACCACACACCAACACACACCATCCACCACCACCACACCAACACACCCGCACCACGCACACGCACACACCGCACCACCACCACCACCACGCACAGCCACACACCACGACCACCACCGCACACCACCACGCACCACCCACCACCACACCACAACCACACCACCAACCACCGCAACACCACGGCCACGCCACCACCGCACCACCACCACCACCACCACGGGTCGTATTATTCAGTGATCTGAATCCTTTCTGAATGCATTGTATGTTCATAACCATTTCTAATAAGCAGTGACTCAGCTATAGCGTTTTCATCTCCAACATACATTGTCTTTTCAGATGCTTATATTGTAGAAAGACTATCTCTGTGTATGCCACATGTATGTCTAAATGACATTGTGTTTACCTTAATCGTTCTTCAAGAAGCTACAAATACTATACAAACGGTTCAGGCCATCGTCAGTGTCTCTCCACAGTGTTTCCTTTCTCATTGGTAAGCTATCGGCTTACATTAAAGTGAAAGGCTGAAATGACATTTTTGACTCTACCTATCAATTTTGAGGTTTGTTGYTATTTTGGTCCATTAATATTAGTATTTCCAAAAAMAATGTTATATTTTCTTTTAGTTTATCATACTATCATCATCAACATTTTATTGAATGTTAACCACTTTAAAAGGAACATGCATCAATTATTTTAAAGCTCACTACATTAAATTACACACAATTTAAAAGCCCATTTCATAGAGAATGTTAGAAACTGGACTATATTTAGTAACTTACTTTGAAGAGATGGTGATTGGGTATAAATAAACATTTGGTGTTTGGTATTCTAAATTCAGTGTACTTTGACTGCCATTTCACTAAAGTCAGACTCTTCCCACATGCCAACACATTTTTCTCAGCTTCAGAAGCATCTGCATTCACCAAATGTTTTGTGGTTATCCTTAGATATATTCTATATTCTCCAGACTGGCTCAGAGGAAATMATTTATATATTGTCAATGTTTTATTCTAGATAACATGTCTTTAGAATTTTACAGATAGAAAGATGAAATCTGCAGTGTCATAACAACATGAAACCAAAATATTTAGGCTGACTTCCTCCAGTGTCCAGAAAAATMTATTTGCACGATATGCAAATGTYTGCATATTTAAGGAGACATTGCCTCATTTGCATATTRTAATAATATATTTTWGAAAAATGTTTGTACAAAAAAGTATTATATTTGTCTAAATTTAACTGGTAAACGTTTGAGGGTTTGGAGCATAAGCTTGTGTCCATTGGATGTTGATCAATGTTAGTGAGTGAATGGAAATTGTGGTGGGCGCCGGGCAAGCTGGCAATGCCAACAACTGAGATATAGAGCTGACAGGTGACACACACACACACCCACACACACACACCACACACACACACACACACACACACACAACGCCACACACACACACACACACACAGCAGCACACACACAAACAACCACAACACAAGCATCACCACACACACACAACACACACACATCTGGCGTCCTGGAAAAGAGTAATCAACACTGATTGACTAATTAAGACTCTGTTGGAGTAAAACTTCTTCACTAAGGAAGTACTCAATGGGAGCTGGACTCCACTGTGCCTGTGTGCCTGCGAGTAGTGAGTAGTGAGTAGTGAGTAGTGTCGTTTTGTAGTAGGAGTTTTTTGCACTCTCAATAAGCCACAGTGTGTACAATGTGTACAAATAACACTTGTAATAACACTACTTATATCGCTAGTTATACTACTGTTATCTTTCTACTAATAAAAAAGATATTAAACATTTGTTTTTGTGTATTTATGGGCTTACTATTTTGTTTGTTTAGCAGTAGCTGTGTTTCCAAACCTGTCTGATGAATTTCATGGGGGGGCAACTGGTGCCTGTGTGTCTGTGGCGGAGGCGTGAAGCCTGTTTTTGCCTGCGCGTCACACGGGTGTGCCACGCTTGTTGGGGCAACGTACGACGTCAGACTTCGTTTTCCGCAAATGATGGCATTCCGACCCCTTCTTAGTCTGTTGATGCTGATCTATCAGTGTGTGTGTGTGTGTGTGTGTTCATGTGCCCACGTGCGCGCCGTGCATGTGTGCGCATGTATACATGTGTGTGTGTTTACATGTATCCGACTAATAGCTTTAGGCGCACTACCATCGAAAAAGTGACTTGCAATTCTCAAACAAGAACATCTCTGGCATAACAACTCCAACTATAGCACTGCCTGTGTCTCCTCTGTCCTCTTAGTAGTGTGACACCAGTCGAGTTCCTAGGCTGTCTCTCCTGCCATGCACACACACACACACACACACACACACTCACACAAGCTAGTTCCTGGGCTGTCTCCTCTGCCCCTCGTTGTACCAGTAATTAATTACAGATTAAATTAGAGCTCCTGAGTGCTTCCTCATACTGCTCCGCTGCTCTGGAGGAGTGATGGGAGGGCACAGGGACACGGGCTGAGATGCTCTGATAAGGCCTTGGATGATTAGAACAGAACACCTCCACTTCCATCCTTCCATTCACAGAGTTCCGCCGTGGAGAGACAGAGACAGAACACAGGGAGAGGAGGATGATCTCTGGATTAGTTTAATTAGTTCGAAATGACCCCCTGGATTAATGATTGACATTTAGGACAGGAAGTGTGTGTGGGGGGGCTTGTCTGTGTGTCTGTGTGTGTTTCTGTCTATCTCTGTGTGTGGGAGCGCATCTGTGTGTTTTCGTGGATGGAGGATGAGTAGCCTGGTCCCAGATTTTCATGTGATTTAGCCAACTATGATAGTCAGACATATTGGCTACGGTAAACGCGCATACAGATCTGGGACCAGGAAAAAGGATGAGGGGCTCACAAATTAAAAAGGAACAGGGTAGTCTGGAAATGGGTGGCATTTGGCTATGGTAGTGAAGGTTTGAGTAAGAAGCCACAATATTGACAACAGTAGGGGAGGTTGRGAAGGGTGCTTGGTAGGAACGCCATATCCCACGTAGTATATACATACCCAAGGACCTTGTGCTGTCTGATCAGCTAGTGATGCTGCTGAAACCTGACGCTACTGGTTTCATGTCGTTCCCTGACTGCCRGCCTAGCTGCCTTTCCACTGGCTTATGTGAGAGCAGAGCGAGGTGAGTTGGCATGATCAGTGTTGAAGAGCTGCCTCCTAAATACTGACTGTTCGCTCCGTGCGGACCTGGCTTTCTGACGGCTCCCCGCCATGCACAGAGCCACGGGACTCATACACTCATTAACATCAATGCTATCTGACCTGATTCGCAGGATGATAGCGACAGAGGAGGTTTTTCYGTGTCAGTTGAAAGAAATGGACTTTTAACTTATCGCCAATTACTATTCGAGGAAGGATATCTACATTTTCTGTAATTAGAGGGAAGAGGAGAAGAGGGAAGAGGAGTGCAAAGATAATAGGTGAGAAATATATATACACAACCGTGTATATCCCCCCTCAATCGAACACCGCAACGGCTCTCAGGAAACTACATTGGACTTTGTGCAAACTGGAAACCGCATATCCTGAGGTCACATTTTTTTGTAGCTGGGGATTTTAACCCTTTGATGCATACAATCACATAATTGTGATCATTGTCGAGTGGTCCCTGTATTTGGAACAGTAGCAACAGAACGTATGATCCACCAAACGTGTCTAAACAGCATTGCTGTCTGAAAAGCATCCAAACGATGCTTTGTACTGATGTGAAATAAAGGTCTTCACTACTTTATTCTTAAATTTGATATTTTATTGTAAAAGATAAATGCGAACTTCATCATCCAAACATCACACGGAACACATCCACAGCCAAACTAATTCCATAAACCAGTCTAAATAACATGTTTCACTGACAAAAAAACGAYACATAAGTTGGCAACCTAATAGGTAGACTTGTTTACAATGTACCACAGGTCTGCTGAGCACAAGGGAGAAATGTAATATTGTTTAGAAAYGAGATGCATGTCAGCTAAGCTAACAGCAGCTAAATTCTTTGTGATGGCAGCCATGTTTGACATCGAAAACTCCCTAGTCCCATTCACTATGAGACGCAAATAAACAAAGTCAGTCAAAAATGGCTGCGCCCATTGCCAGACAAATTTTAACTTAGTTTCGGCCACTTTTCAGCATATTACAAATCTTCGYTGTACTTGTTACGGTGTATACAAGAATCGGAGCACATGACTTGACAAGTCATTTACAGTTTTTGACAAATCACAAAGCAAATATAATCTTATAGATCATCTTACAGATCATCACCCCAAATACAAGCCTACTGCCTAACCCAGGGGTGGACAACCCTGTCCTCGATCCAACTTTTTGGCTCGAGGGCCACATTGGGATTTTGAAATTCAACGGAGGGACGCATTTTTGGGGGGACAAATTGTTTGTTAAAATCCATTTGCGGGGGACTCCCGAGTGGCTCACTGCATCGCCGTGCTTGAGGTGTCACTACAGACCCGGGTTTGATTCCCAGGCTGTGTGTCATAGCTGGCCATGACTGGGAGACCCATGAGGCGGCACACAATTGTCCCAGCGTCGTCCAGGTTAGCAGAGGGTTTGGCAGGCTGAGATTTCCTTGTCCCATCGCGCTTTAGCGACACCTGTGGCAGGGCGGGCGCATGCACGCTGACACCCATTGGCCTAGCCTAACCGTAGCACAGAAGCTAAACAGGGTTGCCAGATTTGGCAAATGTTTTTTTGGGGAAACCATTTTAGGGGTTTTGTGTGTGTGTGTGGGGGGGGGGGTTAAACATAATTTGTGGGGGATTTCAAGTCCATGGGGGTGTAAACATGGAGGAAGGTATCGTGGTTGGATAAGAAGCAGGAAATATTGATATGCTGGGGATTTATCAATAAATGGGGGAGCAAACACAAATAAAACCCCTTTTAAGGAGGTCTGAGTTGGTAACCCTGCGTAACGATAGTTACAATCTAAGTCAATCAAATTTTCCCTCCCTTCACCTCGTTTTGTTATAAACTCTTTGGTCTGACAGACAACCAGAATGCATTGTATGATGTCAACAAACATGGCGCCACACATAGCTGGCATTTAGCTTAGCATTAGCTCATCATAACCAATACAACCTTCCAAAAAGTATTTTACACACATTATAAGTGTCCATTACAATTTATGCAAGAATCAGATCGTTTTTTACCAGTACTTGAAAACGTGAATAAAACAGTAAATACATTATGCTCCATACATATGGTGTGCTACATTAGAAACAACAACACAATATACAGAATCTATATTGATAATAAGGCACTTACTTTGATAGGACGAACACATGTCCAAAATTATTATTAGTAAGGAAAACAACAATGAAGGCAATGCGGGCACCAGCCGGAAAATGTGCCAGGGGGAAATAGTTTGTGCAAGTTCTTTTCTGACTGGAGATGCGCAAATGTCTGCTTCAGTATTCTCTTTCACAGGCGGTTAGCCGTTGGTTGGCTTATGCCAAAGCAAAGATGGCGCAGAGATGGTCGCCTCACTTCGAGTCCTTAGGGAAACTATGCAGTATTTTTTTTTCATGTATTATTTCTTACATTGTCAGCCCAGAAAATCTGAAGTATTACATACAGTAAAGTATTACATACAGCCGGGAGGAACTATTGGATATAAAAGCGATGTCAACTTACCAACATTATGACCAGGAATATGACTTTCCTGAAGTGGATTCTTTGGTCGGACCACCACCCAGGACATTGGATCTAATCCCAGAGGCCATGCGTCACGCTGACAGAAACAAACATCTCTCTGGTAAGAAGAAGGGTGGGGGTGTACACTTCATGATTAACGACTCATGGTGTAATCATAACAACATACAGGAACTCAAGTCCTTCTGTTCACCTGACCTAGAATTTCTTACAATCAAATGCTGACCACATTATCTCCCAAGAGAATTCTCTTTGATTATAGTCACAGCCGTGCATATCTCCCCAAGCAGATACCTTGACGGCCCTCGAAGAACTTCACTGGACTCTATGTAAACTGGAAACCATCTATCCTGAGGSTGCATTTATTGTAGCTTGGGATTTTAACAAAACTAATTTGAGAACAAGGCAACGTAAATTCTATCAGCACATTGACTGCAGCACTCGCGCGGCCAATATGCTGTACAACTGCTACTCTAACTTCCACCATGCACACAAGGCACTCCCCCCGCCCTCCCTTCGGCAAATCTGACCATGACTCCATTTTGCTCCTATCGTCCTACAGGCAGAAATTCAAACAGGATGTACCCATGACTAGAACCATTCAATGCTGGTTTGACCAATTGGAATCCACGCTTCAAGATTGTTTTGATTCTGCGGACTGGGAAATGTTCTGGGAAGCCTCAGAGAATAACATAGATTTATACGCTGACTCGGTGAGTCAGTTTATAAGGAAGTGCATTGGAGATGTTGTACCCACTGTGACTATTAAAACTTACCCTAACCAGAAACCTTGGATAGATGGCGGCATTCGTGCAAAACTGAAAGTGCAAACCATCGCATTCAACCATGGAAAGATTTCTGGGAATATGGCAGAATATAAACAGTGTAGTTATTCCCTCCGCGAGGCAATCAAAAAAGCAAAATGTCGGTATAGGGACAAAGTGGAGACGCAATAGAACGGCTCAGACACGAGACATATGTGGCAGATCTACAGGCAATTACGGACAACAAAAAGAAAACCAGCTACGTCACGGACACCGACGTCTTGCTTCCAGACAAACTAAACACCTTCTTTGCCTACTTTGAGGATAATACAGTGACACCAACGCGACCCGCTACCAAGAACTGCGGGCCCCCCTCTCCTAGCCAAGGATCATATCACCTCCACCTTACCTGCCACTCTACCCATAGGCTTCTGAGCCCAAGTCCCCCCCCCCCCAAATATTGTGCCGTTATACAATACATAGCCTACTGCATATTACGCATGGCAGAAAAACATACAACAAAACTGATTTAAGATGTCTTTGGTACATAATTGGTCTAGCCTATACGCCAATATTAAACACATTTGAGTAATCGCCTTTGAGTGTGGACTGTATTATTATGCATGTTGAATGGTTACCAAAATGTATACCCAGGAGCCTGGGAGAGAACGATTCATTGATTGTGGAGGTCGATTTCGAATCGCCTAGTAATAGTGATTTTTACAAATATTTTCATTATTAATTGGGTGACATTACCTTTAGCTATACAGAATATCTCAGCACCGTGCGTTTTCATCTCCTCCTCTCTCTCCTTTGTTGCTTTCTCGAGCGCGTGGAGGGGCTGTCAACGGTTTCGTGAAATATGTTTTGTTGCGAAAACATGTTACTGTCGATGTTGCCGAAGCGAGAGGATGCTCCTCAAAGAGTGGTTGATGCATGGAGTGAAATAAGTGTTTTTATATATTATTTTTTATTTTTTATTTATTCTCAGATGCTCATACTAAGCACATGCTCAGCAATGAAACCGAGGTAGCACACTCGCTATTTGAGTGCATACAGATAACATGTATTTTTACCCCTTCCCTAATTCCTGCCCATTTGATAAATGGGCCATTCTAAATCGAAACCAATGTTACATATTAGTTAAGACAAGATAAAATTGAGAATAGTCTGATGGGTGAAAATACGATCACTTGATGAGAGAACTGCTGTGCAGCCTGAGGCAAGGAACAGAGCTCAAGCTTTCTCTGCTACTTTCTCAAATCATCAGAAGCCTATAGTCGCATCATGTTTTTGATTTCTAAGACATTGTAAGGTTTGTATTATTCACAACCAACGTTGCCAAATAGCTCTAAATCTAGCGTACAGGACCTGTTTCAAACGATCACTTTTACGCTCAACATAGCCACTTCGTACGTGCACTCACTTCAGAATGGGGGGAAAATCCTTCCTATTTTAGTTCGATCATATTCTTCTTACTATAAAATCATATAATATAAAATAATGGCACGGGACTTACAAGCATATCTTGTTGGCTAAATGAACAAGCCTACAGCCTATGGCATAGAGCATAGCCAGATAACTAATATTCTGTTCTTCGGAAATACATTTTCTTTATATCATAATGTTCCTTTAAACCTGACTAAAATAAATAATGGATTTATTGTGATGGTGTATATTCAGTTGATTTGTTACACTATTTTAAATGAAGATGTTGCAGAGGTGCAAATCAGCTGATTTATCTGCAGCTTGTACACATGGAGGCCTGGAGACACGTAACGTGTTTATGTTCATTAACGGGTCAATTACCGTGAGACCGGCAGTCTTTTGCATAACAATAACCGGCTGACAAAATGTCCTAACCCCGACAGCCTTAGGCGTGACCCTGGACAACACCCTGTCGTTCTCTGCAAACATCAACAGCGGTGACTCGCTCCTGCAGGTTCATGTGCTACAACATTGGTAGAGTACGATCCTAAGTACGATCCTAAGTACGATCCTAAGTACGATCCTACCTCACACAGGATGTGGAGCATCTCCTAATCCAGGCACTTGTCATCTCCCTTCTGGACTACTGCAACTCGCTGTTGGCTGGGCTCCCCGCTTTTACCATCAAACCCCTGCAACTTATCCAGAATGCTGCAGGCCGCCTGGTTTTCAACCTTCCCAAGTTCTCCCATCTCACCCTACTCCTCTGCACACTCCACTGGCTTCTAGTCAAAGCTCGCATCATCTTCAAGACCATGGTGCTTGCCTATGGAGCAGCAAGGGGAACTGCCCCTCCCTACCTTCAGGCTATGCTCAAACCCTACACCCCCAACACCTCTGCTCTCTTGGCCTTCCCACCCCTACGGGAGGGTGGCTCTCTCTCAGCCCAGTCCTGAACTAACACTCACACAAAGCTCTGACTTTGCTGATAGCTCTTTCATTGTGGAAAAGGGTACTTACTATGCCTTTGATATGTGGTTGTCCCACCTAACTATCTTAAGATGAATGCAATAACTGTAAGTCGCTCTGGATAAGAGTGTTTGCTAAAGAACTCAAATGTTTAAAAAAAAGAAAGAAAGAAAAAAAATGTCAACATAATGACGGGGCAGTGGAGGCTGGTTTAGCTCACTTGGAGAGCCGCTTCTCTCCAGCTGGAGGTG
Organism: Salvelinus sp. IW2-2015; assembly: GCF_002910315.2. Taxonomy (NCBI): domain Eukaryota; kingdom Metazoa; phylum Chordata; class Actinopteri; order Salmoniformes; family Salmonidae; genus Salvelinus; species Salvelinus sp. IW2-2015. Next base: position 6,887,697 of record NC_036847.1, read on the forward strand.
GAGTGGGAAAGCAGGCTTGGACACAGGGGAGGACATCCCTAGATCTGTCAGAGGAGGAGGAGGAGGAGCTGTGAGCTCATTATCTCTGTATTATGAAGTGAATCTACTGCCAGGCTGCGGTTATTTACTCAGCAATCAGTCTGTTCTGCAGTCCATTTGTGGTAAATTTGCTACTGGATATTACTAATTTGTAAACTTACTTTCTTCAATCCCATAAGTCAAAAATTGGACAAATAGACATATTGGAAGGTTCCAATTACAGTAGCGATTGATTGACCAAATGTTTCAAATACTTGATATGTTTAAAAAGATCAAAGAGGAGTACATGAATGAATATACTTGTTGTGCTGTTAACATATTTTTTTCTCTTGTTTGTGTTTCCCAGGTCCAGGAGTGGCTCTGTCTCAACTGCCAGATGCAGAGGGCGTTGGGCATTGACATGACCACCGCGCGATCCAAGAGCCAGCAGCAGATCCATTCTCCATCCCACCAAGCCAAACCCATTGTCCAGCCATCACCTGTTCATCCAGCCCAGCTAAAATCCCATCCCCAGCCCCCACTTCAGTCTTTACCCCACCCCCAGCCCCAGGCCCAACCCTATGGTCAAACTCAGCCCCAGGCCCAGCCCTACGGTCAATCCCAGCCACAGTCCTTTGGCCAAACTCAGCCCCAGGCCCAGCCCTACGGTCAATCCCAGCCACAGTCCTTTGGCCAAACTCAGTCCCAGCCCTATGGTCAATCCCAGCCTCAGCAACAGCCCTACAGCCAAACTCAGCCCCAACCCTATGGTCAATCCCAGCCCTATGGGCAGTCCCAGCAACAGCTCTATGGTCAATCCCAGCCCCAACAACAGCCCTACGGCCAAAGCCAGCCCCAGCAACAGCCCTTTGGCCAAACCCAGCCTCAAGCCAACCCCCAGGCTCAGCATCAGCCACAGCCCTCCCCTGGCCTACAGAGACACCCTGTCGCCGGCTCAGCCTCCCTGCCCGGGTCTTCGACAAGCTCTCCCCAGCACATCCCATATGGCCAGAGAGGGCCTGGAGGTCCCGGCCAGCCCCGGATACCCCACCCTGGGGCAGTCCCCCTGGTGGGCATGGCCAAGGCTCCCTCCCAGCCAGACCTGGGCAGAGGCACACCGATGCACCAGGGCGGCCGCCAGGCTGCCAGCGCTGGCTCCTCCCCCGCACATCGACCCTCCGCACCCCAGGGGCAGCCCCCCCAGGACGGCCTGACCAAACTGTTTGGCTTTGGGGCGTCGCTCCTCAACCAAGCGGCCAGCACCCTGGCATCTGTGGACCCCCTCTCAGGGCCACCGTCCTCCCAGCCCTCCACTGCCAGGGGTGGACCTGCCAATAAACAAGAAGGACCTCCTGGTGCTAAACCTTTCCAGACAGGTGGCCCGCATGCACCCCAAATGGGTGGCCTCCATGCACCAACTCAGAAAGGGCCCCAACAGCAGCAGTCGCCTGCGCATCAACACAAGGGGCCACAGCAGCAGCAAGGGTCTCCCCTCAAACAGCAGCAGCAGCCGGCGGCCAGACAGGAGCCTGCTCCCAAGCCTGTGGAGCCTGAGAAGCCCAAAGTCAACTGCCCCCTGTGTAAGACGGAGCTCAACATCGGCAGTACAGCCGAGCCGCCCAACTACACCTCCTGCACCCAGTGCCACGCCCAAGTGTGCAACCTGTGCGGATTCAACCCCGCGCCTCACCTGGAGGTAAGCAAGACTTTCCCTTCTTCCACATACTCTACCTCCTCTCTCACCCTTTCTATCTGTTTCTATTCCCCTCTCTCTCTCTCTCTCTCCCTGCCTCTCAGTCACGTTTCTCTCTTCTTCCAACTGTCAATTGCGCATTGTGTCCCTTCCAGGGAGTGTGGCTTGTATCTCATCTCGAGCTCAACAGCATAGCGTCACCACATAGTGGTGCGATCTCGCGGTAATATCCTCCTCCCTTTCTCTCTCTCTTTCTCTCGCAGTCTCACTCACTCTGTCTGTCTGTCTGTCTGTCTCTCTCTCTCTCCCTCTCTCTCTCTCTCCTCTCTTCTTCTACTCTCCCTCTCTCTCCTCTCCTCTCATTCTCTCTCCCATCTTCCTCTCTCTCTCTCTCTCTCTTCTCTCCTCTCTCATCTCTCTCACACTCTCTCCCCCTCTTATTGCCCTTGATCCTTCACTGAGAGGTGTGCTCCTGTTTGTCATTACTTTGTGAATAATGCGGCTCGACCAAACTTATTTACAGCAATCACACCTTGACAGTGTCGCGGCAGGTCAAGCTTTATATCTCTTCCATGTCTGACGCTGCAACAATTCATTTCTTCTCTTATTTTGCCGTTCCAATTGATAGAGGCAGTTTTTCAACTTTGGCGAGTGGTTCTTCAAGGATACCTGGTTAAAGGGGTGCGTTGTTTTTTCCTCCCATTCATTGGTATTCAAAAGAGTTGTTCCAATCACTGATAATGAAGCCCTTCTTCCCTCTCAGACCTCTTTTCTGTAGATAAGCACACAGAACTTGAAAACACCGCATGTGCATACTAATGATTTGATGGTGGAGTGAGCAATGAAAGGAGCTGGACAGACATAGCTGTTGAGTGGCTTAGTAAAACCCTATTTTTWWATTTTTTTTTATTTAACCTTTAGTTAAGAACAAATTATTATTTACAAACCTAACCCGGACAACGCTGGGCCAATTGTGCGCTGCCCTATGGGACTCCCAATCACGGCCGGTTGTGATACAGCCTGGAATCGAACCAGGGTCTGTAGTGACACCTCTGGCATTGAGATGCAGTGCCTTAGACCGCTGCGTCACTCGGGAGCCCCCTAACATCAGGGATGTTCAGTCTCAAGGACTTTTGTGGGTGTACTGTACTTGTCTGGTCTTCTCTTTTCGTTGGATATTTTCGGGGGGAAAACACGGCCTGTGTAACAGTAGCTATACTCTATGGGCCGGCTTCTCGAACACAGATTAAGCCTAGTCCTGGACTAAAATACATTTTTGAATGGAGATCCATGATTGCGCTTTTTTTTTAGTCTAGGGTTAATCTGTGTCCTGGAACCTGCTGTTATCTCTCATACAACTTATTTATTTGGTAGGCTATACGGTGGTGAAAGCTCTCCTCATTGTCCTAAATACATTAGTGAATCGTCCATAAACGGATGTCAGGTGAGATGTTAACCAAATTGACGAGGGTAAGAAACTGGGTTAGTTGATATTCTCTCCCTCTCTGCAGAAAGCCAGGTCAGAAGTCTTCCTAAATGGGGGTTGAGGAGTCTGGGAAAAAGGTTGAGTAAATCACCATTGTGCATATCTGCAGGTTGCCAATTAAAGGCTGGGAGATGGGAGATGTATTTCTCTATAGCCTCTATGATTCAGGGACGTTCAGGCTTTCGTCTGTGTGTGTGACCAGAATTTAGAATGCTGCCGTTGCAGTGTACCAATCACTGGGTGTTTTTAAGCCTCCCCACTGACTCACAGCCTAGCAGAAGGAACGTCAGAGAAATCAGAAAGCAGCATTTAGATCCCTGGGTTTGAATTCAGACAAACCTACTGGGCGTGTCTTGGTTTATGGGTAGCTTTGTGAAATATGGGGGTCGGGGAAGGCTTGTAAGATGTTTTTAGCTGTCTCAAGTTGCTCTCTGAAACCTGATCATATTTACCTAATATAGGCCTTTGTCATTTCATACAGCTATATCACATTGTTAATCACAATTTCATCCCACGTGCTACCTTGAAATAACTTCATAGTTTGAGTACACAATAGGATTTGAACTCCAAATATATACTGAACAAAAATATAAACGCAACATGTAAAGTGTTTGTCCCATGTTTCATGAGCTGAAATAAAAGATCCCAGAAATGATTAATTCGCACAAAAAAAGCTAATTTGTTTACATCTCTTTTAGTGAGCATTTCTCCTTTGCCAAGATAATCCATCCACGTAACAGGTGTGGCATATCAAGAAGTTGATTAAACAGCATGATCATTACACAGGTGACAGGGTGTCTCTGTAGGCCAGGGGAGGGCTGTGGCTGATGCTGAGCCTGGGGGTTGGCTTGAGGGAGCAATTGGCATGCGGACTGCAGGAATATCCACCAAAGAATTTAATGTTAATTTCTCGACCTTAAGCCGCCTCCAATGTCGTTTTAAAGAATTTGGCAGTACGTCCAACCGGCTTCACAACCGCAGACCACGTGTAACCATGCCAGCCCAGGACCTCCACATCCGGCTTCTTCTCCTGCAGGATCGTCTGAGACCAGCCACCCGGACAGCTGATGAAACTGTGGGTTTGCAGTTCAGCGTCGTAACTGACTTCAGTGGGCAAATGCTCACCTTCGATGGCCACTGGCACACTGGAGAAGTGTGCTGTTCGTGGATGAATCCTGCTTTCAACTGTACTGGGAAATGACAGACGTCGTATGGCGTCGTGTGGACGCGCGGTTTACTGATGTCAACGTTATGAACAGAGTGCCCCATGGTGGCAGTGGGGTTATGGTATGGGCAGGCATAAGCTACGGACAATGAACATAATTGCATTCTATCCACCGCTATCACCTCATGTTTCAGCATGATAATGTACGGTCCCATGCCGCAAGGATCTGTACACAATTCCTGGAAGCTGAAATTGTCCCAGTTCTTCCATGGCCTGCATACTCACCAGAAATGTCACACATTGAGCATGTTTGGGATGCTCTGGATCGACGTGTATGACAGTCACACCAGATATTGGCTGGTTTTCTTACCCACAGCCCTACCTTTTTTTTAAGGTATCTGTGACCAACAGATGCATATCTGTATTCCCAGTCATGTGAAATCCATAGATTAGGTCCTAATGAATTTATTTCAATTGACTGATTTCGTTATATGAACTGTAACTCAGTAAAATCTTTGAAATTGTCGCATGTTGCGTTTATATTTTATTCAGTGTAGATCATGAAACCATTGCTCCTTTCATTTTTTAAAAACATTTTAGTCATTTAGCAGACGCTCCTATCCAGAGCAACTTAAAGTAGTGAGTGCATCCATTTTTCATACCTTTCATACTGGTTCCCTGTGGGAATCGAACCCACCACCTGAGCCACACGGGACCCATCTAACAGTAAGTTTTGCAGATCGTATATTAAGCATTGTGCTCCCCAAAGGTGTATGTGAAATGTTGTACAGTACAATGGGTCGATGCCAGAGCCAGCCAGACCTAAAGACAATGGCAGGGCTATAAATAGACCCCAGAGTACAGCCTGAGTGACTGATTGGGGACCAAGATGCGTTGGATCAAGTGATTTACACCGAGAGGAATCCCAGCCCATTCATACTGTTAGATCCACGTAGACAGAAAGGGGCTGCGGCAGTTTGCTGAATATCGGCTCTTCAGATAAAGGAGGCCAGGAAGCTTTTAAGTGTAGTGGGCTACTGCAGGAGCTTCGGTAGGCTGGCTTTCAGAATCGTGGCCTGTCGTGGCGAGTCACGGCGTGTCGTGGCGTGTCGTGGCGTGTCGTGGTGTGTCGTGGCCTGTCGTGGCCTGTGGCTCCTCAGCACGCCGGAAAAGGATGGAGAGACAGGCTGAGGAGGAGATTCTGAAAGGTGCATGCTATAGCTGGGTCACGTGGCCAGTCCAGAGGGAGAGCTGCTTTAGAGGGAGAGATACAGACCAAGAGGGAGCGAGAGGAGAGGAGAGATAGAGAGAGGGAGATGAGAGAGAGAGAGAGAGAGAGAGAGAGAGAGGAGGAGAGAAGATGAGAGAGAGAGAGAGAGAGAGCGAGAGAGAGAGAGAGAGAGAGAGAGAGGAGAGAGAGAGAGAGAGAGAGAGGAGAGAGAGAGAGGAGAGAGAGAGAGAGGATTCATACACGATGTGATCGGTGAGATTTGATCCAGTTTG
>NC_036847.1:6893773-6898308 GCF_002910315.2 Salvelinus sp. IW2-2015
CTACAGCAGGAAAATAATCATGCAGCAACAGGAAACGTGATGTATTACGTGAATTGTAATTAATGGACATTTTTGTAGGGGTTGATACATTCTTTGTAAGGAAAAACTAACTTCAGAAGCCTTTTTAAACCTCAAATACACTACAAGTTGTACATTTCCTGTTCTCCTGCAACAGGGTGATCGAATTAAGATCCTGCATCTATCTGTATGACGTCTAAAGCAGTGTCTCAGCAGAAAGGAAAGAACGAAAGGGTGGGGGGGAACAAAACATGGCAACTTTTCTGAGCTGGGTTGGATTTCTTAAAAAAAAATCTTATTTTGTATCTTTCAAATACTTTTAGCGTTTGCTCTAGTCTACCTCGAGTGCATGACGGCCAGTTTGCAACGGTGTGACTACTCAGGCAAGCTCAATTAAGCCCAGATCAAGTATTTGAAAGGATTTCAAATTGTATTTGAACCCAGGTCTGGAGGGTAGTCAGTGTACAGTACACCGTGCTTCTCTACATATTTAATCGTTCACTATTTATAAAGCACATACCCCCGGTGAATTATTAACCAGCACTCTTCCTCTCTCTCTGCTCCGTCTGTTCGCTGTTCACAAAAAATGGTTGTCACGAGACAAAATGTGGACGTGCACTTTATCAACTCTACCCACGTGCACTTTATCAACCAACGGACCAAGTCTTGGCATCCTCCTCCATTTCATTCAGAATCCTCCCCTTCCAGGCGTGTGAAGATCATTCGCTTATTCACTTGTCTCCTACGCTGTGTTGTTATGAGCTGGACAGTAGGAGATCACAATGGAGCAAGTGTTGCTTGAACGTTCACCGTGGGAGAATTCTCTCGTTGTGGAGCTTTTCATCCTTTTCATTTCCCTCACTAACACCTTCTCTTTTCTCCGGTATCCTTTTCTCTCTTGTGAGAATGAAGGAGAAAAAAAACACTCTCTTCTCTCCTCCTCTGTCTACGCCCATGACTTGAGAGCAATCTTCATTGTACATTCATTCAGATGGTATATTGTGGAAGGGAACCTTTTTTCTCGCTCAGAGTGCCCTTTGGAGGCAGTAGCTCAGTGGAGCCGTGGCTGATGCAGCAGCCAGCCTTCTGCCATGCAGCCTGTAATGAAACATGAAAGGACATGAAAGAGAATAAGACAGAGGACAGGGAGGATGGGACAGTGACGGAAACAAAGCCAGCACTGGGCATCCAGAGGACTGGGATGATGACACACTGTGAATCACACACACACACACACACACACACACACACACACACACACACACACACACACACACACACACACACACACGTATGTCGTAAGTAAAGAGATACGGGCAATGAAGCAAGTCGACTCAAGCATGGAAGAAGGGGGAGAGAGAGATACAGGAGAGAGGGAAGATGAGAGGAGGGGTCGAATGAGAGAGAGTGTGGAGAGGAGTGGGTAGTACGTATCGAGTCATTGACGCCAGAGTAGTCTCACGACGAGTGAGAAAGAGGAGTGAGTGGGTCATGAAGAGAGAGAGACGATGCAGTGTGAGCAGAAGGATGGAGATGAGAGAGATAGAGGAGAGAGAGGAGAGGAGAGAGGAGAGAGAGGAGAGAGAGAGGCGTGGGGATGGTAGGCAGAGGAAGAGTAGAAGAGAGAAGTATGTTTGAAGAGGCGATCCTTTGGTAGGCCGGTGAAGGAGAGATGAGGCAGCAGAGGAGAGAGAGAATGAGACAGAGGAGAGATGTTGAAGAGAAGAGAGAGAGCACGATGAACACGTATTGCGCGTATATTATTTATCGTCGATGCCGAAAGGAGACCGAGAGTAGAAGTGACCAGAGAGAGAAGGGGATAATACAGATGTTATTTTCGATTAGTGCAATCTTGAATTTGATCCGCAGCATTTCAAACTAGATACAGGTACTCAGCGTACAAAAAGACATAAGACTATAATTGTATTAGCAATTGCATTCCTAGAACGAGTGTAACGTGTATGTTATTACGTTTTGATATTTGTATATTAATTCGGGACATATTTTTAGATTAGGTAGTGTTAGATATGACTATTTTGGTTTGTAAGAGGAAAAACTAACTTCGAAGCTTTCTTGAAACTCAAGATACACTATTCAAGTTTGTACTTCTCCTTGATTCTTAAACTGCTTGACATACAGGGTGATCTGATATTAAGATTCTCTGACAAACAATTATTTCTATTCCTGTATGTAAACGTTTAAAAGTCAGTGTCATAAAGTTACAGCAAAGGAAAGGACGAAAGGTGTCTGTCGTTTAGTTGGGTTTGGGGATTCGTAAACCATTAGAGCAAAAGTCTATTTTAGAGAGTCTGAGGGTTGATTTTCATGTGCAATAATATGTACAATATTAGCATTTATGCTCAATCTTTCAACATCTTATATATAGCGTTTTTGCTCTAGTCTACATCGGTGGCCTGTAACGTGCCAGTTTGCACTACGGTGTGACTACTCAGTTGGCTAAGCCTCATTAAGCCCAGTCAAAAGTATTCCTGAGCCATAAGTGAATATTCTATCTCAAACTTCGCTATTAGTGAACCCGGTATCTGAGAGACGGCCCTAGACTTGTATGCTCCAGTGTGTGGCAGGAATTCAACATTGCACCGTTGCTTCCTACATTTCTTAGCTTTCGTCTAAATACTCTGCATATTTTAGTCAGCATCCATACCCCTTGAACAACCAACATGAAGGTGGAAGTTATTAACTAGCAGTAGGTCTCACTCACACATCTTTCAATATTCTTTTTTTTCACTCTAGATCAAATCACATTACATACTTTATCCGTCTGCCTTCTCGTCCAGATGTTTGAACTTGCAAAAATGGTTGTTGTACACAGTTAGAAGAGAGACGAAGATTTAGTGGAAGTGCACTTTAAATCACTCTACCCAATCAGTGTCACTTATATCAACAACCGGGACCATGAACTCTTTGCGCATCAGCAACTCTAACGACACCGTATCTTATATATGAAATGTCACATAGAGATGCATCCACCCCTTGGCCAGCGTGTGGAAGATCCCACATTCTCTCTTTCGCGTTAATCTGTCGCGTGTCTGTCAGCTACTCACCCTAAGCATAGCTAGGTTGTTAAATGATGCTGGATCGAAGTAGGAGATTCACAATGGAGCAAGTGGTTGCTTGAAGGTTCACACGTTGGGAGAATTCTCTCGTTGTTGGAGCTTTCATCCTTTTCATTTCCTCACTAAACACTTCTCTTTCTCCCGGTCATGCTTTTCTCTCTGTGGAGAATGGAAGGAGAAGAAAAACTCTCTTTCTCGATGCTCTGTTGTTCTTGGCCATATGTTTTCTATCGCCATTCATTTGTTTGGTGCGGGGGTGGTGGAGTGATGGATCTGTGGCTAAATACTTTGGGCTATGTGTATGTCTTTAGGCATTTGTTCCATTATCTCTCTACGATAGCTGGATTTGACGGCCTTGGTGTGTGTTACTCCAAATGCAGTATAGTGGGCAGACTGTATAGAGGATACGTATGTCCTTTCCTTGTCTTTTCTCTTGTGGCAGCTGGTATACAGTTAGTGTTGTCGTTTTCGGTGGGTGTTCTGTCCGCATGTGTTAGTGGTCTTGTGGGTTGAATTGTGTGGGTGGTTCAGTGGTGTCCGTCGGGGTATTCTGGGCTATTTGCCGCACTCATTGGGTTGACGGGTTGTTTCGTTCTCTCGCGCTCTTATGATTACATTTTTTTCTTTGGTCACCAAATTGGTCACGCATGGTTCACTGTTTTCGACTTTGATATAATATGTTTTGTTAAATTAAGGAAGTAGCAATAACGCAAAGGGAAATAGGAGACCAGGAGGGGAAATCAGGGGTGGACGGATTTGGGACAGTGACGGGTAAATCAAAGCCAGGCACTTGGGGCTATCCAGAGGACTTGGGATGATTGACACACTGTGAAACACACACACACACGACACACATACCTAACCATCAACACACGCTGCACAACACACCACCCTTGAGTCCTCCTTTCCTCATCCACCGCAAACGACACCACAGGAATCGTTGACACACATACTGTCGTGACTTGATATTGGAGAGATCCAAAAGTTTTATTGAGCATCTAATCACGCATTGTGTTGGTACATAAACTGGATGGATTAAGACAGAATACGTGTAAGCTCATATTCCATAGTATTATCTTAGTCTTTCGTTTTCCCCTTGGAGACCTCAACACATCAGGACACGCTCAATGTACGGGTGGTCCCCAACACGCACCACTACTGGCCACACATCCCACATACACACACAACACAACAACACACCACACACACATCACGACACATACAAACACACACACCACAACACACACAACCCACACACACCACACACACACAACACACACACAAACACCACATCACACACACAACACACACATCACACACAGCCATCACCCACCACAACCAAACACCACATCCTAAGCAATAATAAATTACGCTAGCACACACAACACTCACAGCACACAGCGATCAGCGACACATTGGACACTGCGCATACGCTCAGGG
>NC_036847.1:6898333-6899810 GCF_002910315.2 Salvelinus sp. IW2-2015
ATGCACAAAAGCAGGTATGCATACGCACACACATGCATGCATACAGGCGTAGATTTATACACACACACACACAAACACACACACTCCGACTGGCTCATCAGGCCTTGTAGCACACTTCCCTCTCGTTATCAAATATATCCGAGTCGCTCCCAAAGCGACCTTCACTTTATGTTGAGCTGAGAAAACTTCACACCTACACTGTCTTTTTCATCAACTCTCAAGCTATGATAAACCTTTTGGTGCATAACAATGTTGTGTATTTTTTTATGGGAGGTATTGTATTTTTACATTCTCATTTTAGATAATTTTTTTGTCAGATAATGGTAATTTCTTAGACATTTTTGTGCGAGGAATAGACTGTGTTCGTGGTACTGGTAACAAATACATACCAACTACTGTCAGAGTGGCCAGAGAATAGTCAGAGAATACTAGTATAGATTCAAAATCAACTACTTAAATGGCAGTCGTTAGTGGACTCCAGTCTCTAGCTCTGGAACCAGAACAGTAGGTGAGTCAGGGCAATCATGACACACTGTGAATCAAACAAACCTGGAAAGGTTAGTAGCACAATGCGTCCTAAATGGCACCATATTCCATACAAAGTGCACTACTTTTCACCAGGGCCCATAATGGTCAAAAGTGCCATTTTTGACGCAACCTATATGTGGCTGATTGACAGGTAAAATGTTTAATCCACTCTGCAGTCATTAAGTTGCCCAGGGGGAGGGCGCTGCAGGTGGGGGGAATTATGGGACGCAAAGAAAAACTGAATGAGTTCATCATCCAGGAATTGTCTTGTCTGTCACAAAGGACTTCACAGCTGCCGTCACAAGTGTCCCAACAATTACTCTGTCTCTCACTCACCTGTCTGTGTCTGTGTGTGAAAAATGCCAAGGAGGTGAATACTTCCGCAGAGCCACTGTTTGTATGTGCCGCTTGCAATTAGTATGGGTGTGTGTGTGTGTGGTGTGTTGTGGGGGGGTGGGGGGCGGGGGGGGTTGGGGGAAGTGCGTGTGTGTGTGTGCCATGTGTTGGATGCGGTGCAGTTTTTTTTTTTCAGTGATTGCGCCTCCTGACCTTGGTCGTGACCACTGTTGTGCTCTGGTAGTTCCTAAGTATTACTTAGCAACCCTGCTCGCACACCTTCTTGAATAGTATTCGTGTGTGTATCATTTTTTTGTAACTATATGTGTATTGGTGCTAATAGTTGTAAGCAACATGGCTGTTGCCGTCGGGGCTCTGCATAACATAACTACAGCATAGTGAGAAAGCTTTACTGTAGATGTGTGAATGAATGGGTGAAGCCCCTCCTCAAGGCCACGTAAAGTGTTAACCTAGGTGGATGTTGACTAGAGGTGTGTGAATCTCAAAGCGCTAGAAAGGTTAGTAGCGCAGGCTAAATTAAAGCCAATGGTGTGGTTACGTGTGTGGATGTGTGTTGGTGTGGTGTGGGGTTGCGTCGCCGGAACACTGTCTT
>NC_036847.1:6905762-6914409 GCF_002910315.2 Salvelinus sp. IW2-2015
CAACATCTCAAGACATCAGTCAGGAAGTTAAAGCTTGGTCGCAAATTGAAAAACTGCCTCTATCGATTGGAACGGCAAAATAAGAGAAGAGATGTTTTTAACATAAATCTTCAATAATGTTCCAACCGGAGAATTCCATTGTCTTCAGAAGTGCGATGGAACAGAGCTCCCTCTCATGTGAACGCGCATGGTCAGAGCATGGTCAGCTCATGATAGACCTTACTCATTCCCGTCTCATTCGGCCCCACTTCCCAGTAGAAGCATCAGACAAGGTTCTACAGACTGTTGACATCTAGTGGAAGCCGTAGGAAGTGCAAACTGACCCATATCCCACTGTGTATTCGATAGGCGATGAGTTGAAAACCTACAAACCTCAGATTTCCCACTTCCTGGTTGGATTTTTTTCTCAGGTTTTTCCCTGCCATATGAGTTCTGTTATACTCACAGACATCATTCAAACAGTTTTAGAAACTTCAGAGTGTTTTATATCCAATACTAATAATAATATGCATATATTAGCAACTGGGACTGAGGAGCAGGCAGTTTACTCTGGGCACCTCTGGGCACCTTTTCATCCAAGCTACTCAATACTGCCCCTGCAGCCATAAGAAGTTAAACAATTTACAGGCAATGCTACCAAATACTAATTGAGTGTATGTAAACTTCTGACCCACTGGGAATGTGATGAAAGAAATAAAAGCTGAAATAAATCATTCTCTCTGCTATTATTCTGACATTTCACATTCTTAAAATGAAGTGGTGATCCTAACTGACCTAAGACAGAGAAATTTTACTCGGATTAAATGTCAGGAATTGTGAAAAACTGAGTTTAAATGTATTTGGCTAAGGTGTATGTAAACTTCTGACTTCAACTGTAGCTCTTACCTTAATGGATTCCATACGTGTAAGGTGCCATCTATGCAGGGGCCAGTTGGTGCTCCACAGAATGATAAGGAAGTAGGGATAGAATTTGATGCATTAAAGGAGAACTCTAAAGAGTGGGGCTTTTGCAAAATGGGTTGTTTTGTCCCTGCTCAGGTGTGTGTGGGATTTCGGTCTGAAGGAACTAATGTCTTCTCTCCAGCAAAACGTTTTGCCCCTGGTGCCAAGTGCTCACCCGGGGTGTGTGTACATGTCTGCGTGTGTGTGTGTACGTTCATGCTTGCATWTATGTGTGTGTGTGTGTGTGAGCACACGCGTGCGGGTATGCCGACCCCATTTAGACAGTGGTTGTTGTTGTCTTGAGAAGTGCCATACAGCCGTAATGGAGGGTTTAGAGAGAGTGGCCCTCCTGGGAACCATGAAGCTAAAGAGAGAGAGCCTCCCTACTTCAGAGATTGGAGGGGGGGTGAAAGACATTTCACAGTCGTACTATATATTCTCAGACGACAAAGCATGTGCAGGCGATAGAGACCTTCTCAATGAAAGATTCTGTATGTAATTATATGGCGTAGGCTTCCAGGCTGCGTTGGGAATTGAAATACATTGTCAGTACAGTACAGCCTGGAGCAGGTTATCTATCTTTGGCAGGACAGGTATAACATCTCTGTGTCCCACAGAGAGCTCTTAGCGAATCAAGATGGAGCGATGCGGCGCGAACCACGTGATTGGTTGGGACGGGTGATTTCCCTGGCACATTCCACCTCTGCCCGTGAAACTCTGGATCTAAATAGGTCAGTCAGCAAGGCAGGTGTCCCCAGGGCCTCGCTGGGATGGAGAGCGCAGGAGCCGCTGAGCAACTGATGCGAGCGGATACGGATTTGGTGGAGCCGGGTAATGCTGTGCTACAACAAGACTGAGCCGTAATAGAGTTGCGGTTGCCTACTCCACTCTCACAGTCTCTCTCTCTCTCTCTGTGGGATTGTGTTTGTGTTTGTATCACAGGCAAACACATTGATCTGCCCCCACACTGTTAGCCCCCCCCCACGCTTACTGAGTGACTCATGAGCTGTTCCGTGTTGGAATAGAAGGGCCTCACTCTTGTATTTTCATCAGGCACATGTGAAGAGGACATGATCCTTCGAGGGCCCCTCCAATTCGTTCTGACTCGTCACCGTACTGTCAGAACGCTCAATGACTCAGAACGGCCTTGTCTTCTGTTACTCCCTCTATCACACCCCTCTTTCTGCACTCTTCCTTTCGACGCCTACCTCCCTCCGTTACTGCCTCTCTTATCCTCCTTGCTCCCTCGCTGTCTCTCAACAAGAGCGGGAGGTGTGTGATGTTGGGTTTCTGTCACGGACAGACAGAGCATTGATTCACACCTTTTACTCACTCTTGCATGCCTCTGGATGGGAACCAAGTTCTCTTCTTCCCTCTTCTGTGAACTCAATGTGTTGGACACCAGTCACCTTGGACTTTGAGGGAGAAACACCTCCAGTGKAAAATGTGCTTTGACTCTATTTTACTTGTGCTTGTAGATGTGTTCATAGTCATTCACACAGGCAGATTAGATAAATCCTTCCATGCAAATGTTTGTCTTCKACTCATTCAATACAGTGTCTGCACAGATTGTTTCGTCCTGGTCACTTAAGGAGAAGTTATTTGGGATGCCAGGGGATTTATAGATCAGTGACGGTGCACAGCGCCCTCTCGGACGAGCTGTTAACCTCTCTCTGTTGGCTTTCCTGTGATTGGCTGGTAGAGAGCCGGGGAACTGTGGGATATGTATGTACATGTGTCAGTGAGTAGGCTGTCTCTCTGAAGGATAAATGGTGATACACCTCCGTACAGCTTCATGTACAGCCCTGGGCGGGAGGGGGGACAGTTGATTTGAACTCCAGCTGACAGCACTCAACCCCCCCTGTAGGAAGCAGCCGCACCACCGCAGGGAGAGATTTACCCTCCGCTTCCTCTGTTTTTAGGGTGTCTTCTGAGAAACAGACAAGGGGGCGGATCGGCACYCCAGAGCCGTCATTGCTCCCCATCGTGCCTCCATATCATTGGCCTCGGTCTTTAGAAAGATTACAAACACAGGTGTGCGCCTCTTTGGAACAGCATCTGTCAAGCTGTGTCTCCGTAGGGCTACTCTATGTGTTGCRGCAGAGGGGTGTAAATCCAACGACACTCAGGCTATTCATACAGCACAGGTCTATGATGGACTGGCCGGTAGCCACCTATCTGTCAATCATCTGTCAGGTCCTGTATCCCAAGACGTCTATCTCACTCGCTGTCAGCCTCAGCACCTCCTCGCTTCTCCCTGTCACTACACTGTGCATGCAACATCACCCCACGGTTTACGCCACGGTTTGTTTCCTATGCGTTATGAAAGAATAGTTGGAGAGTCGAGTACCTGCGTCTGAAATGGCAACCTATTTTCTATCAATGCACTACTTTTAAGTAGTGCCCTATGGGCCCTGGTCAAGAGTAGTTCCCTATTTAGACCAGGGAGCAGGGTGCCATTTCAGACTACTTCTCCCCACTGACTCACTCCACATAAAACATCCCATGAGTGTGTGACATTTGTGCATTTTGCTGTCAGCATGAGGAAAATAAATGGCCTTTGTCGTTGTCACTTTGTTTGGCTAGAACACGGGGTCGTGAGCTGGACACAAGCATCAGTGATTCAATGAACCCTGGAGTGGGAGCTTATTCGTTTTGTTGAGGCAGAGACACGCGGAAGTGCTGTACGGCGGAACACTCTTCTAACCTGGTGCTCCGTGACAACATAGACAGATCTGATCATGTACAGGGCTTAATCAGTGGAGTGCTCATGTTTCCTCCTCTACACTAGTGTGGTGTGTGTGTGTGTGTGTGTGTGTGTGTGTGTGTGTGTGTTGTGTGTGTGTGTGTGTGTG
This sequence comes from Salvelinus sp. IW2-2015, assembly GCF_002910315.2. Lineage (NCBI taxonomy): Eukaryota > Metazoa > Chordata > Actinopteri > Salmoniformes > Salmonidae > Salvelinus > Salvelinus sp. IW2-2015. The sequence goes on from NC_036847.1 coordinate 6,909,560, forward strand.
GTGTGTGTGGTGTGTGTGTGTGTTGTGTGTGTGTGTGTGTGTGTGGTTGTGTTGTGGTGTGTGTGTGTGTGTGTGTGTGTGTGTGTGTTTCTGTGTGTGTGTGTGTGTGTGTGTGTGTGTTTTCTGTGTGTGTGTGTGTTTCTGTGTGTTGTTGTGTGTTTCTGTGTGTGTGTGTTTCTGTGTGTGTTCTGTGTGTTTCTGTGTGTTTCTGTGTGTTTCTGTGTGTGTTTCTGTGTGTTTCTGTGTGTGTGTGTCTGTGTGTTTCTGGTGTGTGTGTGGCTGTGTGTTTCTGTGTGTGTGTGGCCGGCACATGAGCGTACATGCTTCCCTATCCTGCTCTACAGAGTGACTTAGCTACTTAGTGATCACTGATGGCAATACTGTTATTTACATATTCCCACATACTGTTTGTCCACAGCAGGCATGCTGACCTTTTTTTAGCAGAATGTTGAACAGAGGCTAAAAAGAGAGGGAGAAACGTAGAGACAGAGACAGAGACAGAGGGAGAGAGAGAGAGAGAGAATACAAACGTATTGAAACTGGTGTTTGGGGTAAGACCTATGTGAGAGAGCAGAGAGACAGACTCAAGGGGTGGAGAGGGAGAGAGAGCAGTAAGATTTCCATTCAGAGTGCCCTATACTTATCTCCCCTCTATTTATTTCTGAATGGATGAATCCCAATGTGGGCTGCGCCACTGTGTTTACGTTTGCAGGGGTGTGTTGTGTTGTGTGGATGCTGTTGGGTCTGCCCCTGAGACCAGGGCTTGCCTTTCTGCTCCATTACATTCCAACCCCTCTGGGTGTTCCAGGTCTTCATCACTTCCCTCTCTCTGTCTTCATCATTTTATTAGCCGCCTTGTTTGTGCTGGACAACGGTACGGAACTGCTCTCCTTCTCCCACAGATTATCCAGACTGACTCTATGTCCATCCACGCTGCTAGTAAAATTATTATTGATTCAATTGTATTCCTCCATTATGCTGCTGTTCATTGATTACCATTAGTATATATCTATTTATCCTGCTACTGGTTACTAATAACATTAGTATATTACCATAAATATTTAGATATCCTACTACCAGTCACTTTTTATGTATCAACCAGCCAGGTCACCCGTGGTACAAGTCAGTATTCGACCATCCATGTCTGAGGACGTCGGGAGATGACATGAAAACTGGCCACTAGAGGCAGCAGTGAGCGCCGTAACCTTTAACCTGTTTCTGTTTTTCTAGGGCGCTGTGGGTGTACGCATCTGCCCCTGATTCCAAAGGTTGCAAGTTCAAATCCAGCTATTGAAAGTATTTGTTTATATTTTTGTTTTAAGCTTATCACAAACCTTAGCCCTTACCTTAACCATTTAGAGGTAATGCCTGAACTTAACCCTAAAAAAAACAAACGTCACTTTCAACACGTTGAAATTTGACGTTTGGAACAACTTCAAAATGTTTGAGAAACATGGATGAACTTCTAATTCTAACGTGAGACTGTGAGAGCTGGTCACTTAAACCACTCCAGTACCCCTGCACATTGAATAAGGTACTTGCGTTTTCGTGTTTCTTTAACTCTCAACATAGTTCTTGTGTGGTTTTTATTCTTACTTATTTAAAAAAAAAAATCTAATTTCTATTATTATCTATATTAGACCTATTATCGCTGCATTCATTGTTGGACAGAGCTCTCAACGTAAGAATTTCACTCTATTGTTTAAGACTTGTATCCTGTGTATCCGTTGACATTTTTTGTGGAGCTTCCCTTCCACCCAGAAGCAGAGTGACGAGGGAGAGAGAGAGCGAGAGAGTGATGGGAGAGAGAGATTTCCCTTTCTCCACGGCACACACGCAATGAAAATCCTAGGACATGCCACAGTTTTAATTAAAAAAGCGTAGCTTATCCCTCTTTGTCAAACAGGATAGTAAAAGCATTGTGTCATGTAGAGATGAGACTAGCTGATGTCAGGACGTTTTTGCTTTGGCTATTGTCTCTTTCGGATCTAGAGAGAAAACAGGGACAGAAGGGATTGCTAATTGAAAATGGATGCTTGGTCTGTTTCGCTCTCTGTGCTGTTGTTCATTCCGCTGTGTMTCTCCAAGGAGCAGTTCAGTGTTTGTGTGAGTGATTGTGGTTTAGAAAAATTATTTGTCTGTAAAGACCTGTGTGGCCTGGGGGCGATCTGCCTCACCCCCTATCTCACTGTGGAAAGATGAACAGATTTAAACAATAATGACCCTCATAAACATAGGGGGGATGAGGAAGAAGAGGGGATGGATGAGAGGAGTATAATAAGGTGGAGGCAGAAGGATATACCATGAAGGAGGGTGCGAAGAAGAGAGCCGAAACAGTGGGGAATGAAGAGCATTTTGAAGGATGCTGGGGTACAGGGATTTACCAACAAGGAAAGAGAGGATAACACAATAGAATTAAGAGAATTAAGAGAATAGAGAGAGAGAGAGAGAGAGAGAGAGAGAGAGAGAGAGAGAGAGAATTTAATTGAAATAGAGAGAGATAGAGGTGGTAGAATGAGGATGTAGAGGGAGAAGTGAAGCGAGAGCTGTCGACGACGCGAGGGGGCGTGTTCTGCGTATGTGTGTGCGTATGTGTGTGTGTGTGTGATGGGAGAGCCACAGCACGGATGGGGAGAACTAGAAAAATCCAGCTGCAGCCAGTACAGTGCTTTATATTCAAGTGCTGCCTTACTGTAGACAACAGGGTAGAAACCCCAGTCAGCCATTCATCCAGTCAGTCACTCAGCTGTTTTTTCTACCAATCACATCATCTTTTATAATCTTGTGTATTGGTCAGTCAGTCAGGCCCCTAACAGTGTCAGTGGTCATTCAAGCTGCCAGGTGACCTGTGATCAGCTACAGACCCGTTATGGCTGTGGATGAGAGAGGTAAGGGCGTACAAGTAATGTACATGTTGGAGTGGGCATCAGAGAGCGAAAGAGTGGGTTCTACCTAGAGCGCAGTGGGAGTTCACACAACATTAAAAAAGAAAAACATCAGTCATCTCCATTGTAATGTACACTGACACTTTCCTTCAACCACTGTCATTTCCACACAGAAAAATGAGTGGGTTGGAAGCTAGAACGAACTCTTTCAGAGGGGGATGGATACTGCGTTTTCTCCAACTTTATTCCGTTGATTTGGTGTGCGCCTTGAGAAACGTCCTTTGTTTGATCTGGGGGGCTGTTAAAAGAAAGACAGGGATGATTGATGGATGTTTTCTTCAGTTTCCATTCAAACGTTGACATTTTACAAACATTAGTGGCATGTGTAGTGCCAACACATCACTTGTAGCGCCTTAAACTGTCTCGTATGTTGTCATAACATTCTATTAGCCTTGTGGATGAATTTCACGATGGAGATGGAGAGAGAGGGGGAAGGGGAGAGAGGGAGAGAGAGGGAGAAGGGGAGAGAGAGGGAGAGAGAGGGAGAGAGGGAGAGAGGGAGAGGGGGAGAGAGGGAGAAGGAGAGATGGAGAGGGAGAAGGAGAGAGAGAGAGAGGGAGAGAGAGGGAGAAGGGGAGAGAGAGGTAGAAGGGGAGAGAGAGGGAGAGGCAGTAAACCCCAAAAATACTAAAATAATGATTTTCCAGAGAAGATCCAGATCTCAGGGAATTAGACCAAAGTTCTCAATTGGTACAAAATATATAGAGTACTGCACACACTACAATTACTTAGGTTTAAAAATAAGCTCAACTGGACACCTTAATGAAGCAGTGAATGAACTGAGAGAGAAAGCACGCAGGGCATTCTACGCCATTAAAAAACAAATTCAAATTGAAATACCTATTCAAATTTGGCTAAAACGAATTGAATATGTCATTGAACCAATTGCACTTTATAGCAGCGAGGTGTGGGTCCACTTGCAAAACAATATTTCATCAAATGGGACAAACACCCCATTGAAACCCTGCATGCCGAATTCTGTAAGATTCTCCTACATGTCCAGAGGAAAACTACAAACAATGCATGCAGGGCAGAATTAGGCCAATATCCACTAATAATAAAAACTCAAAAAAGAGCAATTAAGTTTTYGAAACATCTAAAATACAGTGACCCCCTCTCATATCATTACCAAGCCCTGCAATGCTAAGAGCTGAGCAAAGAAAAGAGTCCCCTCATCCAGCTGGTCCTGGGGCTGAGTTCACAAACCTGTTTTACTAACACACTGAGAAGGATAGACACAGGAAAACCTGGCTCCCTGTAGAGGAAAGGCTGTGCAACCACTGCAGAACAACAGAGAGAGAGAGAGAGAACAAGAAAGGTTAGGTATGATAGGATAAATATGAGAAGGATGCAGAAGAATAGAGGAAGAGAAGAAAAAAAGGGAGAGAAGGGGAGGTTGTTAGCGTGTGTGTGTTGGTCCCTGGGGAGAACAGAAATCCCCAGTGCGAACACAGAGGAGATTAGAGTGGTAGAACTGAGAGGATACCCCAGCTCTCCAGCTCTGTCTCTTTAAGATACATCTTCTACAGGGAGGGGGCTTGGCAGGCAGAACCCAACAGACACACACACACACACACAGTCTAACGCCCTCTTACGGATGCACACCACACACACTGCAACAAACAACGGCGCAATGACACGGCACCGCCCACACAAACATAAACAACATCACACACACACAGCAAACATGGTGCAAACCGCACACATACACATAGCAGTATAAATGTCTATCAACTACAAGGAACAAATAACTGGTAGCTTCTTGAAGACACCTGCTGATGGTACATACAATCATCCCACCAGCGAAAGTGTCAACCAGATCGACACGAACGACATTCGCTAATACCACGCTAACAGCCAACAGCACGACGCGACATTAATACATTCACTACCAAACCGACTACG
>NC_036847.1:6914773-6920172 GCF_002910315.2 Salvelinus sp. IW2-2015
ACTAACCTAACACTCCAACTCAACCCTGTCCTCGGTGTGACACACACACACTCTTCGTCATGCCAGCTACTGTGCGCACTCATTCAGAAACACAATCAACTCTCGGCAATGACGATCATGTGAAATGATGAGCACGGATGTTTATAGGATCCCAGTCCTGCGGTGTGACTTCGTGTGCTCGGGTATGAATCAAATCAAATGCTATGTGTCACATGCGCCGAATACAACAGGGGTAGACCTTAAAGGGAAATGCTTAGATACAAGTCCTTAACCAACAATGCAGTTTTAAGAAAAATAAGTATTAAGAAAGTATTTAGTCAAATAAACTGAAGTTTAAAAAAAATAGTTTTTAAAGAAATAAAAAGAAGAAAATAGAAAAATAACAAATAATTAAAGAGCAACAATAAAACGAGGCTATATTCAGAGCGGTACCGTGGGCTAGTGTATAATCACTGTAGCTGGGATTACTACATGATGAGGTGATGAGGAGTGATCAAGCGTTTGTCGTCAGGACTACACTGCACCTGCCTAGCAGCGCTGACCTTAGCCCATCCGAACCACTGAAACGGATTTTGCTCATGAGACTCTTATTCAACGTCCAACCCCGACATTCGGTCACACTTTATTTGGATAGTCCGTGTGCTCTACAGATGGTGGTACTAACAACAAACCATCTGCCTCAGAAGACCAGGATAGTCCTGTTTGGCAACCAGCAACATTTGAGACACACGCAAGGATCACAATAACAGGCAGACAAAACACGTATGTACGAGTAAAGTACCTAGGGATGAAGTCGGAACCACACCTACACTGGACTGAACACGCCGGCCTGGTCACAGGGAAACTACTGTCTGGGCTTGGCACTCTTACAAGGGCAAGGGGCTTCGTCTCCAAGGACATCCTCCTGACAGTCTACCACGCCACGATAACTTCACCTGGACTACTGCGCCACAGTGTGGCTTCTCACCCTACATCAGTTCAATAAGACATGGCCTTCCAAGGCAGTCTGCAGTTCTATGGAGCATTGCTCTGGAGCAAGCTGGACTTACCCACATGACAGCTGGCTTGCATGTCCCCCTTCAAAAGAGCTGGACACATATCTAGATAGAGAGGGGTGTTGTGTGTATGCTAATGACTATGCTGTATGTGCTTCTGTGTATGCTGTGTTTTTATCTCATTTCATTGATTATATGGCCTCATATTGATTCTATGCCTCATATTGATTCTATGCCTCATATTGATTATATGGCCTCATATTGATTATATGGCCTCATATTGATTATATGGCCTCATATTGATTATATGCCTCACATTGATTCTATGCCTCATATTGATTATATGGCCTCATATTGATTCTATGCCTCATATTGATTATATGGCCTCATATTGATTTTTTACAATAGTTAAATAAAAATAAGATACAAAGAATGAAGAAAAATAAAGCAACATAATACTTAGACAGGCGACAAACATAATAAAAACGAGGCTATATTCAGAGCGGTACCGTGGGGCTTAGTGTATAATCACTGTAAGCTGGGATTGGTACTAACATGATAGGTGATGAGGAAAGTGATCAAGTGGGTTTTTTGTCGTCAGGACTACACTGGCACCTTGCCTAGCAGCCCGCTTGGACCTTTACAACGCCACACCAGCACATACACACACACACACCACACAACCACTGCGAAACACACCACAGCACGACACACATTCTACATCGCTCACATTAGCAAGACATCACTCTATCAATCATCAAACACACACGTCAACCCCCCAGCACATCATCAGGCACACACACACACACACACCCACACACACATCAACCCAACTTATTTGATAAGTACCCGTGTGCTCCATACCAGATGGTGGTACCTAACACAAAAACAAACCACCAATCCTGCCCTCAAAGAAAGAACCAGGATAGCACACACACACACACATCCTGTTTGGCAACCCAAGCAACATTTTGAGAACAACCACACACGCAAGGACACCAATACACAGGCAAGAAAAACCACACGTATGCACACCGAGCGCTCAACAAAGCATACTAGGGATGAAGCGGCAACCCCACCAACCACTAACCACCTAGGACTGAAAAACACCGCCGGGCCTGGTCCGGGGAAACTACTGTCTATGGGGCTTGGCACTCTTCAGCAAAGGACCAAGAGGGCTTTCGTCTCCCAAGGGGACATCCTCCTGACAGATGCTACTATTATATACTAACCCACGGTCTACTACCACGGGCTGCCCGGATAACTTCATCTCAATCACCTGGACTGACTGCGGTCCACACAAGTGTGGGCTTCCTCACCACTGGGCACTCACATCAGTCTCAATTAAGACAAGAATGGCTTCCAAGGCAGTCTGGCAGTTCTATGGAGCATTTGGCTCTGGAGCAAGCTGGATTACCAGCAATGACCAGCTTAGGTCTTGTGCATGTCCCTCTCAAAAAAGAGCTGGACACATATTCTAGAATAGAGGACGGGGTGTTGTGTGTGATCGACTAAAATCACAGACTATGCTGTAATGTGCTTCTGTGTATGCGTGTTTTATCATATCAATGCATCATCTCACCACCAGCCTCGCGCATCACTCATTCTCCTCTATTTATTGAAACTTATACCCTCTGGGAGCACCTCAGGGAGCACCTCAGGGAGCACCGTGCTCGACGCTCGACCGAGGATAATCATCGATCTCTCAGGCCTTGAGAACACCGGTCTGGGAGCTACCCCTACTCAGGGAAAGCACCTGGTCGACGTCAATGAATTGATTCCTAAGAGCATCTACAAAGTGGGCCTGGAGCACCCATCCAATTATGAATGTATATAATCCTCATATTGATTCAGGGAGCACTATATAAACAAGGCCTATATTATGGGATATATGCTCACCTCACATAATATGTGGATTATATGATGCCACGTTGAAAACACATTGGATAACAACTCTTACTATGCCTCCTACGCTACCTTAATCTTGATTATAATGGCCTCTCTATATTGATCTATCTATCTGGAGGGCTTTGTCCTAACAATAATACTCAATTAAGGCAGACTTCTAAAATTGGATTATATGGCACTTCTCTAATCATTGAATAATATATGCCCAAATAGCACACATAAATTGATGATACTTTTTTAAATGCCCTCTCTCTTCCTGACTCTGCTTGTCAGATGAATTGATTATACTTTGTCAGCCTGGCTGTTATAACACAAATAATTGATATCTACTGGGTTCGTCCCGCCTCCGTCTTATATTTGGATATTATAGGAATGGACCGCGCTACAAATTGGATATGAAGAAATGGGGCCTCCATCAATGTGATATATAAGAATTGTCCTTTGTAAGGACTTGGCGCGCACCTCCAATTGATTCCTATGGCCTCAATATTGATTATATGGGCCTCAATATTGAATTCTATGCCTATATTGATTAATATGGCCTCATATTGACTTATATGCCTCACACTTGATTCTAATGCCTCTATTGACTTATAGCTGGCCTCAATAATTGATTATATGCTCAATATTGGATATATGCGCCTCGAATATTGATTCTATGGCTCATATTGATTATATGCCTCACAATTGATTTCTATGCTCATCATATTGATTATATGGCCTCATATTGATTCTAAATGCCTCATATTGATTATATGGCCTCAATATTGATTCTATGGCTCATATTGATTCTAGTGGCCTCATATTATTTATATGTTCATATTGATTTCTATGCTCACATTATTATAATGTCCTCATATTGATTCTATGTCTCACATTGATTCTAATGCCTCATATTGATTCTATGCCTCATATTGATTCTATGCGCCTCATATTGATTATATGGCTCATATTGATTCTATGGGCTCATAATTGTTCTATGGCCTCATATTGATTCTATGGCCTCCATATTGAATTTAATGGCCTCATATGTTATACTGGCCCATTTATTCTCATGCCCATATTGAATTATATGCCTCATATTGATTATATGCCCATATTGATCTATGCCATATGATATCTATGCCTCATATTGATTATATGGCCTCATATTGATTATATGCCTCATATTCGATGTATAATGGCCTCATATTGATTCTATGCCTCATATTGATTATATGGCCTCATATTGATTCTATGCCTCATATTGATTCTATGGCCCTCATATTGATTATATGTCTCATATTGATTCTATGCCTCAATGCTATTGACTAATAATGTCTCATATTGATTCTAGCTCAATTGAATTCTATGCCTCATATTTGATTCTATTGGCCTCATATTGATTCTATGCCTCATGATTCTATGATTCTATGGCCTCATATTGATTCTATGCCTCATATTGATTCTATGGCCTCATATTGATTATATGGCCTCATATTGATTCTATGGCCTCATATTGATTCTATGTCTCATATGATTATATGGCCTCATATTGATTCTATGTCTCTCATATTGATTATATGGCCTCATATTGATTCTATAGCCTCATATTGATTTATGGGCCTCATATTGATTCTATGTCTCATATTGATTACATGGCTCATATTGATTTTAATGGCCTCATATTATTATATGGTCTCATATGAATTATATGAAGCCTCAATATTGATTCTATGTCTCATATTATTATTAATGGCCTCATTGATTCTAATGCTCTACATATTTATTATTGGCCTCTAATGTCTTTGGCTCATATTGTTTTGCCTCATATTGTTGAATTCATATAGGCTATGCCCCATTGATTCTATGCCTCATATTGATTCTATGGCTTCATATTGATTCTATGGCTCATATTGATTCTATATGGCGCCTCATATTTGATTCTATGGCCTCATATTGATTCTATGGTCTTCTAGCCTCGCTACAGCCGTCAGTGCATCCAAAGGCTCAGTGCAGTTCCAAAGGAGTTCTTCGGCTGTCCCCTCCCATTAGGAGAACCATTTTTTGGTTCAGAGTATATGTAGAATCTGCCTTAATGAGATTAAAGCCCCCAGATAGAAGGCAGCTTAGAGTTGTTGCTCACGTCCCCTTGTAGTGCTCCCTGAGGTGCTCCCTGAGGTGCTCCCTGAGGTGCTCCCTGAGGTGCTCCCAGAGGTGCTCCCTGAGGTGCTCCCTGAGGTGCTCCCTGAGGTGCTCCCTGAGGTGCTCCCAGAGGGGTGGTGTGTGTGTTGTGTGTGCGTGTGTGCGTGATGTGTGTGTGTGTGGTGTGTGTGTGTGTGTGTGTGTGTGTGTGTGCATGTGTGTGTGGTGTGTGTGTGGTGTGTGTGTGTGTGTGTGTGTGTGTGAGTGTGTGTGTGTGTGTGTGTGTGTGTTGTGTGTGTGGTGGTGTTTGTGTGTGTGTTGTTGTGGTGTGTGTGTTGTGTAGCATTAGTGCCTTGAAAAGTATTAATCCCA
>NC_036847.1:6920197-6929470 GCF_002910315.2 Salvelinus sp. IW2-2015
CTTGGTGTTTTTCCTATTTTGTTGCATTACAACCTGTAATTTCAATGTATTTTTATTTGAATTTCATGTAATGGACATCCAAAAAATAGTCCAAATTGGTGAAGTGAAATGAAAAGAATTACTTGTTTCAAAAAATTCAAAAAAATAAAAACGGAAAAGTGGTGCGTGCGTATGTATTCACCCCCTTTGCGATGAAGCCCCTAAATAAGGTCTGCTGCAACCAATTACCTTCAGAAGTCACATAATTAGTTAAATAAAGTCCACCTGTGTGCAATCTAAGTGTCATGTAATCTGTCACATGATCTGAGTATATGTACACCTGTTCTGAAAGGCCCCAGAGTCTGCAACACTACTAAGCAAGGGGCACCAACAAGCAAGCGGCACCATGAAGACCAAGGAGCTCTCCAAACAGGTCAGGGACAAAGCTGTGGAGAAGTACAGATCAGGGTTGGGTTATAAAAAAATATCAGAAACTTTGAACATCCCACGGAGCACTATTAAATCCATTATTAAAACATTTAAAGAATATGGCACCACAACAAACCTGCCAAGAGAGGGCCGCCCACCAAAACTCACGGACCAGGCAAGGAGGGTATTAATCAGAGAGGCAACAAAGAGACCAAAGACAACCCTGAAGGAGCTGCAAAGCTCCACAGCGGAGATTGGAGTATCTGTCCATAGGACAACTTTAAGCCGTACACTCCACAGAGCTGGGCTTTACGGAAGAGTGGCCAGAAAAAAACCATTGCTTAAAGAAAAAAATAAGCAAACACATTTGGTGTTCGCAAAAAGGCATGTGGGAGACTCCCCAAACATATGGAAGAAGGTACTCTGGTCAGATGAGACCAAAATTGAGCTTTTTGGCATCAAGGAAAACGCTATGTCTGGCGCAAACCCAACACCTCTTATCACCCCGAGAACACCCTCCCCACAGTGAAGCATGGTGGTGGCAGCATCTGTGGGGATGCTGTTTATCGACAGGGACTGGGAAACTGATCAGAATTGAAGGAATGATGGATGGCGCTAAATACATGGAAATTCTTGAGCCTGTTTCAGTCTTCCAGAGATTTGAGACTGAGACGGAGGTTCACCTTCCAGCAGGACAATGACCATAAGTATACTGATAAAGCAACACTCGAGTGGTTTAAGGGGAAACATTTAAATGTCTTGGAATGGCCTAGTCAAAGCCCAGACCTCAATCCAATTGAGAATCTGTGGTATGACTTAAAGATTGCTGTACACCAGTGGAACCTATCCAACTTGAAGGAGCTGGAGAAGTTTTGCCTTGAAGAATGGGCAAAAATCCCAGTGGCTAGATGTGCCAAGCTTATAGAGACATACCCCATGAGACTTGCAGCTGTATTTGCTGCAAAAGGTGGCTCTACAAAGTATTGACTTTGGGGGGGGTGAATAGTTACGCACACTCAAGTTTACAGTTTTGCTTGTCTTATTTCTTATTTGTTTCACAAMAAAAAATATTTAGCATCTTCAAAGTGGTAGGCATGTTGTGTAAATCAAATGATACAAACCCCCCAAAAATGTATTTTAATTCCAGGTTGTAAGGCAATATTTTTTTTTTTGAATACTGTGAAAAGGAAAAATGTGAATACTTTCGCAAGCCACTGTGTGTGTGTGTGTGTGTTAGTGTGTTAGTGCGTGTGTGTGTGTGTTCTAAGGGCTGTTTATGCCTGTGCAGTGGAACAAGGAGAGGCTGTATATTTCCCTTAAGGCTGACTGCTTGAGTTTAACATTGAGGGGTTCCAAGGGGAGGAAGGCCAGGGTATTAGGCATGGCCTGGCATTACTGTGTGGGCTTGTGTTGACTCTATAAGGTTGATTACTGTACAGTACAGTTGGCCTTTACTACTGGATATAGGCCTATACAGTAAGTTAGTGTTATTTGAGTTTGTATGGAGTACTATGTAGGCCGATGTTCCCTTTGTCCTCTTCGCCTTTCATTAGTCATCATCAGCATGTGTGTTACCATTTAGATTTGTCTGGATGGGTTTTCCCACCTCCGGTAGTGTTTTGATAACTTCCCATCTCCTAGCATGGGAGCAGGGCATAGTGACTACAGTACAGTATACTGTCCCACTGAGCTAAACAAATACACACACATGAGGAATAGTCTTGAGGATTGATTGACAGCCTTGGTTTAAGGCGACTTACAGTAAATGTAGTAGTACTTTGTTTGTGCTTGCGTGTGCGCATCAGTGGAGTTTGTTCATGGATGCCAAGGGAAGTCAGGCTTCCCCCAAAAATAATCTGAGTGAGCTCAACTATGAATGGTCCTGGTGCACCAAAAAATGTGTCAAGGGAAGCCAGTTTGGATTTGGCTTCACACCAATCCCATCATATCAAAAGACAAAAGTCATGGACAGAAAAAAAACTTTCCTTGTTGTATTTCGTTGTGTTGTTGTCCTCCGATGGTATTGGCGTTTCTCTGCAAGTAGGGTGAGTCAACATGTTTTTTCTACTTACTTATGCACACGCACGCACACACACAAATCAGTATCCATGGACAGCCACATTATATTTAGCTTACGTTGGATTGGACTAAATTGTTTTCGTTATCTTTTAGTTGTCACTGTATTAGACTAAGCAGAGGTGATTTGATGATGTTGAAATTGTGCAGAAATAGTGGTGGCAGCTCCTGTTTTCTTTGCTACTTGCAGTAACTCTCTATGGTTCTAAATCAATAGTTGTTTAGTTGTCCGAAAATGTTGGAAACATTACCTTGCTTGACCATGCTGTAGGTCATGTAACTGTTTGTTACATGCACTATGTTTTGTGGACTTCACCGGACAGATGTTGCTCTCCGGTTTTGTGATGAAACAAAGGTGTGGTTGAATTTATTCTGCCACTGTGTCTTCTTATTGTCTCGGCCTTTAGGCCTATATATCACGATCGCAAGGCATATGAACTAACAGGTTATAGAGCAAACAACGCAATTATCACAACACATAAGTTGTAATATGGCTTTTTCCCCCCTGGCTTGGCTTCCCCAAGTGGTTTTACCCATACACCACTACTGGTGCGTGGGTAAAAGGGTATGTAGGTGTGTTTAAGTCTATTTGTTCTTGGAGTCATTCATTCACACGTGAAATGAATATCGCCATCCGATCGTTGTGCCTCAGCTTGACTAGGGTTGAACGGAGAAACAGGCCCCTATAGTTACACAGTGACATATCTCATATCTTATCCACAGACTGCATTTTTAGGAGTAGTGGTCGTAGCACATTGTCATTCAGCCCAACAACCTCTCAGAATCAGAATCTGACGAATCCGTAAACGTCCCATTTGGAAGGTGAAGTTTAGGCATTCATTCTGAATGGTTCCGGTTTGAGATCAGAAATCAGAAATCTCAGAAAACAGCTTTCTATTGTTGGATTCGAACATGCAACCTTTGGCACCAGAGGCAGATGTTTACACCCATCCGCCATGTCCTTGCTAAACCGAAACCTACTTTAAGTAACAGCCCTCACTGTTGCCCCTAGTGGCTGGTTTCCACGTAATCTGACGTCCTCAGACAGGGTTGGACGTCGAATACTGACTTGTATCACGGGTGACCTGGCTGGATGCATTTGTGTGTGATTGTGTTTTACTTTGAGTGTATTCAACGTGTAGTTGAGTGTAATGTTTGTGTGTGTGTGTGTGTGTGTGCATTAGTCCATTTGATTACATAACTGTTGGACAGCTGCTGTTTTGCATGCAATCCGGGTCAGTACCTTGACGACCCCTCTTCCCTCCCGCTCTCACCCCCTTCCCCCTCCACCCTCCCCATCCAACCCCCATCCCTAACCCATCACTACCACGGCAGGGCCACATTCAGTATTCAAATAGTGTTGAAGGTTACAGGTAGAAATGTCATGAATAGACCTGACATGATTTCTCATTGTACATGTCAGAAAGGCATGTTTGTTCTACGTGACATATTTGCTTCTGAACATTCCACAACATGGTTCCCTGCGCGTGCCCCGGTCCTCTGTAAAATGACACTCCCACAATACGTAGAAGAAATGTACTTTCTACCCAGAGGAAAAAACACAATTTGGACAATTTCTCCTCTTCCTCAGTTGCTTCTTTTCTAATGCAAGTTTGGTTTACCTTGTGGGGTTTAACAGCTAACAATGGATTACTTGTAACGTCTCGTCGTCACCCATGGTGGTACGATTCCTGCTTATTGTCTATTGATTCCCGCAGATCAAAGTGTAATCAACAGGAAAGACTATTTAAATCCCTCCCGAGTGTGCTAATACCTCAGCAGCCATGATTACAGCTAAAGTCACAGTGTGTCCAAAATGACACCCTATTCCCTACATAGCGCACTACTTTTTTTTCTTTTTTTTTTACCAGAGCCCTATGGGCCCTAGTCGAAAGAAGTGCACTATATAGGGAATAGGGTGCCATTTGGGACACAGCCTGTGACTCATTCACTGTAAGACTGCAGCAGCAGAGAGTTGCAGACGTAGAGGAGAATGTGTCATGCTGATGACTGGGGCCATATATTGAAACGGACACTTAATCGATGTTCATTTGAGCCACATGAAATAGGAGTGACAGATAGCATCAAATAACTGCATATTGTAAATGACCGTGTAGCTCCCTTCTGTATTGTACGGTTCTACCAGTCCCTTTTACTGGCCCCCTTGTGCCGGGGGTGGCATGAATTATAATAAGACAACTAACTATGGCCTAAATAAATAGTCTCAAATGTTCACGTCAGAGTCTGTCACGCATTTGACCCGGCCTAATTAAGCGGTCCGATAAACATACATAATATTCACTAGTGAGTTGCGTTGAGGGTGCGCCTAGCCCCGAACATCGTCCAGCACTCCTCAGGGGCAAGTAATATTCCACATATAGAGCCTTTCCCTATTAGCGATTCGATCTACGAGAGTATCTCTACCCGCTCTATAACTGGTCCTCTATCGCGAGAGAGACAAACACAGTCTCAGGGTTTGGCAACAGCACTTAAGTAGCCACGTCCAGGCTGAAAAGTGTCGAGTGGATTCCATTAGCCGCACAGGCAGAACCCAGCTTGAAACTGGAGGCCAGCCACACACGGTAGTAGTAGGACTGTGGACACCAGCTCCCCAAGGAGTCTCATGGCCAGGGTGTTAGTCCCTGAGCATTTCGGACTGTGCCTGAGGACTCAAGTCCTCGTATCAGTTTGTGATGCAGAAAGACAAGAAAGAGGAAATGACGCTGAGAATATAGGCAAAAATGCTTCCATACTTAAATTTCACCAGGACACCCGATGAAGAAAAATAACTCCAATTTAAGCACAAGACTAAACCAAACACTGACCGCGCTAGAGACGACCCCGACAAGCACAACTACTCGCATACGCGGATAATACCTGGTAGGTATCCGATTCCACTGACAGGAAATTTGGGTTGGGGAAGTACTCACTGCGATAGACGCCATTCCAGAATAAAATCGGATACCCCCCGTAAAAGATCAGCGCGGAAAGGGCCGAGTCTGCATCTGATCCACGTCTAGGGATATAACCCCACCCACTTTCCCATAAGCCACGCCCCACACAGTGCCCCATGCTAGACTCGGCATCGATCTTCAACCACCAGTCCCCCAACTACCATCCTGACGGTCGACAATCGGCAAAGCCCGAGTAATAGCCCCACATAAGATTCCTCCCTTCACGGCACACCCCAGATTTGGCGAGGCGCCCGGCTCATCCCTCGTCCCTTCTCCCCCCCCGCATACGCCAATAGATCAACCCGTCGCTCAGTCCCAACCTACCTCAACCCACTCAATGCCACGCACCAACTCCTCTTAGCACGCCGAAATCCCCGCATGCGATAAAGACTTAGCTAAGCTACACCAGGCGGCAATCAACGACCAGCTGACTCAGCCCACGACTAACTTAGGGGGACACTTTAGTCGTTCCAGCTGAATCCCAGCACTATAGATGGACGAATCTGCCACTGAGAGTTTGGATGGGAAGAGGGGTCTAGCAACCGCCACGGGCAGATGAAGATCAGAAGTAGACAAGGGATGTTCGGAGTGTATTCTCGTAATACGAACTGCAACGCTATAGCCCAAAGTGCCTAACTTTTATATCTTCACCTCCTGTTGTCAACCATGGCCGGCTAGGATAGCACGATAATGGTTCTGTCTCTAAATCTGCTGCGTGAACGTGATTTCGACCTTACTGCAACCTCTCGACCCGCAATCTGTGGTATCCACCACCCTCCCCACCACCGCCCGCCCCACTAACCTCAAAGGGACCTCAGCCTGAAGCAGAAATGACTGTCTCCGAGCTAAAGGATCTTTAAGCGCGGTTACCGTGGTACCACCGGACTTCCCGTCGGTGACGGCTCGTGTCTAACCTCAATGAGCATACCACAATGAAGCATAGTAAGAAATGTGTACTGCGTCCATATCCCATGGGAGGCAAAATCACAAATCCCAGAAAAATTTAAAAAACCCAGCACTCTGGACCGCAAGTTCCTTGCTCCTTCTCTCTCAGTCGTTCCCCCTTACTTCTTTCCTAATGCAATGGTTTGCGCTTTTACCTATAGGCTGTGTACGTGTTTAACAAGCCCTAACCAGACTGTGCTGTTTATTGGTCTTGGTTAAACGTCTCAGTTCAGGTCAAGAAACTCCAATGTGGTGTGGTTTCTCTTACGATCCAGTCAACTGCTTAAGTGTTTACTACTTGATTCCCGGCAGGATATAAGTTGATGGATCAAATCAAGGCGACGAATCGTGATCTAATTACCTCCCGAGGTTTAGTGTGCTGTGATTGATCTCCTGACTCAGCAGTCTCATCAGTGATTTTACAGCACTTGTAGTCAACGATGGTTAGTAGTTCCAAAATGAGCAGCCACTATTCGAGGCCTGGTAAGATCCAGGTAGGCACTTCCTTTGTTTTCTTTTTCCTTATTCTTTCCTCATTTTAAGCCCATGAGTGCCAGCCCCTGATCGCGTGAGCTGAGGCCCCGATTTAGTCGAGGAAACGCCTAAGGAAAAGTGCCTCAACCTATATAAGTGGGTTAAACTAACGGATGTGCCTGTCCAAGCACGATCCTCGCCATTTGGTACCACTAGACCTCGTTGAGCCATCATCAACATGTCGTGCAACGTGGCACCGAAGCGAAATGTTCAGCAAAGGAGAGCTTGACCAACGCACACGCTAGAGGAGAATGTGTCCCGTGCTTGAAGATGAACTGTGGTGCATGACTTGGGCATTATGCGTATGAAGGATACGGACACAAAGTTAATCGTATGTCAATTTCTTAGACGACGCACCAATGAGATGGGTAAGTATGATGTAGTGCATATGAGTTCGGTATCGTGTCATGTGGTACATGTGAGTGCTAGTGTGGGGTAGCTGTATAGTTGAGTGACTGTAGCTGTCGCGTGGCAAGTAGAGCAGATGGGAGGATTTGTTGGAGATCAATAACTGTCATCATGTGTAACTATGACCGGTGTGCTCCCATTTCTAGTTGGGTTTGGGTGGGAAGGCATGATAATATTAGACTAGCAGAATCTTTCTCTCTCGTGTTCCGTTCTCGTGTTTCGTCTCTCTCTCTCGTCTCTCTCTCTCGTCTCGGTTCGTTCTCTACTATCTCTCTCGTCTCTTGCTCTCATCTTCTCGAGCTCGTCTTCGTTCTCTCTCTCCGTTCATTCACTCTGTCCTCTCTCTCTTCCTCATATGTTCTGCTCTCGTCTCGTTCTCGGCTCTCGTCTTCGTCTGCATCATTCTCTGTGCATTTGCTCTTGCTCGTTCTTACGTTGCTTGGCTTGGTCTCTCTCTACTGCTTCGTGTGAGTCGCTGTGCTGTGTGTGTATGCTCAATTAGTCTGTTTTCGTCTTGCTTGTTCTCTTCGCGATACAACGATTCTGTAGCAATAGAGTAATGCTCATCGATCAGGCCCAGCGATCAGTTGTTGGAGCGGCGAGCGCGTGCTGAAAGGTGACAGGCTGACGGGCGGGCTCTGACTGTGATGAGCGGATCATGTAGATCTTGGAGATTGGCCAGATGGGGTCTGGCCCCCGTGAGAGTTCAACCTGCTTGGCGGAGCGGGTCCTCACTTGCGAGGGTTGTGACCCAACAGCACCAACAGGCTGGTAGATCCATTCTCTGCTTGCTTGCGTCTGCTTACCAGGACACTAACCTGCATGTGGTGTGTTTGTGTGCGGTGCCGCTTTGTGGATGATAAGTGCTGCGTGTAGTTGGTTGTTGCAACCTGTGTGTCGGTCGATCTAGGTTAGGCTTGTAAGACGATGAGACAAGAGTGGAAGTGGATTTTGCTCACGTGGAATGTGTCCCTCTCCTTTTACCATAGTTTCGTTTTAGCGGGCAGTCGTGTTGTTTATTAATTGGTGAGGCGGTCTAACGGTAGTTGATTGCTTTTATGGCCGTTTTTGGAGAATGATAGGATGAATGGGTAGTAAAGGCCTGTGACAGCACGAATAAAATGCCTCGGTACTCTGGGGTGTCGTCTCCTGATGACACTGCCGTTACTTATTTCCTTATTTCCCGGGGATCGCGTCCTGGGTTTATTCATTTTGATTGTTTTCTTTTCACCTTTGATTGTAACGGAAGGCTAGTTGAGAACAAGTTCTACATTTGCAACTGCGACTGGGAAAGGATTTCAGGTGACAGTGCTGAACAGCAGCAGACGGAGTACATATGGGAGGTAAAACAATTAACAGTCACATCACATCAGTAGGAAAAAAGAAAAAAAAAGAGAATTCCTGATATGACAATGTGTGCCAAAGGCATGAGGATGTATCGGCACTAAATAGGGATCCAGGAAGCGGATAGTATACAACTTACAGGATAACACCTGTGATGGTGTGGACTACGAATGATAGGGCATGGAATCATGTGCATAGTAGAGATTAACTGGTGTTGCAATAAGAGCTCGAGAGTAAATAATAAAAATCGGTAATGGATTCGGTGTAGTGAGGCTGAGGGTCTGAGACAATTTGGAGATGTGGGGGCATTACGCACCGTAATTGATGGCGCATGTACGCCGTGACAGCGGAGTGTGATCCGGGTTAGATGCTACATTGGGTTTAGCATGGGCTTAAGTGCGTGTTTTAAAGTTGTTTGAGGAGAGCTACAGTCTCCAATGTCGAAGGATTTTTTGCAATTCGTTCCAGTCGCGCGCAGCATGAGAAACTGGAAGGAAGGGCGTGGGCCAATTAGGTTTTGGCTTTCTCAGGAATGTCAGTGGTGGTCAGTGCTCGGAGGATCAGACCCTTGGGCTTGTTCCACATTTTTGTATATTGCTACCAT
>NC_036847.1:6929495-6935166 GCF_002910315.2 Salvelinus sp. IW2-2015
GTGGAAGCTTAATTTAAAACAGCAATCTCTCTCTCTCTCCTCTCTCTCTCTCTCTCTCTCTCTCTCTCTCTCTCCTTCCTCCCTCTCTCTCTCTCTCTTTTCTCTCTCCTCTCTCTCTCTCTCTCTCTTCTCTCTCCCCTTCTCTTCTCATCTCTCTCTCTCCTCTCTCTCTCTCTCTCCTCTCTCTCTCCTCTGCTCTCTCTCCTCCTTCTCTCTCTCTCCTCCTCTCTCTGCTCTCGCTCCCTCTCAATTTCTTTTCTCTTTCTCTCTTCGCAACAAACATTTGCAATAGACAATTCCAGAGGCCAGTTTGAGCGCGCGAGCCTGTGATTGGCGACAGGATGGCGCAGTATGCTCAGTTGTGATGTATGGGAGAATCTGGAGGTTGAATTTTGAAGGGGTACGGGACTATAACAAGTTTTGGGGAACCACTGATCTACGAGTGATAGAGAAAAAAATTGGCATAGACAAGGCATTTGAAGAACTTACAGGCTTTCTTTTTCAGAACAATCAACAAAACAAGTGAAGCTGATTTCATGGGCTCCTGAATGTACTAATTCATTGTTTTAATTTAACTGAAAATATGAACACTATTTAATTTGATGTGTTTCTATCAGCTTGAATAATGTTGAATATTATGGTTGAGCAAGGGTTTTGTCGTTTAATCACGACAAACTTGTTTTCACATACATTACTCTTGATTTAACTGACAATTGCCTCCCTGAGTTTGTCATGCATTCATTCAGTTTATTCATGATACCACGTTGTTTGTTTGTGCTGTTTCTAGTGTTTGTCTCTTCCTCTCCCCCGCAACAGAAGAAGGAAAAGTACAGAGGTGATACTGCCACTGTCACTCCATCCTCCAGTTGGCATACGTGTGCTAGGAACCACCAGCCATAGCACTAGGCTAGAGTCTGTTTGATGCAATTGGTGTCGGGAACATCAGCTGTGTGGCCAGTCAGAGCCATATATTCAGCAGCACATTGCGGATTGGTGCACATGGCTAGGATACATGCTCGTCAGAGGTTTATCATCTAAACTAGTGAAGCGGCCCGTGGCACTGTTCGACAGTAGTCGTCTGACGAACGGGCGAAATCCATCCCACCAAGGGTTTCCCATCCAGGGCTCGGCTAACAACAGTTGAACTGGAAACCTTCTGTCTCTAGCCTGTCATGTGAACAGCCATTTTGAGGAAACGCATCAAAATCGCCCTGATGCAAGTGGGCGACCGTTCCTGCAATATTGGATTGACATCACTGTGGAGATTCCATCAGTTTTGAGGATATATCCAAATTACCTTATTCTAAAATGAATAAAGTACAAAAAAATCCTCAGCGATCTACACACAATACCCCATAATGACAAAGCGAAACAGGTTTTTAAAAAACAGAAATACCTTATTTACATAAGTATTCAGCCCGTTTGCAATGAGACTTGAAATTGAGCTCAGGTGCATCCTGTTTCCATTGATCATCCTTAATATGTTTCTACAACTTGATTGGAGTCCACCTGTGGTAAATTCAATTGATTGGACATGATTTGGAAAGGCACACACCTGTCTATATAAGGTCCCTCAGTTGACAGTGCATGTCAGAGCAAAAACCAAGTCTTGAGGTGGAAGGAATTGTCCGATGAGCTCTGAGACAGGATTGTGTCAAGCCACAAATCTAGGGAAGGGTACCTAAACATTTCTGCAGCATTGAAGGTCCACAAGAACACAGAGMCCATCATTCTTAAATGGAAGATGTTTGGAACCACCAAGACTCTTCCTAGAGCTGGCTGCCCGGCCAGACTGAGCAATCGTAGGAGAAGGTTCTTGGTCAGGGAGGCGACCAAGAACCTGATGGTCACTCTGACAGAACTCTAGAGTTCCTCTGTGGAGATGGAAGAAACTTCCAGAAGGACAACCATTTCTGCAGCACTCCACCAATCAAGCCTTTATGGTACTGACCAGACGGAAGCCACTAAAAGGCACATGACAGCCCGCTTGGACCTAAAGACTCTCAGTCCATGAGAAACAAGATTCTCTGGTCTGATGAAACCAAGATTGAACTCTTTGGCCAGAATGCCAATCATCACGTCTCAATGAAGCATTGGGTGGCAGCATCATTCTGTCGGCAAGGACTGGGAGACTAGTCAAGATCGAGGAAAAGATTAACAGAGCGAAGTACAGAGAGATCCTTGATGAAAACCTGCTCCAGAGCGCTCAGGACCTCAGACTGGGGTGAACGGTCACCTTCCAACAGGACAATGACCCGAAGRACASAGCCAAGACAARGCAGGAGTGGCTTCAGAAAAAGTCTCTGAATGTCCATCAGTGTTCCAGCCAGAGCCTGGACTTGAAATTCTCTGGCGCGTCCTGAAAAGAGCTGTTCAGTGATGCTCCCCATCCAACCTGACAGAGCTTGAGAGGATCTGCAGAGAAGAATGAGAGAAACTCCCCAAATACAGGTGTGCCAAGCTTGTAGCGTCATACCCAAGAAGACTCGAGGCCGTAATCGCTGCCAAAGGTGCTTCAACAAAGTACTGAGTAAAGGGTTCAAATGTGTTCAAATGTGTTCAAATGTGATAATGTGATATTTCATTTGGATGTTGGATGTCCTGACCATTCTAAACGCGTTTGTCAAAAGCAGTTGTTGAACACTCCGTTTGCCTGAATACGCCCACTGTGTTGTCTGTGTGAGGGGTTTTGTGTGGATGGTGGTGATAGTGCCGTTTTGGTTTCGCCCTATCAGAGTTCTTGACGGCTTGTTCAGCACCGTGTCCAAAAACACTGTTCTCTAAAGCACGGTTCATCCCTTTGCTCTGGGTGGCTTCAGTGTGCTCCAAGGACAGTGTGTTTGAAAGTGTGTGTGCACATGTGTGTCAGGCGTTGCGTGAGACGCCTGATTCAGCACACTGTAACCCAGCGGGGGCTGCTGAAGGGAGGAAGGCTCGTAATAATAGCTGAAACGGAGCAAATGGAAGGGCATCAAACACATGGAAACCACATCTTTTGATGTATTTGATACCGCTCCCCTGATTCCGCTCCAGCCACTCCCTATTTAAGGTGCCAACAACCTCCTGTGGTGTAGCCCAACACTGTAACCTAGAATCTGTTGTCAGCGCTCTCGTGTGTGGTTGCCTGCGTGCYTGCTTGTGCGTACTGTATGTGTGTTGGCAGGCTAGAGTTAGTGGATGTACACCAGAGGAGCGATACAACAGAGCATTACACCCACTAACATCATTCTCATGTCACCCTGCGTTCCTGTTTATCGAAGGCAACAGAGTTTGCTTTCGTTGCTTTGCTAAAGCCCTCAAAACGGGACTGGTTTAAAATGGCAGTAGCATTTCTGCTGCTGTGTTTGGGCCAGCAATGATGTTCTTTAAACACACGCCTGCGTCCCTTACCGGCCCCCTATTCCTTTTATAGTGCACTACTTCTGACCAGGGCCCATAGGGTATAGGGTGCCATTTGGGACACATCGGTAGCATGACGAATGAGGATCTTCACCCAAAGCACATCTCCACCAGGAGCAGAATGCTGCCAACTTGATAAGGTGGAACTCCGAGGAGAGATTACCCCCCCCCTCCACCACTTTCTCCTCTGTTTCCTTTGAATACTCTCCATACTCTCACTATGGAAGACAGCAGGCAACGAGTGTTTGACTTCAGCCGGTAATGTCTTTCTACATAGCTGTGCTGACACCCCCACTCACCTCACTACACACACATACGCACACGCACACACATGCCGAACAATACTCCTAATACTAGGGTGTCGCGAGGAGGAGGAGTGTGGTGTGTGTAAAGAAACCTCATGGTTTAGACTCAGTTCTGTGCGACTAGATATCCAGATCACCGTAGGCACATACACACACACACGCACACAGACACACAGACACACATACACATACGCACAAACACACTGTTTCTGGCTGTCATAGTGAGTTGCATCCGAGTCCTCTTTTTGTTATGATAATACCAGTCTTTAATCCCTGAAATGGAAGCTAAACTGCCATTGCGTAAGCCCAATACTCAGCGGGAATGATGGGGAGTTTGCTAGCTAGCGACACTCTCTGAGAACGCTCTCTCGAAGCAAGTCTGTCTTTCAGTGGCCGTATGTACTGCTCATAAGTGATCGCACTAGATAGTGATACGGTGCCCTTTCAGGTGAAGCCACGTCTTCTGGTTACTACTTCCCTTGTTTCTTTATGTCTTGCACGGAGTAGTAGCATTTCTACTTTGAATGATCCTGATCTGTTCTGTACTGATGTTAAGGGACCACTTACAGCGCCCCCATTACACGCATCACAACAGACTGGATGAGTCACTGCTACAACCCCTTCCACCCTCCTCCTTTCTCCCTTCGTTCTCCCTCTTCCCTTACCCATCCAGGAGCTGAAGGAGGTGTTGGATAAAATCCTTCGCTCCTGATAGCCATTTCTCCCTGTGTGTGTGTGTGTGTGTGTGTGTGTGTGGTGTGTGTGTGTGGTGTGTGTGTGTGTGTGTGTGTGTGTGTGTGTGTGTGTGTGTGTTGTGTTGTGTGTGTGTGTGTGTGTGTGTGTGTGTGTGTGTGTGTGTGTGTGTGTGTGTGTGTGTGTGTGTGTGTGCTGGCAGCAGGATTAAGATTACACGTTCTCTGAAAATTCCATAAACCCTTCAGCATTTCACTGGTGTGTGCGGCATCTCAAATCGCACCCTATTCCCTATGTAGGGTACTACATTTGACGTTAGGGTCTGGTCAAGAGTAACGCCCATCTAAGGAGTAGGGTGCCATTTGGGACACAGACTAAGTCTCCTCCTCGTGGGCTAGTCTGTCACATGGACCAGCGGGCTCCGAGCACCTAGTCTCCCCGGCTGGGCTGACTCGGCTATGTCAGCATTACAGTCCAGCAACGCCTACTGTCTCCGCTGGGCTGCTGTCTCGGTCTCTAATCTGTAAGAGGGTGTGCGTGTTTGTTAGCATGTGTGTGCATGTACAGTATTTAGCATCGGAAGTCACGGTGTAGCTCTGCGGACTGTGTTCGCCACATGACGCTGGCTGGTCTTCGTAATGGCTGTTCGGTTTTAGTCTCTCTCCACAGCTACAGGTTTACTATGTCATTGTTTGTCGTTATCTAATCCCCCCCTCCTCTTTATCTCTCTTTCACTCCCTCGCTCGCTCTCTCACGCTCTGGCAACACTTCTTTGCTGTTCTAATCCTCTAAAGTCCCTGGGTCTCTTTCTCTCTCACACTCCTCCTCCCTCCTCCCTCTCTCTTCTCTGTGACTAACATTCTGAGGTCTGTTGAGAGCG
This sequence comes from Salvelinus sp. IW2-2015, assembly GCF_002910315.2. Taxonomy (NCBI): domain Eukaryota; kingdom Metazoa; phylum Chordata; class Actinopteri; order Salmoniformes; family Salmonidae; genus Salvelinus; species Salvelinus sp. IW2-2015. The sequence goes on from NC_036847.1 coordinate 6,934,773, forward strand.
GCTGTACAAGTGTGATGAATATTGGATGGCGATGTCCTGTCCTCAGTGTGCGGCACACTAGCAGCTTCAGTGCAGATCTGCTGGCCTCAGCAAACACTTTGATGGAGTGCAGTATAGGGAGGGAGGGAGGGAGGGAGAGAAGAGCAGAGGAGGGGAGATGGAGTGTATCCCGTGTCGCTGCTGGCAACTCTCAGAAGCCCTGTGATCTTGTCGGGCAGTGAAAGGTTGACGACCGCAAGGACATCGTGTGTGTGTGTGTGTGTGTGTGTGTGTGTGTGTGGTGTGTGTGTGTGTGTGTGTGTGTGTGTGTGTGTGTGTGGTGTGTGTGGTGTGTGTGTGTGTGTGTGTGGTGTGTGTGTGTGTGTGTGTGTGTGTGTGTGTGTGTGTTAGTAGC
>NC_036847.1:6935191-6953239 GCF_002910315.2 Salvelinus sp. IW2-2015
AACTCTTCACTGTACATCTCCTCGCTGTGTGGTAGCATTTAGAAGCATCCTTATACATCAATCTATCACAGATCACTGTATAGCTATAATAAATCGATCTACTTACTATCTAATAAACTGCTTCAACTCAAAAGTGATAAAAAAAATTAAGGTTGGGACGGCAGTAGCTGTCAGGGAAACCAAAACCAATTGGCAGGGTTAGCCTATGTTAATATATGTATTATGCATGATCGCTCTGCATCACACGGGTAACTCCTCATGGTCATTTTCCCAGCCAAACATTCGTATTGGAGGAAGAATGGCGAGAACTTGATGTGATGGTTGATGGCTTCTTCTCGCTTAGCTGCACTGTTCATCCTTGGTATGTGAATGGTGCGGTTGCGTTTCCAACGCATGTTAGTTACATCTTTCACAATGTAGCTTTAAGCTACTGTATACACTTCTCGCCTGCAGAGGCACATTCGTGAGTACTCTTTCTCTATAATCTTTCACTCCTTCTCGGTTTCGGCCCTGCTGTCAGCTCAGTCCTCTTCACTCTCGCTGATTCATGCTCTCTCTATTCTCTCGATACGCGGGAATCTCTCTGCAGTGCTCAAATGGAATACCTCGCTTCGCTGCACTTTCGAGAATATTTGAGACGAATTTATGAATAATATGCAATGGTATATTGATACGGGCCATGGCTATCGTGCTAAAGGTGGTGATCGAGTCTTTTTTCAGTGCGGGAGGAAGCACTGGCTGTTTATTTTGACCTGAAATAAATAGAGAGTAGAAAGGATTGGTATTATAGGAATTATCAAGAGATATGTGCGCATAGCTAGTGAGGGGACAGACACAGTGTACATAGCATAGATATTAAATACTGGATAAACATCGAATTTACAACACTGCGATGCGAGGGGGTGCTCAAAAGCCATAGATAATAGATATGACTATAACATGGGAGAGAACACGCGATAAACTTGAATTCTTGTAAATAAGAGCTTGTATATATAACATCATGAACTTTAATAATCTCAGACTTATAATCACTACCACCCGTTATATAGCATGATAAAATATACAGTTAATCAAGGATAGGGGCCTAGTTCCACATGGAAATATCTGCTTCTCGCACTTGACATTTATAGTAGTATATTTTGTATTTATTTGTGATATTTTGCGTGGTTCAGGACACTGTGTCCCTCCTAAGCATATCATGGGGAAAACAGGGCTTACGCGCAGCCGGTGGGAAGACTATGTAGCGTCGCCGGTACCGGGCAAATAAAAACTGACAAAACACCTCGCCCGACATTGCAATTCAATTTAAAATCCAAAGTTTTTGCTCTCACTCTCTCTGTCCTGGTCGTAATCCGATCGTTTGAATGAATAAACCTACGTCGTGTTGTCATCCACAACACTCACTCAAGCCTAAGAGACACTACACTGTACTACGTGGTTTTAGGTGCGAAGGCTTTAATCCACCTCACGCTTCTAGATGTCAGGCAGAGATGTGATCCTTTATTTATTTTACATTTGGGCATAGAAGAGATAGACCACCTATTTAGGGCAAATAATACTGTACTATGTTGAGCGGTTTACAGAGATTTACAAGTTAGACGGGTTACGAATAAATTGACCATAGTTATTCAGATATTCCTTGACTGGACATTGGTTACATTGTGGGAGGCGACTCCTTGTAGGTTAGACTAGATGGACTTGTTGTTGGTTCAGTTTATGTAAGGAGTGAAGCCTAGTATCTCTCAGGATAATTAATGTTTACAATTATACTCTGGATCAGGAGATCTTGTTGTTGCATAGATGGGGTAGTCAACTTTAAAATGGTGGCTCTTGGTGGGTTTTATGCGTTGTTTTGTTTCGCACGCTTCACTTCAATTTGGAGTTTGCAAGCCTTTTTTTCGCTCATTTAGAGACAGAGGGAGTGGCTTCATCATGACAGTTGTTTCACTCACATAGGATTGCGAGTCTATCCTTCGCTCCATTATCTACTTCTCGCTCACTAAATGGACACATAATGTAACTGGGGCTCTGGTGGCTCTCCTCCCCATATATATAGCGGGGAGTCCCTTGTTGGAACCCTCTGGGATTTATGAGACTAAATTTGGAGACTTGTTTCTGAAGGTAAGAATATACATGGATTGTCTGTTATTGTAGTGCAGCGCAATGTAATATAATAGCTTACAATTCTTCTAATGGTTGAAACAACACATACAAATAAATAGTTGTGATGTCAGGCAAGGACCACACTCACAAGCTGGTGATTAAAATTCAGTGGAGAGAATTAAACTCACTGTGCTGACTATATAGGTAAGTGGGGGACGGTTGTGTCTAGAGACATTTTAGCTGGACCTAACATCAGTTAAATATGAAACAAAAACTAAAGTAATGTAAATGAAATGAGACAAACATAAAGGTCAGTTTTTAAAAGAAAACCTTATTTAAATACGTTAGAGAGAGAATAACACAATTCTCAAATTATGACTATGTGTTGGTAATGCTGTTTCACATACAAGCTTGTCAACAACAATCAGACGCTTACAAGAGGATTTGGCTATTCTCTTTCAATAAGTTCCATGATACTCTCACTTTCATCTTTTTCAAACTTTCACTTTCTTCTCTATTACTCCACTCTCTCATTTTACATTAAGCATGCATGTGGTTAAATTATTTCCTTTGGCTCCTAGGATGAAGTTCATTTCGGCAGGATATTTGTTTGCTTGTCATTCAGATTGGAGGGCTGAGATTCAGATGTGGTGGGTTGGAGCTCTATGTAAGCATCGCGACGCGTTCGTTGTCTTTTCGATTGGCTCTACGCCTATCGTGGGCTCAGACGCTTTGGCAAGGAGTTTTACTGTGGGTGGGACATATTTTGTATTAGTCTCACACACCTCTGGCTGTTTTGTAAAGTAGCGGATTTCGGGGGAAGTTGGTGAGAACGGGCCAGGTTCGTCATGTTCACTCGTTTAGCAACTGAATAGCGAGCCCCGTTTGTTAGGGCTTTGGCCTAACGCACGATGGCTCTGGGAGGCTCTCATTACTAGTGGCAGTGCTCTCTTACATCGGAGCTCCTCGCAACTCGTACGGGATCATCTCCTCGCGCCTTCTGTCTTGGCCTGCTTCATTTGCCTATCTCTGTCGGTTTTATTGGGGCTTCTCGCGTCTCTCGGCCTCTCATTCGATTCGTAGTTTCTTGGCTTCGCTTCACTTTCTCGATTCTATACATTTGCCTCCTCTCTGAGCCTTTCACGCATTCTCCACCGCATCGTAGCTTCCTTCATTATTATTGCTCCGCATTATCTCTGCGTTAAGTCTATATCTGGTGTCGTCCCTCGCCTGGGCAAACCTTCTGACCTCATACGACGCCTCGACAGAAGTCGGTCGGCGTCAGTACGTCGTGTATAGACAACAATTCAGAGAACAGCCTTCTCTCCCATTTTCTCGACCTTCGTTGCACGTTTACAGATGGTCGTTCTTCCTCTTCGCATATACTATAATATTCCATATTATCAGTAAACTCTGTTGATCTACTGAACCCAACACTAGGGCGTCCCTACGTCCTTCCTAACTCATGGGCTTCACCTTTTCTTCAATTATATATTTTGGGTTTGGTCCATCGTTTTGCATACTACGCTCTCATCCACTCATTTGTTACATTTTTCTCGGCTCTCCTTCACATCTCATCCTTCATTATACCCACAAACTCTGGAACTCCTCGTGCTCTATCAATGCCTCTATCGCGTTGTCGCAATTATACCAGACTATCTTCACAATGACCATGTCTATTTTGATTTTTATCCTCTTGTTGACAGATTTGAGCTTCTCGTTCACGGCTCGGTCTATTCACATCCTTCCTGCTGGATCTCGTTCGTGCGCCCACGTCTTCCTTCTTCTAGCGCTAGTACTCGTTCCCTGCTTACTCGCTGTTTCTTGACGGCGTTGTTCTTTCTCTCTGGGTCTCTGTGCTACAGCTCGTTGCCTTCTCTTTCTCTCTCTCCCTCGGCTGGCTTCGTTTGCGTTGAGGCGCTGGTAGAGGTTGGCCCATATGTGGATGTGTATATTTCTCCGAATCGGGATAACAGCCCGCTGCTGGCTTATTTACGCGGGCTCCACGAGTAAATGATGATCTCAGATGCAGACACCCGCTTATGTTTCGCACCGGGGTGACACATTTTCTATTTACGCTCAGTGATGCGGGAAAGAGTAGATTATTGGGAGGGAATGAGAATCAGCCGCCCTGATAAGTTGATGACTCTTCTCTTCAACACCACTCTCATGTCACACCACATTCTCCTGGTGACCCTGACAACCGTGTTGGGTAAACACTTTCTCCGCCTCTTTGTCAGACAGACGGAGGAGTTCAGCGCCAAACAGCTCATGACTTCACACTTTTTATAGAAGTGTTCAGGCTACACTGCTTGCAAAACAAAGTGGACTGTGAGGACACATGGTGTTACAAGGAGTTCCGTTTTCCTTCACTTTTTGCTTTTCTTCAACAAACAAAGTATATTTTTTAATAGATTTTATCTCTGTCCTCCAGAGTTGTTTTTCTTAGTGTTGTTGAGTTGAGGGGGYGCAGTATGCTCAGTCTTATTCAGTTCAATTCAATTTAAGGGCTTATTGGCATGGGAAACATATGTTTACGTTGCCAACGCAAGTGACAGATAATAGAGATAATAAACAAAAGTGAAATCAACATTTTTTTTTTTTAATAACAGTAAACATTAAACAAAAGAATAAAGACATTTCATATGTCATATTATGTGCAAAAAGGAAAAATAAATCAACATAAATATGGGTTGTATTTACAATGGTGTTTGTTATTATTCACTGTGATATTTCACCCAATAGATATGGGAGTTTATCAAAATTGGGTTTGTTTTCAAATCTTTTTCAGTCTGTATAATCTCATACATTTGGCAGGAGGTTAGGAAGTGCAGCTCAGTTTCCACCTCATTTTGTGGGCAGTGTGTACATAGCCTGTCTTCTCTTGAGTGCGAGGTCTGCCTACYGAGACCTTTCTCAATAGCAAGGCTATGCTCACTGAGTCTGTACATAGTCAAAGCTTTCCTTACGTTTGGGTCAGTCAAAGTGGTCAGGTATTCTACCACTGTGTACTCTCTGTTTAGGGGCAAATAGCATTCTAGTTTGCTCTGTTTTTTTTGTTAATTCTTTCCAATGTGTCAAGTAATTACCTTTTAGTTTTCTCATGATTTGGTTGGGTCTAATTGTGTTGCTGTCCTGGGGCTCTGTGGGGTCTGTGTGTTTGTGAACAGAGCCCCAGGACCAGCTTACTTAGGGGACTATTCTCCAGGTTCATCTCTCTGTAAGTGATGGCTTTGTTATGGAAGGTTTGGGAATCGCTTCCTTTTAGGTGGTTGTAGAATTTAAAGTTTATTTTCTGGATTGTGAAAATTAGCGGGTATCGGCCTAATTCTGCTCTGCATGCATTATTTGGTGTTTTAGGAGGAGGAGATTTTTGCAGAATTTGGTTTGTCACATTTTGTGAATTCTTGGTTGTTGAGCGGACCCCAGAACTTACAACATTAAAGGGCAATGAGTTCTATAACTGATTCAAGTATTTTTTGCCAGATCCTAATTGGTATGTCGAATTTTATGTTCCTTTTGATGGCATAGAAGGCCCTTCTTGCCTCGAATCAGAAAAGAAATTACAAGATTATGTTATAGTACTGTAATTGCATCAAATTGCTGTTTTATGAAACAGAATAGAGGGTTCTTATAACTCTATTGTATCTGTGTGAACTGCAAGTGGGCCTCTGGGAGATTTAACACTGACAGAAGATTTACAATGTCTTTGAGTGTTAAGCCAGACAAGACCACATTCAATAGCATGAGTCAATGTTTCTGAATTATTACTAACCTTGTGACCCATTCCATACATCTGTTGTTTGTCATGAACATCCAGGAGGATGGACTTTGCTATAAAATGCTGTGGCTCAAATCCGCTCGTTGGGCCCTCACCTATGGGGGTCTCGTTGACAAGCTCTATCACTGCAGTAATTCAATAATAAAGTTGACTTGTTTTGAAGAACTGTAAAAGTCTCTCCTTTTGATGACAATAATTCTACGACACATGTCTCTCAGATCGTTTACAGCATTGTGGAAGTTACCTGTGGCGCTGATGTTTAGGCTGAGGTATGTATAGTTTTTTGTGTGCTCTAGGGCAGGTATTCCCAAACTGCAATGCCATCGGTGGTACGCCAAATAAAAATGTGATTCACATTTAAAAATAAAAAAAAGTGAAATACAGGTAGCCTAGTCAAATAATTAACATCCAATCACAATAACCGTTACTCTCTCGTGGGAAACCTTCACTCTTGCGCAGACATTTAGAAACATGACCATTTGAAAAATAAGCCATGGGAGATTTTTGAGTGAGAATAAAGACGACTTTTGAGTAGTAAGACATTTATAAAAGCAACAGATACCATTAATAAGAAGGGTCTAGAAGCGTCTTATATGGTGAACTACTGAGTGGATAGGACAGGCAAGCCCCAAACTATTGTGGAGGACTTTTTTTATTCCTGCTGCCGCAGATATGGCTGGGACAATGCTGGGGGAAAAGGCCCAAAAAACGATACAGACAATGACTTCATCAAACAACACTGTTTCACGACGCATCAGTGACATGGCAGGAGATGTTTTGAAACAATTACTGCTTCGCATATAAGCCAGTGAATTATTTGCGTTAAAGCTGGATGAGTCAACAGACGTGACGGGCGTGGAACAGCTCCTGGTATATGTCCGTTATGTTAATGGTGGGTCAATTAAGGAAGACATCCTCTTCTGCTAACCACTGYAAATCAGGACAACAGGAGAGGATATTTTTAAAGTACTGGACAGCTTCGTGAGATCAAATGGACTTTGGTGGTCAAGAAGATGTGTTGGTATCTGTACTGATGGCGCAAAAGCCATGACAGGGAGACATAGTGTCAGGACCCGGTTACGAACTCGGGTCTCCGGTGAGAGAAACAGTCACTTATCAAACTGAGCCCCTAATAGTCGGCAGAACCCAGAAGATGAAGCAACCAGCAGTACTTGAGACGTGTTTTAATAAAGTAAAAAGGAAAGTACTTCAGGCAAAAAATATAAATCCACCAACGTCAAAAGTAATTCCAAGAGAAAAAAGGTATATCCTCCAAGTCACAAGGTAATCCACAAAAGTGGTAAGCACAGCAGGAAAAAACCTCAAAAGAAAAATCAAAGAAATAAATAAACGAGAACAAAAAAAACAGAGTACCTCAAGAGAATCCAACTGGAGTAACAAAAGTTCACAGCATGCTGGGCTGGTGCTAACATTCAAACACAGAGCAAAGAACTGAGGAAAACTAAGGGTTTAAATACATACAAGGAAACAGGCACAGTGAAAATAATAACTGAAATAAGAGAAAACAAAAGGTCAAAAAAGCCCAATGGCATCTAGTGACCAAAACCGGAATAATCCAGGCCAAATCCTGACACATAGTGGAGTGGTAATGCGCGGCAAGCAGTTGCTCCTGACGTCACTTGGTACACTACAGCATCCACCGAGAGGCTCTTGCTCCCAAGAGAATGCCTGACAGCTTGAAAGACGTATTGGACACTACAGTGAAAATGCCGCTGAACCTCGTGTATTTTCTGCATTGTGCAATGATATGGGCACGACCATGTAACACTTTTACAACATACAGAAGTGCACTCTCATCAAGGGGCAAATTATTGACACATTTTTTGAATTGAGAGACAAGCTTAAAGTTTTCTTTACTGAGCATAATTTCACTTGTCTGACCACTTGCATGATGACGAGTTTCTCACACGACTGGCCTATCTGGGTGATGTTTTCTCATCTAAGATCTGAATCTAGGATTACAGGGACTCTCTGCAACTATATTCAATGTGCGGGACAAAATTGAGGCTATGAAAGAAGTTGGATCTCTTTTCTGTTTGCATTAACAAGAGACAACACACAGGTCTTTCCATCATTGTATGAATTTTTGTTTGCAAATGAACTCAAGCTTACAGACAACGTCAAACGTGACATAGCGAAGCACCTGAGTGAGTTGGTTGCGCAATTACGCAGTACTTTCCCGAAACGGATACACAAACAACTGGATTCGTAATCCCTTTCATGCCCTCCTCCAGTCCACTTAAAGATATCTGAACAAGAGAGCCTCATCAAATTTGCAACAAGTGGTCTGTGAAAATTGAATTGAATCAGAAGCCACTGCCAGATTTCTGGATAGGGCTGCGCTCAGAGTTTCTTGCCTTGGCAAATCGCGCTGACTTCTTCGGATCGGTGTCCAATTCACGGACGGTTGAGCTAACTTAGGCTAATGCGATTAGCATGAGGTTACCACCCTGCATACCACCCTGCATACCACTGCTGGCTTGCTTCTGAAGCTAAGCAGGGTTGGTCCTGGTCAGTCCCTGGATGGAGGACCAGGTGCTGCTGGAAGTGGTGTTGGAGGCCAGTAGGAGGCACTCTTTCCTCTGGTCTAAACAAAGATCCCAAGCCCCAGGGCAGTGATTGGGGACACTGCTCTGTGTAGGGTGCCGTCTTTTGGATGGACGTTAAACGGTGTCCTGACTCTCTGAGGTCATTAAAGATCCCATGGCACTTATCGTAAGAGTAGGGGTGTTAACCCCGGTGTCCTGGCTAAATTCCCAATCTGGCCCTCAACCATCACGGTCACCTAATAATCCCCAGTTTACAATTGGCTCATTCATCCCCCTCCTCTCCCCTGTAACTATTCCCCAGGTCGTTGCTGCAAATGAGAACGTGTTCTCAGTCAACTTACCTGGTAAAATAACGGTAAAATAAAATAAAAAATAAAAAAGTGTAACCAATGTGAAATGGCTAGCTAGTTAGCGGGGTGCGCACTAATAGTGTTTCAATCGGTGACATCACTCGCTCTGAGACCTTGAAGTAGTTGTTCCCCTTGCTCTGCAAGGGCTGCGGCTTTTGTGGAGCGATGGGTAATGATGCTTTGTGGGAGGCAGTTGTTGATGTGTGCAGGTTTGAGCCCAGGTAGGGGCGAGGAGATGGACAGAAGCTATACTGTTACATAAGTAACAAGAACATTTCCCAGGACGTAGACATATCTGATATTGGCAGAAAACTTAAATTCTTGTTTTTTTTCTTAATAACTAGCCAATTTACAGTAGCTATTGCAGTGAAATAATACCATACTATTGTTTGAGGAGAGTGCACAGTTTTGAACTTGAAAAGTTATTAATAAACAAATTAGGCACATTTGGGCAGTCTTGATACAACATTTTGAACAGAAATGCAATGGTTCATTGGATCAGTCTAAAACGTTGCACATATGCTGCTGCCATCTAGTGGCCAAAATCTAAGTTGCACATGGGCTGGAATAATACATTATGGCCTTTTTCTTCCATTTCAAAGATGATGGTACAAAAAAATACAGTTGGTTTTTTCTTTGTATTATATTTTACCAGATCTAATGTGTTATATTCTCCTACATTCCTTTCACATTTCCACAAACTTCAAAGTGTTTCCTTTCAAATGGTATCAATAATATGAATATCCTTGCTTCAGGGCCTGAACTACAGGCAGTTAGATTTGGGTATGTCATTGCAGGCGAAAATTGAAAAAKAGGGGCGGATCCTTTTTGAGACACTGATGCCCTTTGCAACCACATACTTATGTGAGAATGGATTCTCGGCCCTCACTAGCATGAAAACTAAATACAGACACAGACTGTGTGTGGAAAATTATTTAAGACTGAGACTCTCCAATACAACCCAACATTACAGAGCTATGTGCATCCTTTCAAAGCACACCCTTCTCATTAACCTGTGGTGAGTTATTCCGAATTTTTGATGAACAAATAAAGTTTTATATGTAAGATGGCTTAATAAAGAGCAAAATTATTGATTATTATTATATTGCTATTTGTGCCCTGGTCCTATAAGAGCTCTTTGTCACTTTCCACGAGCCGGGTTGTGACAAAAACCCACACTCATTCTTATGTTTAATAAATGTATCGTATAGRGTGTGTGTGGCAGGCTTACAATGAAGGCAAAAAACAACATTTGAGAGTGCGCTGACCCTGGTGCTAGAGGGGGTACAGCTGGAGGTTGAATGTTTGGGGGGTACGGGACTATAAAAAGTTTGGGAACCACTGCTCTAGAGCAACGGTGTCTAGATGGAATTTGTATTTGTGCTCCTGGCAACTGGACCTTTTTTGGAACACCATTATTTTTGGCTTACTGAGATTTACTGTCAGGGCCCAGGTCTGACAGAATCTGTGCAGAAGATCTAGGTGCTGCTGTAGGCCCTCCTTGGTTGGTGACAGAAGCACCAGATCATCAGCAAACAGTAGACATTTGACTTCAAATTCTAGTAGGGTCTCTCTCTCTGTCTCTCTCTCTCTCTCTCTCTCAGAAGAGACCTGCTACTGCTCTTCGTCCACATTATAGGACCTTACAGTGTATCCAGTAAACACTCTCTCATAGAAATGCTTGGTCTACTTCTACTGGAAGTTCATGTACTAGGCAAAAAGATCATTTGACSTCAGTGGCTTTTCCAACCTAACTAACACACTGACTCAACTCTCAGACAAAAAGTCTGATTCTTTTTACACTATGCTATTTATTACCCAAGAGGACTGAGAGCCAGAGCTCTTCTCTGCTTGAAAACATTCATAGTCCTACTACTTGTCCTAACAGAAGAGTCATGGTGCCAGATCAGCAGTGGATGTTTCTCTCCCAAGACCCGTAGACACCCACGACTCAATAAAGCAGGTCACGGGTAGGCAGTTCTAAAGCTCAGCAGTCAACAGATAGTAGTCTCAGTCAACCACTGAAGTGGGAAGACAAGCTCTTTGTGGATAACTTGATTAGTGACACTTTAACCCCGAGAGAGAAAGCAGGTCACGGGTAGGCAGGAGAGAGAGAGAAGTATTTCGAGATCGATAAAGAGGAGAGCAAGTATTGACGAGAAGAGAGAGAGGAGAGAGAGATATGAGAGGGAGTAAGAGAGAGAGAGAGCAGAGAGAGAGAGAGAGGAGAAGATGCAGAGAGAGAGGGAGGAGAGAGAGAAGAAGGAGGAAGAAGGGAGAGGGAGAGAGAAGAGAGAGAAAGAGAGAGAGAATCTAATTTTGGTCTATGTCACCATCCCAGGTTTGTCCTTTTTCCTATCCATTCGCGACCCGAATACAACAGGGAAATTACCCCTCCTGGTAAGACCGCCTTTGGGCGGGTCGGTTAGTAGCCAGAAGAGCAGTTTAGAGGCATAAAGACCCGTAGGGGGCAGGGTGATAAGCACAACAAGTAAGGGAGTCGTTGGTAGGTGGAAGTACTGTTAGAATCTACTCTTCCCAATGTCATTGGAAGTAAGGAGGGGGCAGAAACTGGAATTGTCTCTTGAATGAGTTAAAACGTACGGTGCCCCCTCTTGATGACTGTTGGGTGTGTGGAGGCTGATGTATAATAGTTTGATATTGGTGGGACTTGCGATGGACACCGAAACGTGTGTGGTGGGGCTCGGGATATTGCTTTGCATAATATCGGACTCGTCGAAACCCTGCCTCTAAAAAATCGACAGATGAAGCATGTTTTAGCCAGCTTGTGCCGCCAACAATCGATCTCCGATGAAGTAATCTGGAGGAACGTAGCCTGAAGTAGGGCCTCGGGGCCCCTGCCTTTTCTGTGGTCCACAAAATTTATCTAAAATCTTTTTAGGTCCCACCTTTGTCTTGAATCACGTTGAGGGAGAGGTTGTTGATGGTGTGAGAAGTGATGGTGTGAGAAAGGGTTGAGAAGAGTAAAAGAGCAAAATAAAAAATATTAGAGTAAAGGAGAGGTGTGTGTGTGTGTGTCCCGTTCGTGTGGCATCGTGTTTCTATAGGGCCCTGTGTGAATGATAGGCTGAGGAGTCTGAGGTGGTGTTGCTCTCTTGGAGGTCTACCTTATCTCTCTCCCAGCTGTGTGAACAGACAAAAAGCCTTCTTTTCTCTATGGCCATGAATACTGCCCGCCGCCTTGGTTACCACCACCAGTGATACAAACACACTCTCTCACCTTTTTTCTTTGACCACAATTTTTATAAGACCAGACTTTGGTAGGAGTTCAAATGGGAACATTCAACTCCCTCCCTCCCTCCCTACCCACAGGGCCATCAGCCCAGTCAGGGCCGGTCCTCAGATGAATTATACTGGAACTGCCTATAGTAGCAGGCAATGGTAACTGATTACTAGCCAGATAGCCATGTAGTGATATCCCAGATGAGAACTGACAGGGGGAGAGGACAGAGGGAGTGACGGAGAGGAGGGGGACAGGAGGAGATGGAATCGGTCTTGCATCATTGTAACACCACATGAGGCCTCCTAATCTCTGCTTAGGTACACTTAACACCAGGGGGATCGATAATGAGTCGTGTCAATGGGATGGGGACATGTTCCTAGCAGAGGAGGTTTGACTGATGGTGGTACAGTAGCTATGGGGGACTGGACTGTGGCCACCTGCCTAGGAGTGGAGATACAGTGTGGATGGAAGTCAATAACTCACTCTGGCTCTTAGAGGTTCATCAAGAGGTTGGCTGGGTGGAAGGAAGCAATCCCACCGGGCTTTTACTCCCCTGTCATAGGGACTTTATAGGCCCCATATGGAATGGGGTGCCATTTGGGATGCAGCCCTAGTCTCCATATCCCTCTCCTCTCTACTGTATATTATCCTCTGACCAGCTACAGTAGACCTTCTTCCTTTCTATTGTATATTATCATCTGACCAGCTACAGTAGATCTTCTTCCTCTCTCTACCGTATATTATCATTGCTGCCAGCTACAGTAGACCTTCTCTCCTCTCTACTGTATATTATCCTCTGACCAGCTACAGTAGATCTTCTCTCCTCTCTACCGTATATTATCATCTGACAGCATACAGTAGATCTTCTCTCCTCTCTACCGTATATTATCATCTGACCAGTACAGTAGATTTCCCTCTTCTCTACTGTATATTATCATCTGACCAGCTACAGTAGATCTTCTCTCCTCTCTACTGTATTTATTACATCTGACCAGCTACAGTAGATCTTCTCTCCTCTCTACTGTATCTTATCATATAACCAGCTACAGTAGATCTTCTCTCCTCTCTACTGTATATTATCATATGACCAGCTACAGTAGATCTTCTCTCCTCTCTACTGTATAGTATCATCTGACCGACTACAGTAGAGATTTCCTCCTCTCTTCCTAGTCATGCTCTCCATCTCTTTATGTTTTTATTCTGACCTCTAGTTCTTCTGTTCACCCCCCCCCCCCCATCTCTGGACCGCTCTCTTTTCCAAACTGCCTCGCTCCCCCCTCTCCGTCTTCATTCGTCGTATTTCACTCTTCTATCCCCCTCCTCTATTATTTGCTTCCCTTCCTCCCTCACTATGGGGCTTTACCCTTTTCTTCTCTATTTCTCTGTCGTCTGTGTCCGGTGGGCCACTCCGGCTCTCTTCTTCTTCTTCCTCTGGTCGTCCCTGTTCCTCCATTTTGCGGCGCTGTGCTGTGGTGTAGTGCTGCCTGAAGCAGCAGCGGTAGAAATTGGGGAGGGAATGGAAGTGTGTGCTAGAGCAGAACAATGGTACCCTGGTAAAAATAGCTATCTCCAGCTTGGCAGGGGAGGAGCCCTGCCTCCTGCACTATATACAATACAAAGAGAGGGGATTGAGTGGTCTTTATGCAGATGTACAATGCATTTCATACAGAAGAAAGGAAGGGAATCCAATCCCACGTTGAAGAGAGCTGGGGGAATGTATAGAAGAGAAGGGAGAGTTGTGTGTTTCGGGGAGATGTAGGCTAAGTGGAGAGAACCGCCATATACATCCAATTGTGGATGTGTTCTGTTGTATTCTGCGTTATCTTCTTTGGGGTCTCCAGGGTATACAATATACAACATGTTTACTATTGTGAGGTCTGCCGGGCTCAATATACAAGAAAGCTTAGGGTGAGGAAAAGCACTTCATACCCTACAAGGCATGGATATAGTGCACTATGAGATAGCCTGACGACTCACAGTGAATTCTTCAGCTGCTCTGACGTTCGCTACATACTAAGTCTGAGACTGCGTCGTTGAAGTCGTTTGTGGTGACGAGGGGCACAAGGGGCGTTGGTACAAAAAAAGTCATCAGCGTTTGGATCGTCTCTAACCAATCAGAGTATCAAAGCCAAATTTCCAACCGCCACTTTACACACGTGTATTCTGGCTCTGGACAACCCATCAGTTTCTGGAACAATCAGACGGCCCCGCACCTGCTCACGTGTTCCCATTTGGTGAAGGATCGGGGAGGTACTCTAATCCAGACTCATTATGGAGAAGAACTAACGTCCGTGGGCGTGGCGTAGCGTTTGGCCGGCGTAAAGAGTCTGGGTAGCGGGCAATTAATGAGAAGGGCTGTAGTGCACTTTACTTTAGTCCGAACAAATATAGCAAAGTGGGGCCACAGTATTGCTCTCTGTCTTAATTAAGATGAATCTGTATGAGTCGACTAGCAAATGAGAAAGAGGGATACAATTTGTGGCTTTGCTAATCACACTTAAGAGAAAAGAAAAACCCACTGCCGGAAATAAACTATTAAACAGCTTGGCAGGTCTCGGAGGGAGGCTTTTATGGTTTTGTCAATACCTCATTCAATCTCGGTCAGAAAAGTAAGAAAATCCCCCAACACTATTGATGGTGGAGTCTTGACAGTAGCTTTTTCATTAACATTCAGTTTTTCCCTTCAGTCATCACCAGTAGGCTGGAAGCTTACTTTGAAGTCTTACAATTTCATCTTAATGAACTTATTGCACTCATTCAGTAACAATGTTTTTTTGTACCATCCACCAGTTTTCGTCATAATGTTTTATAGCCTGGAGTGCAGATAAAGAATAGTGTGTGGGAGTGTCATTGGAGAATTTAATCCAAACCGAATGAATTGAAGGATCATTTTTGTTTTTACAACAAATCTCTATTACGAAAATGGAATGTTATAGAGGCGTCCAGAGACCCTTTAGTGATTTTACTTGTTTTTGATAAACTTACCCGAAAGAGCGAATCACTTCCTCATCCTCATTGTGCAGTATGGAGACCCTGAAAAACATTAACAAAGGCTCCAAAAACACCGAAATATGTGCTTAAACTTAATACATTATTTAAGAAACTGCAAACTAGCAGTATAGTGAGCAGGCCTTTAGATGTTGTACACATGAAATTGTGCCAATTCTGAACTGTACCCGCAACGTTATATTCCTTTTGTGCGACTCGAGACGTTTCCCTATCCAGCCGTTCCATTCTCTGTGTAGCCTGCTGCTACAGGTAACTGGCAAAATAAAGGAAACACCAACATAAAGTGTCTTAATAGTGTGTTGGGCCACCACAAGCTGCCAGATCAGCTTCAATGCACGCGAACTGACATTCGAACGGCAACAGTCCAGTGGACGAGTTCGGGAGTGGATTGTGAGCATACTACACCCAGACGAGGAACTTGCTCCAGTTGCTGGCTGGTGGGAGACGTAACCGCAAGAAAAACTTCTCCAGCTCCTGGTTGGCCCGCTCGGTTTGCCCATTCGACTGTGGGTGTAATCCTGAGGAGAGACTCACCGACACCCCCAACAGGGAGCAGAAGGCTTTCCAATACGTGCGATGAACTGGGGCCCACGATCCGAGACAATGCCCTAGGAAGTCTGTGTAGTCGAAAGACATCGGTATTCATGAGATCAGCGGCCTCCTTCGCTGAGGGCAACTTGGGTAAGGCAATGAAATGGGCTGCCTTGGAGAACTAATCAACGACCACCAGGATAGTGGCAAGCCCTTGGAATGGAGGCAACCCTGTAATAAAGTTACAGACAGGTGGGACCAGGGCCGGCTGGGTTGCTCCAACCTCTGCCCATCCCCACACGGCCCTGGTCCCACGTCACTATCGTAAGGACTTGCTTTGGGCACAGGTGGAACAAACCGGAACAAAGGATCTCACATCCTAAATCATGTTGGCTCACCAGAATTTCCGCCTCAGGAACTCCAGTGTCATTAACCCCTGGATGCCCAGTTAATTTAGATGATGTCGCCATTGTAGTACTGATTCTTGGATACCGGGCGATAGGCTAGTGGAAATCGAACCTGTTAAAAAACAGAGCCCACCTAGCCTGGCGAGCGTTCAAGCACTTGCTTCTTGAATGTAGACCAAGTTCTTATGGTCCGTCCAGATTACAAAGGATGAGGTGCTCCCTCCAACCAGTGTCTCCACCCTCTAGGGCCCATTTAACTGCCAAGAGCTCCCAGTTGCATTTCGCTGGCAAGAACTACTTCGAGAGACAGTGCATGGGTACATTTCTTGTCCTTCTCGTTCCACTGTGAAAGGATCACCCTGCTCTGGTGTCCGAGGCATCCACCTCTACCACAAAGGGATGAGTAGGATCAGGATGAACGAGGATGGGTCCAGGAGTGAAATGTCCTTGAGCTTCATGAATGCCCTGTCAGCCTCGGAGTCAAGCAAAAACAGGTCTGGGACTTGCGGTTAGGACCGTGAGAGGCGCTGCCACGCACCAACAGTTGCGTATAAAAACGGCTTAAAAATGTGCAAACCCGAGGAACCGCTGGACCTGCTTGAGTGAGGTGGGATGGGCCAGTCGGTGACTACCTCAACCTTTACGGGGTCCATTGATGCCTGCGGTAGAGATAATGTGACCAGGAAGGAAACCTGGGACACTTCTCTATCTTGACATATAGTTGGCTCTGCAGGAGGCGTCTCAGGACTTGCCGGACGTGCAGTATGTGTTCCAGAAGGGTTTTTGGAGAAAATCAGGATGTAAGGTTGGACCCAAGGTGCCGAGAGAGACCAGACGAGGAGTCAGTGGTTAAGGATAAACATAAACTTTACTGAGAAACGGTAGCCGCAGGATCACAGTACACTTGAAAAAAACAACAAACACTAAGTCTCAAAAACTCACTCAGGAAACAAACGCACACAGTACACAATTGAAGCTTCTGCAAAGGACAACAGAAAACAACCTCTTTTAACAGGGAAATCACAATGAGTAAATTGGACACACTGAGTGTCGTTAATGTCTCTAGGATGGTCTCTGCCGCCCTCTGGTGACAGGTGGAACCATGACAATAACGTTGAGGATAAAGTTCGGAATAAACCATTTTAATGTGGTGTGTACAACATCTAAAGACCTGCATCACTATATATGAGGGCTTTGCAATTTCTAAAAGTACATATTTGGGTGTCTTTGGAGCCTTTGTTATGTTTTTGCAGGGTCCCAAACTGGTCCCAAACTGCCAACGAGGATGAGCAAGTGATTAGCTGTTCGGATAAGTTTCTCAAAAAACAAGTGAAATCACAAAAAAGGGGTCTGGACCCTTCTATAACATCCATTACCATAAAATATTTTGATTTAGTTGTAAAAGATAAAACTATTCCTTTAACAACACAGTGAATAAATGATCAGCTATGAGAGGAATGAATGCAAAGAAGGGTATCTTTTTTTATCAACTTTTTCTAAATGTGCGTCAGTCCAGCGATGACCGTGACAGTTACGTTTGAACTCCAATTTCAAGCGTTGATGATAATCTGAATAAAGACACACAAACCTTTGTATATTCTCATATCACTGGTCACGATGTATCTTCCTGCTCTGCAGCAAGAAAAAAATCCATTCATTGAACCATAATCCCATTTCTTTGTAATCTTTCTGAAATGTTTTTATTTATTTTTCCCCTCAATGTGATGTCATGCGTGGTAAACGAGGCAACGGGGACTGGGTGCATTTCAGTCTTCGGGATGTGAAATGGATGATAAGAGATGGTGTATTATTAGTGAGGGCTTTTACCTTTCTTTTTCGGTCTGCTTTTCAGAGAGTGATACAATATTTATGTATCGTAGGCGGCGTGCCTATGAACAGGTTCACACAGTTCATACCATTCCCTGACTTTTGAAAACCTGCATGAAAGGAGAGAATAGAGAGAAAATTAAACATTAGCCTCAAAATTGTGCCTGGTGTTATGGTCAATACTGTTCCATTCAGTTAGTCCGCTCTGACCTATTCTCTCCTGTCT
>NC_036847.1:6953264-6973491 GCF_002910315.2 Salvelinus sp. IW2-2015
ACACAGATCCACAAAGAATTTGAAAACAAATCCAATTTTGAAAACTCCCATATCTACTGGGAGAAATTCCACAGTGTGCCATCACAGCAGCAAGATTTGTGACCTGTTGCCACAAGAAAAGGGCAACCAGTGAAGAACAAACACCATTGAAATACAACCCATATTTATGCTTATTTATTTTAACTTGTGTGCTTATCCATTTGTACATTGTTACAACACTGATATATATAATATAACATTTGTAATGTCTTTATTGTTTTGAAACTTCTGTATGTGTAATGTTTACTGTTAATTTGTATTGTTTATTTCATTTTGTATAATATCTACCTCCATTGCTTTGGCAATGTTAACACATGTTTCCATGCCAATAAAGCCCCTTGAATTGAAATTGAATTGAAATTGAGAGAGAGAGAAAGAGGGAGAGGACGAGAGAGAGAGAGAGAGAGAGAGAGAGAGAGAGAGAGAGAGAGAGAGAGAGAGAGAGAGAATCTAATTTTGTTTGTCACATGCGCCGAATACAACAGGTGAAATTACCCTCTGTAGCGCCTTGCGGTCGGAGGCCGAGCAGTTGCCATACCAGGCGGTGATGCAACCAGTAAGGGTGCTCTTGATGGTGCAGCTGTAGAACTCTCCTGAGGGGGAATAGGCATTGCCGTGCCCTCTTCATGACTGTCTTGGTGTGTTTGGACCATGATAGTTTGTTGGTGATGTGGACACCAAGGAACTTGAAGCTCTCAACCTGCTCTACTACAGCCCAGTCGATGAGAATGGGGCGTGCTCGGCCCTCCTTTTCCTGTGGTCCACAATTATCTCCTTTGTCTTGATCACGTTGAGGGAGAGGTTGTTGATGGTGTGAGAAAGTGATGGTGTGAGAAAGGGTGAGAGAGTAAGAGCAAAATAAAAAATATTGAGAGTAAAGGAGAGGTGTGTGTGTGTGTGTCCCGTTCGTGTGGCATCGTGTTTCTATAGGGCCCTGTGTGAATGATAGGCTGAGGAGTCTGAGGTGGTGTTTGCTCTCTTGGAGGTCTACCTTATCTCTCTCCCAGCTGTGTGAACAGACAAAAAGCCTTCTTTTCTCTATGGCCATGAATACTGCCCTCGCCCTTGGTTACCACCACCAGTGATTACAAACACACTCTCTCACCTTTTTTCTTTGACCACAATCTTTATAAGACCAGACTTTGGTAGGAGTTCAAATGGGACAATTCAACTCCCTCCCTCCCTCCCTACCCACCAGGGACCATCAGCCCAGTCAGGGGCCGGTCCTCAGATGAATTATACTGGAACTGCCTATAGTAGCAGGCAATGGTAACTGATTACTAGCCCAGATAGCCATGTAGTGATATCCCAGATGAGAACTGACAGGGGGAGAGGACAGAGGGAGTGACGGAGAGGAGGGGGACAGGAGGAGATGGAATCGGCTCTGCATCATTGTAACACCACATGAGGCCTCCTAATCTCTGCTTAGGTACACTTAACACCAGGGGGATCGATAATGAGTCGTGTCAATGGGATGGGGAACATGTTCCTAGCAGAGGAGGTTTGACTGATGGTGGTACAGTAGCTATGGGGGACTGGACTGTGGCCACCTGCCTAGGAGTGGAGATACAGTGTGGATGGAAGTCAATAACTCACTCTGGCTCTTAGAGGTTCATCAAGAGGTTGGCTGGGTGGAAGGAAGCAATCCCACCGGGCTTTTACTCCCCCTGTCATAGGAGACTTTATAGGCCCCCATATGGAATAGGGTGCCATTTGGGATGCAGCCCTAGTCTCCATATCCCTCTCCTCTCTACTGTATATTATCCTCTGACCAGCTACAGTAGACCTTCTCTCCTTTCTATTGTATATTATCATCTGACCAGCTACAGTAGATCTTCTCTCCTCTCTACCGTATATTATCATCTGACCAGCTACAGTAGACCTTCTCTCCTCTCTACTGTATATTATCCTCTGACCAGCTACAGTAGATCTTCTCTCCTCTCTACCGTATATTATCATCTGACCAGCTACAGTAGATCTTCTCTCCTCTCTACCGTATATTATCATCTGACCAGCTACAGTAGATCTCCTCTCTTCTCTACTGTATATTATCGTCTGACCAGCTACAGTAGATCTTCTCTCCTCTCTACTGTATATTATCATCTGACCAGCTACAGTAGATCTTCTCTCCTCTCTACTGTATCTTATCATATAACCAGCTACAGTAGATCTTCTCTCCTCTCTACTGTATATTATCATATGACCAGCTACAGTAGATCTTCTCTCCTCTCTACTGTATAGTATCATCTGACCAGCTACAGTAGAGATTCTCTCCTCTCTTCCTAGTCATGCTCTCCATCTCTTTATGTTTTTATTCTGACCTCTAGTTCTCTCTCCCCCCCCCCCCCCCCCATCTCTGGGACCGCTCTCTTTTCCAAACTGCTCGCTCCCCCCCTCTCGTCTTCATTCGTCGTATTTCACTCTTCTATCCCCCTCCCTCTATTTATTTGCTTCCCTTCCTCCTCACTCACTATGGGGCTTTACCCCTTTTCTTCTCTTATTTCTCTGTCGTCTGTGTCCGGTGGGCCACTCCGGCTCTCTTCTTCTTCTTCCTCTGGTCGTCCCTGTTCCTCCATTTTGCGGCGCTGTGCTGTGGTGTAGTGCTGCCTGGAGCAGCAGCGGTAGAACTGGGGAGGGAATGGAAGTGTGTGCTAGAGCAGAACAATGGTACCCTGGGTAAAAATAGCTATCTTCCAGCTTGGCAGGGGGAGGAGCCCTGCCTCCTGCACTATATACAATACAAAGAGAGGGGAGATTGAGTGGTCTTTATGCAGATGTACAATGCATTTCATACAGAAGAAAGGAAGGGAATCCAATCCACACGTTGAAGGGGAGCTGGGGGAATTGTATAGAAGAGAAGGGAGAGTTGTGTGTTTCGGGGAGATGTAGGCTAAGTGGAGAGAACCGCCATATACATCCAATTGTGGATGTGTTCTGTTGTATTCTGCGTTATCTTCTTTGGGGTCTCCAGGGTATACAATATACAACATGTTAATCTATTGTGAGGTCTGCCGGGCTCAATATACAAGAAAGCTTAGGGTGAGGAAAAGCACTTCATACCCTACAAGGCATGGATAATAGTGCACTATGAGAATAGCCTGACGACTCACAGTGAATTCTTCAGCTGCTCTGACGTTCGCTACATACTTTAGTCTGAGACTGCCGTCGTTGAAGTCGTTTGTGGTGACGAGGGGCACAAGGGGCGTTGGTACAAAACAAAGTCATCAGCGTTTGGATCGTCTCTAACCAATCAGAGTATCAAAGCCAAATTTCCAACCGCCACTTTACACACGTGTATTCTGGCTCTGGACAACCCATCAGTTTCTGGAACAATCAGACGGCCCCGCACCTGCTCACGTGTTCCCATTTGGTGAAGGATCGGGGAGGTACTCTAATCCAGACTCATTATGGAGAAGAAACTAACGTCCGTGGGCGTGGCGTAGCGTTTGGCCGGCGTAAAGAGTCTGGGTAGCCGGGCAATTATGAGAAGGGCTGTAGTGCACTTTACTTTAGTCCGAACAATATAGCAAAGTGGGGCCACAGTATTGCTCTCTGTCTTAATTAAGATGAATCTGTATGAGTCGACTAGCAAATGAGAAAGAGGGATACAATTTGTGGCTTTGCTAATCACACTTAAGAGAAAGAAAAACACCCACTGCCGGAAATAAACTATTAAACAGCTTGGCAGGTCTCGGAGGGAGGCTTTTATGGTTTTGTCAATACCTCATTCAATCTCGGTCAGAAAAGTAGAAAATCCCCCAACACTATTGATGGTGGAGTCTTGACAGTAGCTTTTTCATTACATTCAGTTTTTCCCTTCAGTCATCACCAGTAGGCTGGAAGCTTAKTTTGAAGTCTTACAATTTCATCTTAATGAACTTATTGCACTCATTTCAGTAACAATGTTTTTTTGTACCATCCACCAGTTTTCGTCATAATGTTTTATAGCCTGGAGTGCAGATAAAGAATAGTGTGTGGGAGTGTCATTGGAGAATTTAATCCAAACCGAATGAATTGAAGGATCATTTTTGTTTTTTACAACCAAATCTCTATTACGCAAATGGAATGTTATAGAGGCGTCCAGAGACCTTTTTAGTGATTTTACTTGTTTTTGATAAACTTACCCGAAAGAGCGAATCACTTCCTCATCCTCATTGTGCAGTATGGAGACCCTGAAAAAACATTAACAAAGGCTCCAAAAACACCGAAATATGTGCTTAAACATAAATACATTATTTAAGAAACTGCAAACTAGCAGTATAGTGATGCAGGCCTTTAGATGTTGTACACATGAAATTGTGCCAATTCTGAACTGTACCCGCAACGTTATATTCCCTTTTGTGCGACTCGAGACGTTTCCCCTATCCAGCCGTTCCATTCTCTGTGTAGCCTGCTGCTACAGGTAACTGGCAAAATAAAGGAAACACCAACATAAAGTGTCTTAATAGTGTGTTGGGCCACCACAAGCTGCCAGATCAGCTTCAATGCACCCGAACTGACATTCGAACGGCAACAGTCCAGTGGACGAGTTCGGGAGTGGATTGTGAGCATACTACACCCAGACGAGGAACTTGCTCCAGTTGCTGGCCTGGGTGGAGACGTAACCGCAGAYAAACTTCTCCAGCTCCTGGTTGGCCCMCTCGGTTTGCCCATTCGACTGTGGGTGTAATCCTGAGGAGAGACTCACCGACACCCCCAACAGGGAGCAGAAGGCTTTCCAATACCGTGCGATGAACTGGGGCCCACGATCCGAGACAATGCCCTAGGAAGTCTGTGTAGTCGAAAGACATCGGTATTCATGAGATCAGCGGCCTCCTTCGCTGAGGGCAACTTGGGTAAGGCAATGAAATGGGCTGCCTTGGAGAACTAATCAACGACCACCAGGATAGTGGCAAGCCCTTGGGATGGAGGCAACCCTGTAATAAAGTCTACAGACAGGTGGGACCAGGGCCGGCTGGGTTGCTCCAACCTCTGCCCATCCCCACACGGCCCTGGTCCCACGTCACTATCGTGAGGACTTGCTTTGGGCACAGGTGGAACAAACCGGAACAAAGGATCTCACATCCTAAATCATGTTGGGCTACCAGAATTTCCGCCTCAGGAACTCCAGTGTCTGATTAACCCCTGGATGCCCAGTTAATTTAGATGAGTGTCGCCATTGTAGTACTGATTCTTGGATACCGGGCGATAGGCTAGTGTGAAATCGAACCTGTTAAAAAACAGAGCCCACCTAGCCTGGCGAGCGTTCAAGCACTTGGCTTCTTGAATGTAGACCAAGTTCTTATGGTCCGTCCAGATTACAAAGGATGAGGTGCTCCCTCCAACCAGTGTCTCCACCCCTCTAGGGCCCATTTAACTGCCAAGAGCTCCCAGTTGCATTTCGCTGGCAAGAACTACTTCGAGAGAAACGTGCATGGGTGCAATTTCTTGTCCTTCTCGTTCCACTGTGAAAGGATCACCCCTGCTCTGGTGTCCGAGGCATCCACCTCTACCACAAAGGGATGAGTAGGATCAGGATGAACGAGGATGGGTCCAGGAGTGAAATGTCCCTTGAGCTTCATGAATGCCCTGTCAGCCTCGGGAGTCAAGCAAAAACAGGTCTGGGACTTGCGGGTTAGGACCGTGAGAGGCGCTGCCACCGCACCAAAGTTGCGTATAAAACGGCTGTAAAAATGTGCAAACCCGAGGAACCGCTGGACCTGCTTGAGTGAGGTGGGATGGGCCAGTCGGTGACTACCTCAACCTTTACGGGGTCCATTTGGATGCCTGCGGTAGAGATAATGTGACCCAGGAAGGAAACCTGGGACACTTCTCTATCTTGACATATAGTTGGCTCTGCAGGAGGCGTCTCAGGACTTGGCGGACGTGCAGTATGTGTTCCAGAAGGGTTTTGGAGAAAATCAGGATGTAAGGTTGGACCCAGGTGCCGAGAAGAGACCAGACGAGGAGTCAGTGGTTAAGGATAAACATAATACTTTACTGAGAAACGGTAGCCGCAGGATCACAGTACACTTGAAAAAAACAACAAACACTAAGTCTCAAAAACTCACTCAGGAAACAAACGCACACAGTACACAATTGAAGCTTCTGCAAAGGACAACAGAAAACACACCTCTTTTAACAGGGAAATCACAATGAGTAAATTGGACACACCTGAGTGTCGTTAATGTCTCTAGGATGGTCTCTGCCGCCCTCTGGTGACAGGTGGAACCATGACAATAACGTTGAGGATAAAGTTCGGAATAACACCATTTTAATGTGGTGTGTACAACATCTAAAGACCTGCATCACTATATATGAGGGCTTTGCAATTTCTAAAAGTACATATTTGGGTGTCTTTGGAGCCTTTGTTCATGTTTTTGCAGGGTCCCCAAACTGGGTCCCCAAACTGCACAACGAGGATGAGCAAGTGATTAGCTGTTCGGGATAAGTTTCTCAAAAAACAAGTGAAATCACAAAAAAGGGGTCTGGACCCTTCTATAACATCCCATTACCATAAAATATTTTGATTTAGTTGTAAAAGATAAAACTATTCCTTTAACAACACAGTGAATAAATGATCAGCTATGAAGAGGAATGAATGCAAAGAAGGGTATCTTTTTTTATCAAGACTTTCCTTTTCTAAATGTGCGTCAGTCCAGCGATGACCGTGACAGTTACGTTTGAACATCCAATTTCAAGCGTTGATGATAATCTGAATAAAGACACACAAACCTTTGTATATTCTCATATCACTGGTCACGATGTACTCTCCTGCTCTGCAGCAGAAAAAAAATCCATTCATTGAAACCATAATCCCATTTCTTTTGTAAATCTTTCTGAAATGTTTTTATTTATTTTTCCCCTCAATGTGATGTCATGCGTGGTAAACGAGGGCAAACGGGGACTGGGTGCATTTCAGTCTTCGGGATGTGAAATGGATGATAAGAGATGGTGTATTATTAGTGAGGGCTTTTACCTTTCTTTTCCGGTCTGCTTTTCAGAGAGTGATACAATATTTATGTATCTGTAGGCTGCGTGCCTATGACAGGTTCACACAGTTCATACCATTCCCTGACTTTTGAAAACCTGCATGAAAGGAGAGAATAGAGAGAAAATTAAACATTAGCCTCAAAATTGTGCCTGGTGTTAATGGTCAATACTGTTCCATTCAGTTAGTCCGCTCTGACCTATTCTCTCCTGTCTTCCTTGTTCTCTCTCAGTGTCTCTGTACCAGTGGTGTAAAGTACTTAAGCAAAAATAATAAAGTACTACTAAACTTTTTACTTTTACTTCACTACATTCCTAAAGAAAATAATACATGTTTTACTACATGCATTTTCCCTGACACCCAAAAGTACTCGTTACATTTTGATTGCTTAGTAAGATGGGAAAATGGTCCAATTCACACACTTCTGGTCATCAATAATGCCTCTGATCTGGCAGACTGACTAAACACACATGCTTTGTTTGTAAATTATGTCTGAATGTTGGAGGGTGCCCCTGGCTATTCGTTAAAAAAAAAAGTTTTAATAAAATGGTACCGTTTGGTTTGCTTAATAATATAAGGAATTTGCAATGATTTATACTTTTACGTTTGATACTTAAGTATATTTTAGCAATTACATTTACTTTTAATGCTTAAGTATATTTAAAACCAAATATTTTTWGACTTTTACTCAAGTAGTATTTTACTTGGTGACTCACTTTTACTTAAGTCATGTTCTAATCAGTATGCCAAATGGGTACTTTTTCCTCCACTACCCTGTACACCATATATCTGCCCTTCAGTGAGAAAGGACTCAATGTGTTTGACAGCACAACACGCAGATTGGTTAATTGTTGACACGCTGGTTTTAGATGCTGACTTGCTGTTGCCTCAACCCCCCTCTAAATTCAATAGAGATTCTTTGAACAATGTTAATAGCTTCCTGATTTAAAAAAAACCGAATGGCTGTGGTTCTGGAATTTCTGGAACTCAACTAGCTGGGTTTAGAGATATCTGCGCATGCAGGATCCACTAGCCTACCTCCTTTCAGCTGCTTCTCCGTGCTCAGTTACTCTTTTACTCGTTCGATTTACAACTTAGTTCTTCGTCTGTTGTAAAAGTTGGCTATTGCAAACAACAAATAAAATAAAATAAAATCAAATGTATTTATATAGCCCTTCTTACATCGGCTGATATATCAAAGTGCTGTACAGAAACACAGCCTAAAACCCCAAACAGCAAGCAATGCAGGTGTAGAAGCACGGTGGCTAGGAAAAACTCCCTAGAAAGGCCAAAACCTAGGAAGAAACCTAGAGAGGAATCAGGCTATGAGGGGTGGCCAGTTCTCTTCTGGCTGTGCCGGGTGGAGATTATAACAGAACGGCCACAGAATGGCCAAGATGTTCAAATGTTCATAGATGACCAGCATGGTCAAGTAATAATAATGACAGTAGTTGTCGAGGGTGCAACAGGTCAGCACCACAGGAGTAAATGTCAGTTGGCTTTTCATAGCCGATCATTGAGAGTATTTCTACCGCTCCTGCTGTCTCTAGAGAGTTGAAAACAGCAGGTCTGGGACAGGTATCACGTCCGGTGAACAGGTCAGGGTGCCATAGCCGCAGGCAGAACAGTTGAAACTGGAGCAGCAGCACGGCCAGGTGGACTGGGGACAGCAAGGAGTCATCATGCCAGGTAGTCGTGAGGCATGGTCCTAGGGCTAAGGTCCTCCGAGAGAGAGAAAGAAAGAAAGAGAGAATTAGAGAGAGTATGCTTAAATTCACACAGGACACCGGATAAGACAGGAGAAATACTCCAGATATAACAGACTGACCCTAGCCCCCCGACACATAAACTACTGCAGCATAAATACTGGAGGCTGAGACAGGAGGGGTCAGGAGACACTGTGGCCCCATCCGATGATATCCCCAGACAGGGCCAAACAGGCAGGATATAACCCCACCCACTTTGCCAAAGCACAGCCCCCACACCACTAGAGGGATATCTTCAACCACCAACTTACCTTCTTGAGACAAGGCCGAGTATAGCCCACAAAGATCTCCGCCACGGCACAACCTAAGGGGGACGCCAACCCAGACAGGAGGACCACGTCAGTGACTCAACCCACTCAAGTGACGCACCCCTCCTAGGGACGGCATGGAAGAGCACCAGTAAGCCAGTGACTCAGCCCCTGTAATAGGGTTAGAGGCAGAGAATCCCAGTGGAGAGAGGGGAACCGGCCAGGCAGAGACAGCAAGGGCGGTTCATTGCTCCAGTGCCTTTCCGTTCACCTTCACACTCCTGGGCCAGACTACACTCAATCATATAACCTACTGAAGAGATGAGTCTTCAGTAAAGACTTAAAGGTTGAGAGCAAGTCTGCGTCTCTCACATGGGAAGGCGGACCATTCCATAAAAATGGAGCTCTATAGGAGAAAGCCCTGCCTCCAGCTGTTTGCTTAGAAATTCTAGGGACAATTAGGAGGCCTGCGTCTTGTGACCGTAGCGTACGTGTAGGTATGTACGGCAGGACCAAATCGGAAAGATAGGTAGGAGCAAGCCCATGTAATGCTTTGTAGGTTAGCAGTAAAACCTTGAAATCAGCCCTTGCCTTAACAGGAAGCCAGTGTAGGGAGGCTAGCACTGGAGTAATATGATCACATTTTTTGGTTCTAGTCAGGATTCTAGCAGCCGTATTTAGCACTAACTGAAGTTTATTTAGTGCTTTATCCGGGTAGCCGGAAAGTAGAGCATGGCAGTAGTCTAACCTAGGAGTAACAAAAGCATGGATTAATTTTTCTGCACAATGTTTTGGACAGAAAGTTTCTGATTTTTGCAATGTTACGTAGATGGAAAAAAGCTGTCCTTGAAACAGTCTTGATATGTTCGTCAAAAGAGAGATCAGGGTCCAGAGTAACGCCGAGGTCCTTCACAGTTTTATTTGAGACAACTGTACAACCATCAAGATTAATTGTCAGATTCAACAGAAGATCTCTTTGTTTCTTGGGACCTAGAACAAGCATCTCTGTTTTGTCCGAGTTTAAAAGTAGAAAGTTTGCAGCCATCCACTTCCTTATGTCTGAAACACAGGCTTCTAGCGAGGGCAATTTTGGGGCTTCACCATGTTTAATTGAAATGTACAGCTGTGTGTCATACACATAGCAGTGAAAGTTAACATGATGTTTTTGAATGACATCCCCAAGAGGTAAAATATATAGTGAAAACAATAGTGGTCCTAAAACGGAACCTCGAGGAACACCGAAATTTACAGTTGATTTGTCAGGGGACAAACCATTCACAGAAACAAACGGATATCTTTCCGACAGATAAGATCTAAACCAGGCCAGAACTTGTCCATGTAGACCAATTTGGGTTTCCAATCTCTCCAAAAGAATGTGGTGATCGATGGTATCAAAAGCAGCACTAAGGTCTAGGAGCACGAGGACAGATGCAGAGCCTCGGTCTGACGCCATTAAAAGGTCATTTACCACCTTCACAAGTGCAGTCTCAGTGCTATGATGGGGTCTAAAACCAGACTGAAGCATTTCGTATACATTGTTTGTCTTCAGGAAGGCAGTGAGTTGCTGTGCAACAGCTTTTTCCCAAAAATTTGAGAGGAATGGAAGATTCGATATAGGCCGATCGTTTTTTATATTTTCTGGGTCAAGGTTTGGCTTTTTCAAGAGAGGCTTTATTACTGCCACTTTTAGTGAGTTTGGTACACATCCGGTGGATAGAGAGCCGTTTATTATGTTCAACACAGGAGGGCCAAGCACAGGAAGCAACTCTTTCAGTAGTTTAGTTGGAATAGGGTCCAGTATGCAGCTTGAAGGTTTAGAGGCCATGATTATTTTCTTCATTGTGTCAAGAGATATAGTACTAAAACACTTGAGTGTCTCCCTTGATCCTAGGTCCTGGCAGAGTTGTGCAGACTCAGGACAACTAAGCTTTGGAGGAATACGCAGATTTAAAGAGGAGTCTGTAATTTGCTTTCTAATGATCATGATCTTTAATTTATTTACTGCTAAAGTGAAAGCCATCCTCTCTTGGGGAAGGCTGCTTTTTAGTTAGCTTTGCGACAGTATCAAAAATACATTTCGGATTTTTCTTATTTTCCTCAATTAAGTTGGAAAAAGATGATCGAGCAGCAGTGAGGGCTCTTCGATACTGCACGGTACTGTCTTTCCAAGCTAGTCGGAAGACTTCCAGTTTAGTGTGGCGCCATTTCTGTTCCAATTTTCTGGAAGCTTGCTTCAGAGCTTGGGTATTTTCTGTATACCAGGGAGCTAGTTTCTTATGACAAATGTTTTTAGTTTTTAGGGCTGCAACTGCATCTAGGGTATTGCCCAAGGTTAAATTGAGTTCCTTAGGTGGTTAACTGATTTTTGTCCTCTGATGTCCTTGGGTAGGCAGAGGGAGTCTGGAAGGGCATCAAGGTATCTTTGGGTTGTCTGAGAATTTATAGCACGACTTTTGATGCTCCTTGGTTGGGATCTGAGCAGATTATTTGTTGCGATTGCAAACATAATAAAATGGTGGTCCGATAGTCCAGGATTATGAGGAAAAACATTAAGATCCACAACATTTATTCCATGGGAATAAGAGTATGACTGTGGCAGAGAGTAGGTCCGGAGACATGTTGCACCAAACCCACTGAGTCGATGATTGCTCCGAAAGCCTTTTTGAGTGGGTCTGTGGACTTTTCCATGTGAATATTGAAGTCACCAAAAATTWGAATATTATCTGCTATGACTACAAGGTCCGATAGGAATTCAGGGAACTCAGTGAGGAACGCTGTATATGGCCCAGGAGGCCTGTAAACAGTAGCTATAAAAAAGTGATTGAGTAGGCTGCATAGATTTCATGACTAGAAGCTCTAAAGACGAAAGCATCCGTTTTTTTTTGTAAATTGAAATTTTCTATCGTAAATGTTAGCAACACCTCCACCTTTGCGGGATGCGCGGGGGATATGGTCACTAGTGTAACCAGGAGGTGAGGCCTCATTTAACACAGTAAATTCATCAGGCTTAAGCCATGTTTCAGTCAGGCCAATCACATCAAGATTATGATCAGTGATTAGTTCATTGACTATAACTGCCTTTGAAGTGAGGGATCTAACATTAAGTAGCCCTATTTTGAGATGTGAGGTATCACGATCTCTTTCAATAATGGCAGGAATGGCGGAGGTCTTTATTCTAGTGAGATGAGATTGCTAAAGCGAACACCGCCATGTTTAGTTTTGCCCAACCTAGGTCGAGGCACAGACACGGTCTCAATGGGGATAGCTGAGCTGACTACACTGACTGTGCTAGTTGCGATGTCTCTCGATCTGGTGGCTGCCTGCCAATAGACAGTACGACTTTCTACTCAGAGACCCACAGACATAATCCCAGGGAAGCCATGATGTCACATTTTCTTTATCCACAGAATCACAGTGGAGATGTACATGGAATGTGGGAGGGATGTTCTACTCTTGTCAGATTCTTCCATGCCCGCTTTGTACCCCCCTTCCCCATCCTTCACTTCCTAACTTTCTCTCTCTTTTTCTTTCTCTTTTAATTTTTTTATCAAAAGGTTAATATAATTGTTTTGTTTTTCTGATTTGTTTTTCAGAAGAGGGAGTGGCTCTGTCTGAACTGTCAGACCCAGCGGCTGATGTCCGGAGGACTCGGAGACCCATCTCCTGTTCCTCATCCGTCTCCAAAGCACCAACCAATGGGATCTCCACGCCACCTGGCACCAGCCAGTCAGCAGCCAGCTCAGAAGCCGCCCTTCCTGAAATCGACCAATCAGCAGCAGCAAGGGCCAAGAACGATGCAGCCGCAGCAGCAGAAGCCACAGACAGGCCTGGGGAGCGGGCCTTTCGCAGTGAAGCAACCAGGGGACACAAAGGCTACTGTCCAGCCCACACCTTCCAATGAGCCCCCAAAACAACTGAAGGCCACGGAGGAGACTATGCCAAAGTCAGAGGAGGTGGTGGAACCCGCCATAGACACCAAACTAACTCAGAAAAAGGGAGAGCCAATCACAAAAGACCTAAAGAAGTCAAGACATTATGACGTAAGTCACCTTTTAGGTCTCCTAGAAATTCATTTTGATATACAGCTGATAAAGCTTAGTTATTGTTATGTAGTAAAGCAAGATGTTTATTGAGGGACATTTAGTGGAGTTAAGAGTGGAATAAGGTATTGATAGTGTATTGCCACAGTACCTCAAATGATTTGAAAATGGCATCCAATCTTTTCTGTGCCTCCCCTCTTCTCCTGCACCTTGTTATTGACGTCTAGAAAAAAGTAGTGCTGACGAAGCAGGCGCCAGCCACAGCACTGATGGATTTACTCCACACAGAGAAAAGGAATGTGTTTTTTCTCTCACTCCATTTTAGCCGTCGCCCCTCTTGAAACATAATGTGCTACGATTGGTACAACCATGAATATGCAAAGCCATCAAGGCCTTAGTGGTACTGAATTAGTGCTGGTGTGAATACAAAATGAAAGTGATCCACTCTAATGTCCACTGTTCTCCAATGTTCAATGTGAGGCATGGGTGGAATAAAATGAAGAGCAGAACATTACAAATAAGTATTTTAGAATTATCATTGCATAAGATCATCTCAGGGTTTTTCAGGTCTTTTTTTCAGGTCTTTTTCCCAGTCTGCTGTTTTGTTTTTGGCTGATTTCTTATGTCCCTCCTTAGGAGACCAAGAACAGCACTCAAGACCTGTCACGGAGCCCCCAGAGCCTGAGTGACACCGGCTACTCCTCGGACGGCATCTCCAGCTCACACAGTGAGATCACCGGCCTCATCCAGGAGGAGGAGATGAAGCTGAGCGAGAGGGGCATCAGCGGACATGGCAGCCCCCCCAGCCCTTCCGAGATCACCAAGCTGGAGAGCTCCATGAGGCCCCTGCTGGAGTCCAAGACCCTGCCGGCTGAGGAGAGGGAGCGCGAACGGGGCCGGGGCAGGCACCACCGAGAGCAGAGGCCCCGGTCGCTGTCCATTACCCCCGAGGCCTACGACTCTGATGAGGAGCTGGAGGACATCGTGGAGGAGGAGGAGGACGGAGGGGACTGGGAGTCCAAACGGGAGCACAAGAGCAGTGCCGCTCCCAAGGACGAGAAGAAAGTGGCCGAGCCGGAGCCAATGACAGATGAGGAGTTCATGAGGAGACAGATCATGGAGATGAGCGCAGACGAGGACAACGAAGAAGAGGAGGACATGGAGGAGGAGGATGAGGAGGACGAAGGCTACGGCTACCAAAAACCGAAAAAGACACACAAGCACATCTCGGAGTCAATGAAAGAGAAACGCCGCCTATCTCACCAGTCCAGCAGCTTTGAGGAGGAGACCAAAAGCTCCAGCGACATCTACAAAGGTTCTGCAGAGGAAGGAGAAGAGGGGGGCCTGGGGGGCCTGCGCCGCTTCAAGACCATTGAGCTCAACAACACCAACAGCTACAGCCATGACATGGAGCTCAACAATGAAAATGACCTCAGTCTGGACCGAGAGCCCGAGCTGGAGATGGAGAGCCTGACGGGATCTCCTGAGGAGCGCTCCAGGGGAGAGTACTCCTCCACCCTGCCACCCACCACCTCCAGCTATAACTCTGGCACCTCACCCACCTCCATCTCCTCCATGGAGGACGACAGTGACAGCAGCCCCAGCCGCAGACAGAGACTGGAGGACGCCAAGCAGCAGAGGAAAGCCCGGCACCGCTCCCATGGCTCCCTGCTGCCCACCATTGAGGACTCCTCTGAGGAGGATGAGCTGAGGGAGGAGGAGGAGCTGCTGCGGGAGCAAGAGAAGATGAGGGACCTGGAGCAACAGAGGATCCGCAGCACGGCCAGGAAGACCAAAAGAGACAAAGAGGAGCTGAGGGCCCAGAGACGCAGGGAGAGATCCAAGACGCCCCCCAGCAACCTCTCCCCCATCGAGGATGCCTCCCCTACTGAGGAGCTGCGACAYGCTGCYGAGATGGAGGAGCTCCACCGATCCTCTGCKTCYGAATACTCCCCCCAGAGCCTTGACTCAGAGGCTGAGGGATACGAGTCTAAACTCTACAAGTCTGGCAGCGAGTATAACTTGCCCACGTTCATGTCTCTGTACTCTCCGACCGAGAAGTCATTGACGACCACGACGACCACTGCTCCCTCCAGCAGCAAGCCCCTGAAGAGTGCTGAGGAGGTGTATGAGGAAATGATGAGGAAAGCTGAGTTGCTGCAGAAACAACAGAAACCGCAGCAGCATCAGAAACAGCAGCAGCAACAGAAACAACAGAAACAGCAGCAGCAACAAGGGAGACACAACAGTACATACAAGGATGACACAAATGGCCAACAGTATGAAGATGAGTACGAGTACAAGCAGGCAGAGACTGGTTATGAAAACGAGGCAGCAGAGACAGGAGACATCTACGAAGAGATCCGCCAGACCTCCCAGAACATTACTAAGATGCACCAGTCCTCCGCCCTGGAGTTACAGCAGCAGGCAGACAAGCAGGTGGAAGTAGACAACAGTACCTATCCAGATAAGCAGCTTTTAGATACTGGGTCAGCCTTCACTAAGCTGCTTGAGCAGACCAATGACCTATTGACTCCTGGCACCAGCCCCACTCAGCTCTCTGCACCTGTGTCCTTCTCTGAGACCGGAGGAAGGATCCCTGATGTACGGGTGACACAACACTACTCAAAAGGGATGAAGAACCAGACGGGTAAAAATGGCATCACTCCAGTGGTGGCCGTCACCACAATAGCCGCCTACGGGGTTTATTCCCGGGATGCAGTGACCATCTCCCAGACCAGCGTTAGTCAAACGATGACGACCACCCAATCCACCATGTATGGTTGGCAAACTGGAGGTCCCAACACTTCAACCACAACCGTCTCAAATGTGTGCAGCAAGATAGCGGAGATAACACAGGCATACAGCCAGAGAGAGGTGGTTACGAGAAGCGTGGGGGAGAACCGAGGGGTCCAAGTCAGAGACAGTGCAACATCTTCAGAGCACGTCATAGAGACCCGCTCGCCAAAGATGTCTTCGTACTACAAGAGCTCCAGCCCCCCTCTGTCCCCCTCTGCATCGCCCACTGAGAGCCTAAGTCACTCACCCTCCAGGAGGGTCGAGATCTCCACCCAGACGTTCAGCCCAGGCATAGTGGCTCCGTCGGCTGGCTCAGGGCCCACCTCCCCAGTGATGGTCCAGGGGACCCAGATATCTCACAGAGTCATATCCCCACGTCTTTTCAGACAGCAATCCTCCCAGGACTCCCACTACATGGACACCGAGCACACAAGCTCTGCCAAACCAGTGACGGTCAACACGGCCACCTCACCTTTATCCTCGCCCACCAGATTCAGCCGACAGTTGACATTTGATGGCTACTCTCCACAGGCCAGTCCGCCAGACAGCCCTCCATACCACCAGTCTCATCACCGCAGCTTCTATAGGATGCAGAAGGTGGAAAAGGTCAATGTTGGGACCAGCATGGTCACCACAGCTAGCACCTACAGCCGTGGTTCGATGTCTATGGACAACATCTCTCTCTGCAGGATCTCCACTGTCCCAGGGACCTCGAGAGTGGAGCAGGGCCAGATGATCTATGGTGGGAGTGTGGTGGATCTGAGAACAGTGGATCTGAGAACAGCCACTATACCAGCTCCCATCATCATGACTGACCACGGCATGGATCTTACCTCTCTGGCCACAGAAACACGCAAATACACCAGTGGGCACGAGGGGAGCCACCCTTCCACCATCATTCAGCCTCTCATAATGAACCTGAACACCCAGCAGCACCCCCATGTGATGGTATCAACCGCAACCACGGTGAGCGTCACGGTGGCCGCCTCCATGTTCATATCACAGCCCCAACAGCCCATGGTCTACGGGGACCCTTTACAAAACAGAGTGGACCTGGGCCAGGGTATGGGCTCAGCCATGTGCCTGTCACAGAACAAACCACCACCCACTGACCCATCCATCCCCAAGATTGACGCCAAGCTGGAGGACCTGAGCATCCAGCAGCAGCAGCTGATGGAGCAGCAGCAGAAGCTTCAACAGCAGCAGCAGATCTTGGAGCAGCAGCTCCAGCAACACCATCAGATGCAGCAGCAGTCCTCCTTAGCTCGGTACAACCTACCAGGCCAGATGACTCTGCTCAAAAAGGACCTTCTGGTCAGCCAAACCAGCAACTCCCCAGCCGTGGTTAGTGCTATATCCTCCGCCGTCGCCCCTGACATCTACAGTACTGGAGGTCCCCTGGAACTGAAGAGCAAGCCAACCCCGGCAGGTGTGATGAACCTGGCAGGCGGTGGGCCTCATGGCATGATGGTCCAGATGAATGGAGCCCCACAGGGAGGACCAGTGACCCAGCTGGTGAAGACAGAAGAGAGCCAGGATGCCGTGGACCTCACAGGGGGGCAGATCAAAGCTGAGAACCAACCGGCCTGCTGTGATGTAGTGTACCGCCTCCCATTCGGAGGTAGCTGTGTTGGTGGTCCGTTCTCCCAGAAGCAAAATGTTGATGAGACAGTGGCCACTCAAGAGCCAAGACCACCCTCTGCGCCACCACTCTCCTACGAG
The DNA here is from genome assembly GCF_002910315.2 of Salvelinus sp. IW2-2015. Taxonomy (NCBI): domain Eukaryota; kingdom Metazoa; phylum Chordata; class Actinopteri; order Salmoniformes; family Salmonidae; genus Salvelinus; species Salvelinus sp. IW2-2015. Next base: position 6,970,849 of record NC_036847.1, read on the forward strand.
TCGGACCAGGAGGGCCAGTATCAGGAGTTTTCTATGGACGGGCGTAAAGCCTACACACTACCGTTCCCTGGGCGGCTACAGCCCTCGCTGTCTGACACCAACCTAGCAGAGGTAGGACTCCAGTCCTACCACTCCAAGATGGACCCACACATCCAGGCCTCTGGAGAGCTGGCCGTGGACCTCAGCACCATGAAACATGCCTATGAGGGAGGCTTCCTGGGACTGGGCATGCAGTACGGCTCCTACACTGACCTACGCCATGGGGGTGACCTCACTGCTACTGCCCTGCCCATACGCAGATTCAACTCCCTGTCAAACATTAGCTCAGACTACGGCTACTCGCCCCGAGACCTCGCTAACTTCCAGGAGTCCAACCTGGCCCAGTACAGTGCCACCACTGCCAGAGAGATCAGCCGAATGTGCGCTGCCCTCAACTTAATGGACCGCTATGGGAGCAATCCGGAGCTCGTGCAGTATGGCGTAGGAAGAGGAACAGGTCCAGGTGGCAGGCTTAACTCTATGAGACAAAATATGCTCTACGGACCTGATGGGAAGCCAATCTCTCAAACCCAAGCGCTCACCAACATGATCAATGCCAGGCAAGCCAGCCTCCGAGCCATGTACCCGTCTGCCATGAGGTCTGCTGATGGAATGACCTACTCCACCATCAACACGCCCATCGCATCCACCTTGCCAATCACTACCCAGCCTGCCTCAGCTCTGTGCCCACTACTGAGGGGAGTGTACAGGCCTTTACCCACAGCCAACATGACACCCGTGCCTCTGGCCAGCCTCACCAGGATGCCTGTGAACCCAAGGATGCCTATGTCTGGGCAAGCTCCATACCGTTATCCGGCTCCCAACATCTTCCCATTCACCACGTTGGCCCCTGTGAGCATGCCTGCTGCTATCACCACCACCCAGGATGCCCCAGTCTACCTAGGGAAGCCATCTGTGAAATCAGGTGCATCTGATTCATCATCTCAACCTCTCTTTGCCCATACATCAGCCCCGGTCAGCTTGCCAATAGAGCCCCAGCAGCAACCCATGAACCTGACCCAGGCTCACCTCCACACTCAGGCCCCAGGGCAGCCCCAGGTCCAACCCATGAACGCCCTGATGAACCCAGGACTCACTTCCCACTCCCAGCTCAGCCCCCATGTGTGGGCAAGCCCCAGGTCCATCCTTCAGAAACCAACCTCCAGCCCCAGAACCCCCAGCACATTGCAACCTCAATCCCATCCTCACAGCCAGCCTCCACCCCGAGCCAGCCCCACCAGCCCACATTACCCTCCAACACAAAAGTACACTGGGCCCCAGAGCAACATCCAGCCCCCTCCGGTCTGGCCCACCCTCCAGTAGGGCCCAGTTCAACACTGCGACGGAGACGGAGGAGAAGATGCACCCCCAGCATGAGCAAGCTGTTGCAAAATGGAGCGTGGAGCGTGTGCTGAGTTGGAAAAGCTGCGTTCAGCTACGGTCTGCAGGAGAGCTGAGAGGGTGAAGCGCTATGCCACCCCTGCCCGCCCCCCCCCATGCCTCCGCCGCCAGCGCACCGCGACCGAAGAAGGAGGCAGCATGCTGGTGCACAGGAATTTCAGGAGCTTCAGACCATCAAGGAAGCAGGGTCCCTGCCAGCAGCAGCAGGCTGAGAGGGAGAGCCAGCAGTGTGCATCAAGAAGGAGCAGTTGCCCAGCAGAAAGCCCAGCTCGACCAATTACAATCGCTGCACAGCCAGCCTCAAGCAGCAACTTGAGGAGCAGGAGGAGAGCAGAAACTGGCTGCCAGCTGCATGCTGCTGCATCCGCCGCAGCCGCTCAGGGGGACCAGAACGGCCAGACCCCTGCTGCCCCATTCCTATGGAGATTCAGGGACGGCTCATTTCCCTGCCCCAACTCTCCTCGCGACTGTGTCTAAGAACAATGAAGAGCATCATAGAGAACCAAGAACCAACATGAGGAGGCAGAACTCCACCTCCATCCCCGGGCTGGGAGGAGGAAATGGAGGCGAGACCATTCAGTGTCTATGAGCACGGAGGAGCATAGTGGGACAGCTTGTCCAACAGAACGAAGGATTGGTGAGGAGAGCGTACATCATGTCCCGGCGCAGACGCAACAGCGCGCAGTTTAGACTGCCAGTGTCCAAAACCGAATGATGATGAGGAGAAAAGATGGAGTACAGCTGAGCAGCCTGGTGAGGCGCAGGCGGTCTCGCTTCTTCTAAGCAACTCGATTCCCGGGGCCGAAAAACAAGACAGACACAGGCCTCCAAGACAGCCGCCTCCATCCAGCATCGCCATCCAGACCATTCGAGATAGCCGACCTGATCAGACCTCCGAAACAGGACCAACTGGGAAGGTGTCCCCAGCTGATCCACGTCACGTGCCAGACCGAACCAAAGTCGAGATTATCCACTATATCTCAGGCCCTGAAGAGGACCCAGAAGGGCCAAAGCCCTAGCCTGCCAAACAGAAGTTAGGCCCCAGTCTCAGGGGTGGTGCGTTCCACAAGCTCAGGCGTCGCCACCCACCGTCAGCCCCCTACAATCCACAAGCATCCAGCTGTGGAGGTCCGCAGACCCGCCCAGCAGCAGAACAGAGAGAGGCCCAGATCCCCTAGAGATCAGCTAACCAAACCCAAAGCG
>NC_036847.1:6973516-6989517 GCF_002910315.2 Salvelinus sp. IW2-2015
ACCCAGCCCATGAACCACCTCCACAATGAGTCCCTCTCCAGCCTGATCCGTCAGCCCCCCAAGTCCCCCCAGGTGCTCTACTCCCCCGTTTCCCCCATCTCCCCCCACCGCCTCTTGGAGACGTCCCTCTCCACCGGCGGGCTGAACAAGGCCCACGTCACCCCCCAGCAGAAAGCCTACACGGTCGAGTCGCCCCAGCGCCACCCCAGCATGCCCCGGCCCATTAAGAGCACACAGAGGTCCATGTCAGACCCCAAGCCCCTAAGCCCCACTACAGATGAGCACACCAAGGCCAGGCTAAACCTGTACCAGCAGCAAGCTCTTCAGAGCCAGGTAGGTCATAAGGTCAATCCTTTGATCCTCAACAGCTATTTCTGTACACATGCAGAGACTGAAAGACTGAAATCGCAAGATCACATGGACAGTTGTCTTTTTACTGTTAAGTACTGTATGCATTCTACTGTAGTATGTATCAAATTGGCAGCATAATATGAAAATATGGCCCCATAAACATACAGTGCATTACCATGCGATGCTACACTCTTAGAATTAGTGGTGACTCGAGGAACCCTGGAGATCCTCAAGGAATCCCTGCAGTACTTCAAGGAACCATTGCTAGTCAATGGTTTATATTCGCACCCTTGGTAAATTGAGGAGCTCTTGGAGGAACCTTTAATGCATGTGTCAAAATCATTCCACGGAGGGCCGAGTGTCTGTTTTCACTGCTCTCTTGTACTTGATTGATGAATTAAAGTCACTCATTAGTAAGGAACTCCTCTCACCTGGTTGTCTAGGTCTTAATTAAAAGGAAAACCCAAAAACCCAGCAGACACTAGGTCCTCCATGGAATGAGTTTGACACCACTGCTTTAATGTTTCAATGTAATGTTCCTGGAGGAACCCTGGACTGGAYGAGTGGRTTAGTAAGGGTATGGCTTTCAGATAGATCTTGTTAGGCCACCCGTGGAAGTAAATGTAATTCCTGTTAATCTGTTCTGTTGTATTGTCATCACATGTTCAGGTTGAACACTGACAATTTTGTAGCTTCAATAAGCCTTACAGTGGCGTATGAGTTCCTCAAGAGCATGTGCAAATCCCAAAACTGGAATAGATACCATTTTATTACTATATGTAATCAGCAATGTTAATATTATAATAGATTATGTAATATGCATAAATGTTCAAGAAACATTTTAATTTGCAGTGTACAAACTTAACTTCATGAACAGGAATTACATTTACTCTAACGGGTGGCCCAAAATAACTATGTGAAAGCCACGCCTTCAATCTTCTGATAGTCTGCCACCTCTATAATATATATTTAAAAAGGCTCTAAATTGAACCTCTCTCATCACAAAAAGGTTCTTGTTTTATCCTTTACATAGGGGTTCCTCGAGGAACCTTTTTCAACTGGAAAGGTTCCCGGAGAGGCAATTTATAGAACCCCGAAAGGTTTTTCCAGGCTCCTTTACTTTTAAGAGTGTATACTCAACACAAAACACACAACACAATTTACACACAGTTACACTGTGATAGAGCTCTAGTTTCAAAAAGCACCATAGACGTATGTCCTCCAACATCTTACTAATGCACAGCTTAAGTGAACACAGTCAAATGATCTCTACATTGAAAAGTTATTGATGTTTTTTGGCAATTTTGAATATCATCATAGGCAAATGCTGTCAATAATATCTCCATTCATCTAAAACTAACTCCAGCTGTTTGTTACTTTTGCTCAAGTGGCAAATTTCGTATTGATGTTTGTCTCCCCTATATACAGATTGAAACAATTCCGAAATTTAAGTGACCATCTGTCGTATTTGGGAATAATGCTTTCTTTGTTAATTATTTTTCACACAAGAAAATACTAAATAATATGATGAGTTTAAAAGGCAACTGGAAAGAACAGTCGAGGTTAAAAAAAACAACTGAGAGGCTTGTAAGGCACCTCCCTCTTTCAAATATTTATAGAATAAAACCAAACCAAAAAAAGTATCCTGATTTTTAAGACTAATAAACAAATAATTGGAGATTTACACAAAGAAAAAGGTAAACTTCATGATTTGGGGGAGGGGGGAGAGAGAGAAAAAAGACATTCAAGTAAAATGCATAATCAAAATAAGTGACTGATAGGCAGGAAATTATTCAATGGAGTTGTTGAAGGAGCTGATATGGTATTTGAGGTGGTCAAGGAGACTGTTAAAAAACGGACCTCTGTAGGTGATGGAGAATTGACCTAATCTTGTACGGGAATAAAGGGGTGTGGAGATCTGTGGCAGTTCTTGTAGAGTAATGATAAACCTGTGTTTTGAATTTGAATAGCATTTGAAAATATACAGGGAGTAGATTCATTTGGAATTGGAAGACAAAAAACAGACTTGAAGTTGGTTGATTTCATAAATATTGAGGATTTGAAGGCGATTTAAGAGTGGAGGGGAATTTATTTTATACCCTACTCATAGATGATGCTAGAATTGCTGAAGAGAAGTGCATGATTGTAAAACGTTTGCTGAGTTTATGTAGAACTTCTATTGTGGGAGCATCTTTATGAAATGGTCATAGTTAATTAAACATTCATGTTGCTGACAGATACTGGGGCTATCTTCCCAGGCCTTTCTTGAGACTCTGGCTGTGATTAATTTGACTCCCAATGGAATCTAAATTTAATTACCACTAAGTTTTATTCTGTGCCCACTTAGTGCTGCGTGCACAGTTGTGGCATGGCTGAGGATGTAACATAATAGAGAAATGTTAGTGGAAATGTTAAATTATAGACATTTGTAACTGTAGCAATGCCATTTAAGGTAGCAAAAATATTGATACAGTATTTATCAAGTTTCAGTTTACAGCAATTTGTTTATTGCTTTTCTCTTTTGCACAGGCACATTAAGTAATGTATAATCACACTTTAAGAATGTACCTTGTATTTCGTATCGCCCTTGAGGAACAATACATATCTATGTCACATGTGTAATGCTCTGTTGTGCAAGCTCTTTCCCTAACCCTTGCTCTCATGGCCCTGCCCCCTGTCTCCCTGCAGCTGGCCGCCCTGCAGCAGAGCGCCCTGAGGAAGGTGAAGAGGACCCTGCCCAGCCCCCCTCCAGAGGAAAGCCACCTCCCCATTGTCACTCCGGCCCTCCCCCAGATGTACATGCCCTCCGTGCCCTCCCTGAGGGCCGGGACCAGGCCAGGTCTGGCAGCCAAAGCCAGCCTGCTGAAGGACCTCACCCACGAGCTGAAGGCCGTGGAGCAGGAGTCCACCAAGCTCCGCAAGCAGCAGCAGGAGCTGGAGGAGGAGGAGAAGGAGATTGATGCCAAGCTGCGCTACCTGGAGCTGGGCATRCATCAGCGCAAGGAYACCCTGGTGAAGGAGAGGGAGAGGAGGGATKTGGCCTARCTYCGCTGCATGGGCGACCCGCGAGACTACATGTCAGACAGCGAGCTGAATAACCTGCGGCTGGCGGCSGCMGTAGCTTCCTACGAGAGCAACGGGGTGCTGACCAGACCSAGCACAGCACCACTGAGCCAGTWCACCAGCGACRTCAACACAGCCGCCCAGTTRCCTCCKARCTCCTCCTTCGTCTCCTACCAGTCKTACCACKSCCWGAGCCAGCCAGCTCCAGCWCCCCAGCCRGGCACCCCTTARCAGACRGCAGCCTTCAACCAGCCKCCCTACCCTTCAGTGTCCCAGGCAGCAGCTCTTCCCCAGCCCACCCCCCTGCAGACCCAACATCTTCCCCCATCCTACCAGACCCAGTCCTTCTCCTCCCACACATTCCCACAGAGCCATCTCCCCTACCCGATAGAGCAGGGTGTGCACCCACTGCCTCAGCAACAGCAACAGCCTAGCCACCAGGGATTCCAGCATGCCCAGCCTGGCCAACCTCCCTACCCCACCCACACCTCTCCATACCCCAGTCAGGTGTCCTACCCAGCTGGCCCTGGGCAGATCACTCCCTACCAGCCCCAGGTAGACATCCTCACTGTCCACCAGAGACCGAGACAGACCTCGCTGGCTGACCTGGAGCACAAGATGCCCACCAATTATGAGGTCGTAAGCAACCCCACTGTAGGGGTGACCACCACGGCCCAAGACACTATCTACTCCTCCTCCAGTGGGGCACCCCCATACGGACAGTATACTGGTGGTACCACCATGGTCAACACTTATGGGCCATACTCTACGGCAGTCTCCAGTACATATGGCCAGTACACCACGACAGTATCCAACACATACGGGCAGCAGTACACTTCCACCCCGGCCAGTACGTATGGCCAGTATACCACCACCACAGCTAACACCTACGGCTACACCACCACTACAGCCAGCTCCTACGGCCAATACACTGCGACAGTGGCCAACAGCTACGGCCACGGCACTCCATCTGACCGTCTGCACTCAGTTGACAGCCCCTCTACCTATGCGCAGGACGGTCTCTATGGCCCCGCAAGCCTGGAGCAGAATGTCCCAAGGAACTACGTCATGTGCGATGACATCAGCGAGCTGACCAAGGAGGGCCTGGGCGGCACAGCGGACATGCACCGGAGCGACGGCCACGGTGGACGCTACACAGGGGAGAGCGGTCCGGCGAGAGGAGGAAGCTCCTACGGCAGGCCGGAGGACGAGCTGACCAGGGAGGAAGACCTGTACGAGCACCAAAGCAGGGGTAAGAGCAGTTACCACCCGCGAGGGTCAGACACATACGGCCGAGTAGTGGGCAGCAGCAGCACTAGCATGGGTGGGGGGTCCTCCTATTACTATGACGACTACACCAAACACGGCGCACAGCGCACCGGCGTCCAGAGGCACGCCTCCAAGAGCCTGGCTCCGGCCGTCATGTCCTCCAAGCGCAGCAAACACCGCAAGCAAGGCGGGGAGCAGAAGATCTCCAAGTTCTCCCCCATCGAGGAAGCACGCGACGTGGAGGCAGACCTGGCCTCCTACGCCGCAAGCACGTCGGGCGGCGGCAGCTTCAGCGTGGCGTCGCGGCCCAGGAAGCTGCAGGACGACATGGCACACGGCCTGAGGAAGAGCGCCTACGAGCAGAAGAGATACTCCTATCCGGAGGAGCGCATGTACTACACCTCGGGCCGTTCGCGCTCCACGGGCTACGGCATGGACAAGATCTCATCCCAGGACTACGCCGGCTACCGCAGCCGCTCCTACGAGAGAGATGGGGACAGGGAGCGCTCATCATACAGGGCGAGCTATAGCCGGGGCAGACCCCCCATGCGCTCTCAGTATTCGTCGGAGGAGAGCCCTCTCAGCCCCATGGGTGTTCATGTGAGGGCCTCCTCTCTGGGCCCAGAGCTGTACGACAGCCGTAGTAGTCAGTATTATGGCCAGTACGGCTCCAGCCACTCCATGCCTGACGTGCAGGATCACATGAGAGACTTGCCCCGGACACACGTCTACAAACCCGACAATTCTTACATTATAGACGATATGCATTGCGCTGTTTCGGACAGTGAAGGTAAATGGGTGCTGAATGCCAGTCTCTACCCACGAATAATTATCCCCCACCCAACCAGAGATAAGGCTAGATGAGAGAAAGAGAGAGAGTCGTTGCATGCTGTGCTGGTGTTGTGTCTCAAGGCGCATTCTGGCTGCTCACGTCCCGACTGACTGACTGCTGTCTGCGCTGTCTGCATGAGCAGCCACGTCCAGTTTCTTCACTTAGTTCGTCACTTTCTTTTCACTTGCATGTTATTCTGAGATGCACAACTTTTTTTCACACAATACCGTCTTATTGTGAAAGTTGTTTCATTTACTTGATGTGATGAACTTATTTTGTGATTTTCTTTCATCAGTGTTTTACATTTGTTTTCTTTTTTTATGTGTGTCTTGTTTTCGCATTATGCATGGGTGTAAATCTTGACTTCTCTTTAGTTTTTTTGTTTTCCTTTCTCTTTCTATTCTCTCCTTCCCGTTCTTCTTTTGCATGGCCTCAGTCTGCATGCCTCTGTCGCCGTCAGACTTGGAGATTGACTGTGATCTACTCTTGGTTTCCAAAGCCTACCATCTTGGCCAGGAAGAGACAGACTGGTTTGAGAAGCCCAGGGACCTGCGCTCTAGCTCCCGCCACTATGGCAGTGGTGGCCACTCCTCGTCCGGCCGTAGCCGCCACGTCAAGCATACCTACCACGACTATGATGAGCCCCCAGAGGAGGACCTGTGGCCCCAGGACGAGTATGGCCACACCCGCCAATCTTCCACCTCGCGAGACCATCGCCACCACGGCAGCACCAGCTCTGGGAGACACTCCGCCTCGTCCCGCCACTCGGACGAACCGCGCTCCTCGCGCTCCTCCAAGGGCCACCCCAAAGACCCGTCCATGCGCCACGACTCCCGCCAGATGTCCTCGTCAGGGAAGAGGGGTGACCCGCGCTCCCAGGGYGGGTATCACTCATCGGACTACTCCAGGGACCCGTCGGGCCACCACCACAGCCAGGGCCGCTCCTCCAAGTCCTCATCCTCCCACGATGGGCGGACTTCCTCCAGGAAGCAGCAAGAACTCCAGGGTCACCCTCCCTCCTCCTCCAGGGGCCAGGGCAGCTCTGGCCGCGGGCCGGGATCCGCCGGTGGGCCCCCGGGCTCTAGGGGACAGGGTCCTACCTCCCAGCAGGACGGGCTGCAGCAAGGCCAGCGCACCCAGCTGCAGCAGCAGCCCCAGACCTTGGCGGCACGACAGACAGGCACCACCCCTGCAGGCACCACCCCTGGGGGCCAGCAGCCTCTGGGCCTGGCCCAAGCCCAGCAGGGTCTACAGGCCAAGCCTGGTCAGCTTGGTCCTGGTCAAGCCGGTCGCCAGCCACAGGCAGGAGGCCCACTGGGGCAACTGCCACCAACTGCGGTGAGTACAGGATTATGACTTAGTGCAGTACAAGTGTGGTTACAAACAATCAGTGACTCTGGATTGAAAGTGTCATGATTATTCAAATCTACCATCTACATGAGAATCACTGTAAATGTGTGTAGATTATTATTTCACGTGTTGAGACGGCTTTAGAGGTCTTTGGTGGCATCTCTCCCTCTCATCTCTTTCTTGCCCCTTTTTCATCTGTCTCCCTCCTCCTTTTCCTCTCTCTTCTACCCCCCTCTCTCTCTCCATCTCCCTCTCTACCTCCTCTCTCTCTGTCTCTCTGATAAGGCCTAGCACATCACTGTGAGAAGAGGTTTTATTTAAATGTGTGTGAAATCCTGTTGGCAGACCTTATCTGGTCTTGTGATTAGCACTGTGGCTGTAGATAGTGGCAGTGTAACAGCCTCTGTCTAGTCCACTCAGAMGGAGGAGGGAGATTCATCCCCCAAAATGTCTTCCACTGCAAATCATTCCCCGTCCTCCCGTTACCGTTTGTTTTCTTATGTKTCTGAATACATCAACATGTTTATAATATACAGAACTATACAACATGCAAAAGTTTTTCGGCTATGTGTTGTGTTTTGCATCTAATCCTATACACTAGGCCATAGAGAACCTGAATTATAGGAATTATAGGATCTSTGTGCTATAGCCTATACTGATAACGTAAAATGAAATATTTTGTGTTGTGTATGATCATCATTATTATGTGCAGACTGTGATGTGGTTCTGAAAGATGGTTCTATGCTCCAAATAGAAACACAGTTGTTAGACYATCGTATACATCCAATCACATTCATCCCGTACCACATTCATTTGAACTGTCACGGCGCCTGTTCTCTCTGAAAGGCCCGATGAGTGGTTAAAAATCATTCATTCAAAATGCTAATTGAGGGTTGAAATGAATGGAATGTATCCGTTTGCCGGGTAAAGTGAATCCAAGACAAATCCTGTGTTATTATTTGGCAAACGTCCACAATGCTAAGTGAATTATGTTATATTTGTTCCATTAACCCCTTACGGAGATCATATTCCCAGTTTGAAAATCTAGACGCACGCTTAGATGCACGGCTGGTTGGTTGGCAGGGAGGAAGCATGAAACTGGTTTCAGCCCAATGATCTCTGGCATTGATAATACTCATTCTGCATCATTCTGTCTGTCAAATGAAGTTTTGGCATGGTATTTTACAATAGGTGGTCAACATGATATGAATCACATTGTTCAGTGCATCAGAACAAAATTAGCGATGCACAGTCAGTTTGCCACGTTTAACCGTGTCCCTCATCTCTTTGTCTCTGTCTCGCTCTTCCAGCAAGCACCTGTCGCAAACACACCCCCTGTGACTGCCATAGGGGCCAAAGCTGTCATGGGAGGGGCAGCCCAACCTGCAAAAACACCTCAACCCCAACTCACAGGAATAGGTAAACATCCCTGTCTGCACTCAAACTGCTCCTGCTCTACCCACTGAACATTTCACTGAGAGGGATTAGTACACTTGTTCTCTCCTACACTCTAAAACATTCTGGGTTGTTTGGATGACCCAACTGCTGGGTTGAAGGCATTGGGTCACTGAGTTGGCCCAGCCACTCCCCTAATAGACCACGCCTCCTGAAATTAAGGGATTACTTTAAAAAAGACCCAGCTGCTGCGTCAACSCAGCATGAAAGTGAATAAAAACCCAACCGATGTTTGAATTAACCCATGTTTGGTATAACCCAACTGGCTGGGTCAAAATAACCCAGCGTGTGTTCTTTCCATTATTTACCCAGCGCTGGGATCCCAAATAACCCAAATTGGGTTGTTTTAACCAAGCATTTTTTAGTGTAGGCATACATTAGTCAATTCTCCCACAGACAAACAGACAGACAGACCAACAGGAAGACAGACAGATGCACGCACGCAACGCACGCAACACCACACACACACACACACACACACACACACACACACACACACACACACACACACACACACACAACACACACACACACCACCACACAACACACACCCACACACACCACACACACACACAACACCAACACACACACACAACACACACCAACGAGAGAGAAGAGAAGATGTTACGTAAATCAGGTATCACGGGTATCCTGTTTAATCCAGGCATTAATTCTGAGAAGGCTTTGGAAAGTTGATGGATAACCCTAACTCTGGAACACAGAGGGAAAGTTATATATTTTTTTAAGTTAATTTGTCACATGCCCAAGTAGAGAGAAATGCTTAAACTTGCAAGCCCTACCACACAGAGCAGTATTCAATATCAAAATGTGGCAACACATTTTTTTTTTACTAAAAAAATAAGAAGTTAGAGAGGAAGCTATAACAGTGTCAGTACCAAATGTACAGTCGTGCCAAAGTTTTGAGAATGACACAAATATGAATTTTCCAAGTCTGCTGCCTCAGTTTGTATGATGGCAATTTGCAAATACTCCAGAAGGTTATGAAGAGTGATACAAATGAATTGCAATTAATTGCAAAGTCCTTCTTTGCCATGCAAATGAACTGAATCCCCAAAAAACATTCCACTGCATTTCAGCCCTGCACAAAAGGACACGCTGACATCATGTCAGTGATTCTCTCGTTAACACAGGTGTGAGTGTTGACGAAGACAAGGCTGGAGATCACTCTGTCATGCTGATTGAGTTCGAATAACAGACTGGAAGCTTCAAAAGGAGGGTGGTGCTTGGAATCATTGTTCTTCCTCTGTCAACCATGGTCACGTGCAAGGAAACACGTGCTCATCATTGCTTTGCACAAAAAGAGCTTCACAGGAGGATATTGCTGCCAGTAAGATTGCACCTGAATCCACCATTTATCAGATCATCAAGACTTCAAGGAGAGTGGTTCAATTGTTGTGAAGAAGGCTTCAGGGCGCCCAAGACAGCCAGCAAGCGCCAGGACCGTCTCCTAAAGTTGATTCAGGTGCGGATCGGGGCACCACCAGTACAGAGCTTGCTCAAGGAGTGCAATCTGCATGCACAGTGAGGCGAAGACTTTTGGGGGATGGCCTGGTGTCAAAGAGGGCAGCAAAGAAGCCACTTCTCTCCAGGAAAACACCAGGGACCGACTATTTTCTGCAAAGGTACAGAGGATTGGACTGCTGAGGACTGGGTAAATGTTGTTTTCTCTGATGAATTCCCCTTTCTGATTGTTTGGGGCATCCGGAAAAAAGCTTGTCCGGAGAAGACAAGGTGAGCGCTACCATCAGTCCTGTGTCATGCCAACAGTAAAGAGCATCCTGAGACCATTCAGTTGTGGGGTTGCTTCTCAGCAAGGAGATGGGCTCACTCACAATTTTGCCTAAGAACACAGCCATGAATAAAGAATGGTTCAAACACATCCTCCGGAGAGCAACTCTCTCCAACCATCCAGGAACAGTTTGTGACGAGCAATGCCTTTTTCCAGCATGATAGAGCACCACCTTGTCAAAAAGCAAAAGTGATAACTAAGTTGCTCGGGGAACAAAACATTGATATTTTGGGTCCATGGCCCCAGACCTTATCCATTGGAACTTTCTGGAGTCATCCCATCAAGAGGCGGTGGACAAACAAAACTACACAAATTCTGACAAACTCCAACATTGATTATGCGCAAGACTGGGCTGCCATCAGTCAGGATGTGGCCCAGAAGTTAATTGACAGCATGCCAGGGTGGATTGCAGAGGTCTTGAAAAAGAAGGGTCAACACTGCAAATATTGACTCTTTGCATCAACTCCATGTAGTTAAAAAAAGCCTTTGACACTTATGAAATGCTTGTAATTATACTTCAGTATTCCATAGTAACATCTGACAAAAATATCTAAAGACACTGAAGCAGCAAACTTTGTGGAAATTAATATTTGTGTCATTCTCAAAACTTTTGGCCACGACTGTACAATGTGCAGGGATACTGGAGCATTAGAGGTAGATATGAACATGGCAGCAGGGAATAGGAGAAAGCGACTGGTAGCAGGTTGAATAATAATCATAATAATAATACTTAACAGTATCGCAGCAGCATAAGTGGTGGGTGGGTGTGTGCAAGGTGCTGAGTGTCTGTACTGTGTGAATACTACTGCCTTCAGAAATAATTTACCCCCTTTGAATTGTTCCAAATGTTGTTGTGTTACTAGGTGGGATTAAAATGGATTTAGTTGTCTTTTTTTGTCAATTAAGTGGAAGAAAAATTCTAACATTTGTAAAAACCAAAATTATGAAAACTTAAATAGTAATATATCTTGATTACATAAGTATTCAGCCCCCTGAGGTAATAAATGTTCGAACCGCCTTTGGCAGCAATTACAGTAATTTAGTCTTTTTGAGTAAGTCTCTAAGACAGGATTCCCCAACTGGCGTCCTGCAGGCCAAATTTAACACGTGGGCGGTTTTATTTGGTACCCCAAAGTTATCTGAGCAATAATTTATTTTTATTGTTGGAAATAAAAGACTGTAAAGACAACAGGAAATAAGCTCCAAGTGATTTCAATTCAAGAAATCTGTTCACAGGTATCCCCTCTCACGTATAATATAGAGAGAGATACAGCTGAAATTTACATACACTTAGGTTGYAGTCATTAAAACTCGTTTTTCAACCACTCCACAAATTTCTTGTTAACAAACTATAGTTTTGGCAAGTCGGTTAGGACATCTACTTCGTGCATGACACAAGTAATTTTTCCAACAATTGTTTACAGATAGGTTATTTCACTTATAATTCACTGTATCACAATTCCAGTGGATCAGAAGTTTCCTTACACTAAATTGACTTTGCCTTTAAACAGCTTGGAAAATTCCAGAAAATTATGTCATGGCTTGCTGTGCTAAGCTACATGGTGTGACCCACTGCATAATTAATTGGATTACTATTTTCAGTCACCAGGGCTTTCGTTGCTGACGGTTTCGTCCTAGAGTGTAAACATCAGGAAGACACTAGCTCTAGCGTAGGCAATCTCGCAGAGGTTAAAACAAATTAAGTAAATCAGCGACGTCAGGCGATGTGCAGGTCGGCATGTCGGGTGACTGCTAGAACGATGCCGCAGCTTTACGTTACTGAGATTGCCGAGTTAGGGATAAGATTGCATTCGAAATAAACTCAATTTTTTCCCAGTCGGGATGCTCATTTTCCTGCTCCTATGATATGAGACATAGGATGTCTTGCATACTCTGTAGCATAGAAGTCGGAATGGCTGAGTTTCGCAGTTGTCTTGTAGACAGATCAGGTCTCATTCAGTCTCAGCGCGCCAGGAAGGATGCGGAGGGGCTCGGCAAAGAGGGTCTAGCTCGCTTGCCAGTCTCTGCTATCAGTGCCAACATTTTCCTTCATTTCCGGGTCTGCGCGTCTGAGAGGCTTTGAACATGATGACATGGGGAGAGTCAGTCTTCCTCTGATGGGAACCTCGCAAGCGCAACAAGATGTACGTCTTGAGGATCTGCGTCAAGACAAAATATTAGTTTGTTCCTCTTAATTGTTATGCAGTAGATATGTTTAGCTGAGAATTATTACTCTATATAGAAGACATCTGAACAGAGCACTGACTAATATAATCAAAGCAAGGCACAGGGCTACTACACATGTTCACTGGCTAGCGAGGTGGTGAAGTAGTGTCTATTCTAAAATGTTTTGTAATTAGTGTTGGTCATATAAAACAGTTTGTTGGACGTGTTTGCTGGCTATATACAAAAGTAGTCATGAACGTCATTCCATAAAAAACAATGTCAGGCTTGCTTGACTTGTACTTTATTTTGACAGTCTCTCTGGTGGCTATGGATTTAAAAGTTTGGAAATGCTCCGTAGGGCTAGTATCAACTGTACGCATGTGATTTGAGCTATTCGATTGGCTAGCGCAGTAGGCACACTCGATTTAACGCACAGACTCTGTGGGCATCTGTTTCTCGCATCAGTGCTATAAAAGTTACGTAGCTTAGACAAAAAGGTGGCTAGCTCTAACAGTTGTATGTGTGTCGTGCATGATTTACAAGTGATATGTTTTGCGGAAAATCAAGTACACTTGCACAATTATTGATACCACTTGTCTTCAGGCATATGTTGTTGTCAGCATAGTGGTTTGGCTGCATAATAATTGTTATCGTGGGTTTTTTATTGCTTTAAGATATTCGTTAATAGGGAGCTGGGCGCAGCATATATTCAGGTATCAGAAAAAAAGAGAATGGAAGAAGCCAGGCTAAAATGCCTAGCGCAATAATATACCTGGTTCGTTCTGCTGTCTACTTGGTTGGCGTGATCGAGGAAGTAGGATTCACCTTCTTCAGGCATATGACAATTGACGACAAGACAAATGGCAAATTCTACACTGAGTTGTTTCGGCTAAGAAGACAGTCGGCTGTTCGCTGAGTGGCTGAGTTCGTGTACTTTCAACCTACTTGAAAATCTCCTGTAAATATGGTGTCGTTACATTATAGAAATGATCAAACAGCCAAGTTTGAGCAGATGGTCTTGAAGATTTGTTTAAAGATAAAGTGGGCATACGATTAGCAGCACAGTTAAGGTTTGTGGACAAAGCATCCTATCAGGACTCTTGTATCCAGATAAGATATCCTTAGTAAGTCTGTAAGTCGGCTGGCGCAGACAGGTGCTTTCTAAAAGAGTACTGTCTCGAAGGTAGTCGAAGCAACTTATGTATTAATATATATGATTATTCTCTGTATTTGCATTTTCATATATAACTTAGCTACATTTTTAAAACATGTTTTTCAACTTTGCATGTATCAGGCATTGTGTGTTGATGGGTGAATATATCATTATATTTTTTATTTGCCATTGTTGGATTCAGGATTGTCTAACAGACAAAGATGTGGAATATATCCTTTCAGCGGCTAATGCAATAATATCTTAATACGGAAGGCCTGTAGCTGCTGGTCTGTGCTTGTGGTCATTAATATAAAAGCGGAGCATTTTTGAAACTTTTGGCCTCTTGCTCGCAAGAGAGACCGTTTATCATCCGTGCCAGTTATATAAATTATGTACTGTTCACAGCGGTATTTTTAAGTTAGAGAGCAATTCTTTTTTCTCCCCTCTGCATATCAATCTACAACGACAACCCTAGCCGATTACGACAATGGCGACATAACGAGTTGTATTCTGAACTAATTTTCTGAGATACGAGAAATTCTTATTTGGACAATAGGGTTTGTTGAGAACCTTACTGTTATGACACTCGTAGTTTGGGTGAAATAGGGCTGTGTGCTACAAAGGAAGAGGCTCGATCGAAAGAATCCCGCGGTCAATCTGAGACGCAGCTCCAGGTTTCTGCTGTGTGATGGGAGAAGTCTCGCAGAATGCAACATCTTTCTTTGCAGCACGTCACGCAATCAGTTGCCTTTCTGATAGTGGGTCTATGTACTCGGAACGCCAACTCTCTCATCGCTCAAAGTAGGGGCCCATGAAGTCGCGCGTTTGAGTGTTGCCAAATAGGCACGCTGAAGGAACTTTAGACCATGAGAGAAACATAGATTTGGTCTGTGATAACATCAGATTATAAGCTCTTTGTTGGCTTAGAAAATCGGCAAAGTGTAGCGTCTGTGAGGAAGATGCGCAACATAGGCCTCATTTCCATAAGATGGCGGTGTAGCCAATTGTTGGCGCGTGAAGAGGCAGACATCATGCTGTGCGCAAAGTGTCTTTATAAGACAAGACATTGATGGCACATAAAAAAAGATAAGGAGTGGGGGTCGAGTCTGTGCTGGAGAAGCATGATACTTTGGATTCAAGGGTAAAGACATCAGATAGACACGAGCATAGTAAGGCAAGAGAGACTCCTTGATGAAAACTGCTGCAGAGGGCTCGGACCTGCAGAGCTGGGGCGACGGTTCACCTTCGGACAGGATAAAGGCCTAAGCAAGCAGGCCAGAAAGACTAACGCAGGAGAGGCTTCGGGAGCACCATCTGTTGAATTTGTCCTCTGAGTTGGCGCGCAGCCGAAAGCGGATTAAACACGATCGAAGATCTCTGGATAAAGACTGCAAATAGCTGTGCGGCGACAGCTCCAGTAGAGACGCTGGACAGTAGCTTGAGATGGATCTGCTAGAGAAGAAGTGAGACATGTACTCCACAAATAGCAGTTGTAGCCAAGACTTGTAGCATCAAGATAAACAGCACAACAGAAAAAAAAAAAAAAAATAAATAAAGATAAAATAAAGAAAAAAAAAAAAATACCAAGAAACTTGAGGGCTATAATCGGCTGCGCAAGGTGATTCAAACACAAAGCTGGAGTAAACGGGCCTGAATTACGTATGTGAAAATGTATCTGCGTCTTTTTTTTTTTTTAATATATAGCATTTGCAGCATTTCCAAAAAGCGCTGTTTTTGGCTTTGTCATTATGCTGGGCTTGTGTGTAGATTGAGAGGGGGAAATTATTTAATCCATTTAGAACTAAGTGCTGTAACGTAACAAATGTGGAAAAGTCAAGGGTCTGAACATTTGAAACTACCAGCCTCTTCATACCGCTCAGGAAGGAGACGTGTTCTGTCTCCTAGAGATGAACGTACTTTGGTGCGAAAAGTGCAAATCAATCCCAGAACAACAGCAAAGGACCTTGTGAAGATGCTGGGGGAAACAGGTATAAAAGTATCTATATCCACATTAAATGAGTCCTATATCGACATAACCTGAAAGGCCATTCAGCAAGGAAGAAGCCACTGCTCAAAAACTGCCATAAAAAAGCCAGACTACGGTTTGCAACTGTACATGGGGACAAAGATCGTACTTTTTGGAGAAATGTCCTGGTCTGATGTAACAAAAATAGAACTGTTTGGCATAATCACCATCGTTATGTTTGGAGGAAAAGGGGACGCTTGCAAGCGAAGAACCCATCCCAACCCTGAAGCACGGGGGTGGCAGCATCATGTTTGGAGGGTGCTTTGTTTGCAGGAGGGACTGGTGCACTTCACAAAATAGATGGCATCATGAGGTAGGAAAATTATGTGGATATATTGAAGCAGCATATCAAGACATCAGTCAGGAAGTTAAAGCTTGGTCGCAAATGGTCTTCCAAATGGACAATGACCCCAAGCATA
This sequence comes from Salvelinus sp. IW2-2015, assembly GCF_002910315.2. Classification (NCBI taxonomy): domain Eukaryota; kingdom Metazoa; phylum Chordata; class Actinopteri; order Salmoniformes; family Salmonidae; genus Salvelinus; species Salvelinus sp. IW2-2015. The sequence goes on from NC_036847.1 coordinate 6,989,411, forward strand.
CTTCCAAAGTTGTGGCAAAATGGCTTAAGACAACAAAGTCAAGGTATTGGATGGGCCATCACAAAGCCCTGACCTCAATGCTATAGAAGATTTGTGGGCAGAATGAA
>NC_036847.1:6990538-6996203 GCF_002910315.2 Salvelinus sp. IW2-2015
ACGAAGCGTTCTGATAGGCTAATTGACATAATTTGAGCAATGGAGGTGTACCTGTTGATGAATTTCAAGGCCTACCTTCAAACTCAGTGCCTCTTTGCTTGACATCATGGGAAAATCTCAAAGAAATCAGCCAAGACCTCAGCAAAAAAAATTGTAGACCTCCACAAGTCTGGTTCATCTTTGGAAGCAATTTACAAATGCCTGAAGCACCACCTTCATCTGTACAAACAATAGTACGCATGGAAAACACCATGGGACCACACCCTGCATACCGCTCAGGAAGGAACGTGTTCTGTCCTAGAGATGAACGTACCTTGGTGTGCGAAAAAGTGCAAAACAATCCCAGAACAACAGCAAAGACCTTGTGAAGATGCTGGGGAAACAGGTATAAAAGTATCTATATCCACATTAAATGAGTCCTTATTCCACATAACCTGAAAGGCCATTCAGCAAGGAAGAAAGCCACTGCTCAAAAACTGCCATAAAAAAGCCAGACTACGTGTTTGCAACTGTACATGGGACAAAGATCGTACTTTTTGGAGAAATTCCTGGTCTGATGTAACAAAAATGAACTGTTTGTCATAATCACCATCGTTATGTTTGGAGGAAAAAGGGGGACGCTTGCAAGCCCGAAGAACACCATCCCCGAACTGAAAAAGCGTGTGTGAGCAAGGAGGCCTACAAACCTGACTCAGTTACACCAGCTCTGTCAGGAGGAATGGGACAAAATTCACCCAACTTATTGTGGGAAAGTTGTGGAATGCTACCTGAAACATTTGACCCAAATTAAACAATTTAAAGGCAATGCTACCAAATACTAATTGAGGGTATGTAAACTTCTGACCCACTGGGAATGTGATGAAAGAAATTAAAGCTGAAATAAATCATTCTCTCTACTATTATTCTGACATTTCACATTATTAAAATAAAGTGGTGATCCTAACTGACCTAAGACAGGGAATTGTTACGAGGATGAAATGTCAGGAATTGTGAAAAACTGAGTTTAAATGTTTTTGACTAAGGTGTATGTAAACTTCCAACMTCAACTGTACATGTAATCATACACAAATGTAAGCAAGGTTTTAAATGATTAGCAAATATTATATCTATTCGGGCTTCTTGCGGTTAATTTGCCATTTTCAAGGATTTCTTTTTGTTAAAAAAATTGTTTAATAATACTTCTCCCCAAGTTTAATCTTGTCTCAACGCTGCAACTCCCTAACGGGCTCAGCAGGCAAAGGTCAAGTCATGCATCCTCCGAAACATGACCCGCCAAACCGCGCTTCTTAACACCTGCACGCTTAACCCGGAAGCTAGCCGCACCAATGTGTTGAAGGAAACACCGTTCACCTGACGACCGTGGTCAGCCTGCAGGCGCCCGACCCGCCACAAGGAGTCACTAGGGCGCGTTGAGCCAAGTAAAGCCCCCCCTGCCAAAACCTCCCCTAGCCCAGACGACGCTGGGCCAACTGTGCACCGCCCTATGGGACTCCCGATCACGGCCGGTTGTGATACAGCCCAGGATCGAGCCTGTGTCTGTAGAAACACCTCTAGCATTGCGATGCAGGGCCTTAGACCGCTGTACCACTCGGAAGGGCCCATTTTCAAGTCTTGCCATAGATTGTCAAGCCGATTTAAGTCAAACTGTAACTAGGCCACTCAGAATTATTCAATGTTGTCTTGGTAAGCAACTCCAGTGTATATTGTGTTTTAGGTTATTGTCCTGCTGAAAGATGAATTTGTCTCCCAGTGTCTGTTGGAAAGCAGACTGAACCAGGATTGCCTGTGCTTAGCACTTTTCTGTTTCTTTTTATCCTAAAAAAAACTCCTTCAAGACTTTTGGAAAAGCATTCCAGGTGAAGCTGGTTGAGAGAATGCCAAGWGTGTGCAGAGCTGTCATCYATGCAAAGGGTGGCTTCTTTGKAGAATCTGTTTAACACTTTTTTGGTTACTTTTTTGGTTACTACATGATTCCGTGTGTGTTATTTGATGTCTTCACTATTATTCTACAATGTAGAAAATAGCAAAAATAAAGAAAAACCCTTGAATGAGTATGTGTGTCCAAACTTTTGACTGGTACTGTTCATGTAAACAGGGCTGAAAAGTGACTGGTAGCAGGAATATATAAATACTTGTGGTAATATACTAATGGTAATATATACATGTAAACAGAAGTAATAGTGACCAGTAGTAGGATACATAGTAAAATACTAATGGTAATAGAAGAGTAGCGGTGGTAATAAATCAAATCAATAATAATTTTAGCAGCAGCTTAGGTGTGAGTGAGAGCAGTAGTTGTTAGCTATTTAACAGTCTTGTGGCCGGGGATAGAAACTGTTTCGGAGTCTGTTTATCTGAGCCTTGATTCACCAGTACCGCCTGCTGTATGGGAGCATGGAGAACAGTCCATGTCTCGGGTGGCTGGAGTCTGACAATTGTTTAGGCCTTTTTCAGAAATACTGGCATGTATGTCCTGGATGGCYTTTTATAGTCCCGTACCCATTCAAACATTCAACCTCCAGCTGCGTACCCCTTTAGCACCAGGGTCAGCGCACTCTCAAATGCTGTGTTTTGCCATCATTGTAAGCCTGCCACACACACACTATAGGATACATTTATTACACATAAGAATGAGTGTGGGTTTTTATCACAACCCGGCTCGTGGGAAGTGACAAAGAGCTCTTATAGGACCAGGAAACAAATAATAATATAATAATAATCAATAATTTTGCTCTTTATTTAACCATCTTGTCAGGACCCGGTGCGAGAAACAGTCACTAATAATCGTCAGAACCCAGAAGATGAGGCAGACACAGCAGTACTAGAGATGGTGGTTTAATTAAAGAATAAAATCTTCAGGCAAAGAAACTCAATCCACAATGTCCAAAAATAAAGCCAAGAGGCACAAAATGGAAATCCTCCAAAATACAAAAGAAACCCCACAAAGTGGTAAAAAACAGCAGGGAAAAACAAACCTCAAAAGACTACTCAAATAATACACAAGAACTAAACCAGAGAACCTCTGGAAAATCCAACAAGAGAAATATCTGTATAAAACAAAGCTTGGGCTGGGGCTGGGTGCTAACTTACAAACACTGAGCAAGGAACTGAGGAACACACAGGGTTTAAATACTAACAAGGGAATGACCTACAGGTGCAAACAATAATAAGAGCAAGAAAAAACAAAAGGTACAAAAAAGGTGCAATGGGGACATCTAGTGACCAAAACCCGAACAGTCTTGGCCAAAACCTGACACATCTTACATATAAAACCTTATTTGTGAATCAAAAATTGTGAATAACTCACCACAGGTTTATGAGAAGGATGTGCTTGAAAGGATGGAGTTTTATTGGAGAGAGTCTCAGTCTTAAATCATTTTCCACACACAGTCTGTGCCTGTATTTAGTCGTTTTCATGCTAGTGAGGGCCGAGAATCCACTTTCACATAGGAACGTGGTTGCAAAGAGCATCAGTGTCTTAACAGCGCGATTTTCCAATGCAGGATACTCTGAGCACAGCCCAATCCAGAAATCTGGCAGTGACTTCTGATTAAATTAAATTTTCACAGAACCGATTGTTGCAATTTCGATGAGGCTCTCTTGTTCAGATATCGGTAAGTGGACTGGAGGCAGGGCATGAAAGGGATAATGAATCCAGTTGTTTGTGTCATCTGTTTCTGGTAAAGTAACTACGTAATTGCGCACCCAACTCACTCAGGTGCTTCGCTATATCACATTTGACATTGTCTGTAAGCTTGAGTTAATTTGCACACAAAAAATCATACAATAATGGAAAGACCTGTGTGTGGTACTTGTTAATGCAGACAGAGAATAGCTTCTTAATCATAGCCTCAATTTTGTCCCGCACATTGACTATAGTTGCAGAGAGTCCCTGTAAACCTAGATTCAGATCATTCAGGCAAGAAAAAACATCACCCAGATAGGCCAGTCGTGTGAGAAACTCGTCATCATGCAAGCGGTCAGACAAGTGAAAATTATGGTCAGTAAAGAAAACTTTAAGCTCATCTCTCAATTTWAAAAAAAATGTGTCAATACTTTGCCCCTTGATAATCAGCGTATGTTGTAAAAGCGTTACATGGTCGCTGCCCATATCATTGCATAGTGCAGAAAATACACGAGAGTTGCTCGTGGGCCTTGCTTTAACAAAGTTAACCATTTTCACTGTATTGTCCAAAACGTCTTTCAAGCTGTCAGTCATTCCCTTGGCAGCAAGAGCCTCTCTGTGGATGCTGAAGTGTACCCAAGTGGCGTCGGGAGCAACTGCTTGCACGGGCATTACCACTCCACTATGTCTCCCTGTCATGGGTTTTGCGCCATCAGTACAGATACCAACATGAGCAGCAGCTAATTTTGGCTACATATGGACCGTTAGTGGAATTCCCGCGAGAGAGTAACAGTTAATGTGATTGGATGTTAATTATTTGACTAGGCTACCTGCATTTGACATTGTGTTGTTATTTCGCTGAACACTAGYTGGTTGAATTTTTTGGGGGGCAGTGAAACGAGGCTACTCAGGCGAGAAAAAAACCTCACCCAAATGTATAGCTTTGTTGGAAAATATAAACGGATAGTTCGATACTTCAAAAACATATTTTAATGTGAATCACATTTTTATTTGGCGTACCCCCGACGGCATTTTGCGTACCCCTGGTGGAATACCTGCTATAGTCTATACAATCCCATCACCTCGCTAACAGTTGCATAGACAGTTCTGTGGAAATAGAGACCCAGGTCCGAAACAGTCTGTAAAGCGCAAATTGGGTATCAGATTTATGTCAAAAGCTGGTGCGGTCATCTCCAGATAAATGCAATGGCTTCAGACTGTTGTGTTAGTGTGCACTAAACTGGAGTATGGCATCAACTGGATTAAAAATAAAGTATTTTAATTGAAAAGTACACCAAACATAGTTTACACTTATCAGCATTCAACTATATTTTAAGATTCTTTCTCGTACTGTAGGTACATTTTCGGAGAATCAGTTTCTAATCATCATCCATCCATCCCCTTCCCCCTCCCCCTTCTCCCTGCAGGCTCCAAGGCCGCCCCTAGACCCAGTGGCATCGGGAGCGCGGCAACAGGTCAACCGGGGATGGAGGGGGATAGTCTCCTCTCTAAAGTCCTACCAGGAAACCCTGCGGAGGCAGCAGGAAAACTAGGAGAAGGTGCCATGCTGGATCTCAGACGTTTTTACTCTCTCTCTCTCTGTGGAACTTTCATGTTATTCTATCAACGTAACCTTTACAGTGCATTCTACTTGCTACAATATGCCTAATCTCTCTCTCTCTCTCCCTCCTTCCCTCCAACAGCTATCTCCGGTTTTGGCAAGAAGTTCACCTCGTTGTGGTGAGGTGTTGAGATGAAGGTAAGTGTTCACCTGTGTTACCAAGTAAAAATACTATTTCTTCTAACTGTGTGTGGGTGGTTCCGTTTTTTCCCCCGGACCACTTTGTGCGAATTGTTTGTAGGCCCTATGTGCAGGTTTGAGTGTCTCTCCTGTGTCCTGAACAAGGATTTTAGAACGGTATGACAGCTCACCCCAGTAAGTGACAAGTGGGAGTCTCACGGATCGTGTGATTTCAGGTGTCTGTAAATGTTATGGAGGACGTTGTGAGGCTTCGTACCAGAAAAACCTAGGAAGACCCC
>NC_036847.1:6996215-7016449 GCF_002910315.2 Salvelinus sp. IW2-2015
ATATAGCCATCGATAGAGGAAATCTGAGCGCACTGGTGAGTCCAAAATCTCTATTCCCTGCCTAAAGCTCCCTCATTTTCAGAAAATTACATCAACAAAACTACTTTGTAAAGTATGTATTTTCCAAAGAGACTCGATGGCTTTATTGTAGTGTAATATTGAAAAACATAAGTAGTACATACAGTATTGTGTATATTTCAAGTTGCAGAATTTTTAAATATAATTGAAAAAGATTAGCGAACCTAACATGATCATGATCAATCAGCTCAAGATTGATTGTTTTTTCCCAACCTCTTTCAGCCAATGAGGACAGGAATCAATGGATGCTGCATGTTCCAGGCCTGAGCCCACGATTGCAGAGAAACAATGCTGCTTTCTCTGGCAGGCCAGACAGTAAGTAGTGCACACAGACTCATCGAACACAACTAAGATTAGAAAAGGTAGGATGGTGGGTACCTCTTAGTAATACACTAATGACACAAGAATTATCACAAAACAATAATCATGATTTACTAATATAGTCAATTATGCAGTGATGGTGTGGGAAAGATTTAGTTCGCAGCAAAGGTAGATTCTAGATTCTTCATCTCTTAATATGTTGCAGTCAAGTCACTCCTGCTATTGTTTACATATAGTAGGCTGATACTGTTTACTGCAAAACAGCACTGCACCTTGCGCTTACCTTTTCATGAACCCTGACCCTTGACCCATGGGCTCTCTGTCAGCCTCTGCATGAGTGCACTGTAACAGCCATATTACTGTAACATCCATACACTGGCATTGACACTGCGATTCTCTAGGGCCAACCGCAGGTCACGTTTCTATGGGCAACCAGGGCTATAGAAGAGTCTGCCGAATGGCCTTCGATGTCCAAATGTATGTGACACAACCTTCATGAAGAGTTTTGATCTTACCTCCGAGGGTTAATATAAGGCACATTGAAAGACTCAATGAGATAGCATGTAATCCAGGGTAAATTCTACCTACACTTGTCTGTGGCATTGTGTCATTCGTTTTGGCAGTGTTAGCACCATTTTGTTATCTTCTACCTCTTCTACCAGTTTATAGAGAGAATAGAAAATCCCATATTTGATTATGGTAGTTTGTAAGTGAACAGCAGAGTATCTTGTGGTTCAACTGCAGTCCCTTTATATCACAAAGCATCGGGAGACAAATAGTTAAAGAAAAACACCACTCAAAAATTGGTATCATTTGGTATTTTCTTCATTAGTCCACTGTTGATACAGTCCCAAAATGTTTTGCATGTCTGCAGTCAAGCGTAGCACAAGATATTGGACTCTCAAGAAGCAAAGTGTCACTTTCAAGAAGCAAAGAGTCACAAAAATGTTTAGTGGATTTTTCCTTTAAACAAAACACTCTACCCTCAAGCATGTATAGTTAGGGTATTGTTACTTTCTGGCTAGCCCGCTGTTTTTAATAATGCATCAGTGAATTAGATGAAGTGGGTTATCCGGTTATGAACTGGACTCATCATATTCACAGAGAACAGAGCACGCTCTCTGACTATGGAAAGTCTCTTTGGCCGGTAACAGTATCCATGGATGGATATGAGCTTGAGTGACGTGGTAATGTGTGCCAGAAGATTGTGTATCCATCCACCTCCCCCCGGGACCCCTTCTTCTCCACTCCCCCACCCCACAACATACACTGTATACTTCTCAACTCTTCACTGTTCATCCGCTACAAGTACAGATGCCTCTGGTTTACCTTTGTTTGCTAAAGTAACCATTCTTTACCTTCCGTTCTCGCTCTACCAACTCTTCTCTCTACCTCCTCCTCATCTCTCTACCTCCTCCTCTTCCCCCATGGTGCATAATAGATTTCATATCACGCAGTAGTAACGTATGATTGCTTTGCTACGTTGAAAATGACAAACCAGCATTGTTATATAACCTCTCCGGAGTAATTAACTAGGCCCAAGAATAAAGCTGTGGAACCAAGGCAAGCAGCGTTGGAGGAGCAAACAGAACAGCCACAACGTTTGTTTATATTATAGGATCATTGCCTTTGTGACAGAAGAGAACACTCCTGATTGGTTGATAATTGTGTTGTGAAGTTGTGACATCGGAGCCCTGCTATCCCATGGTGCCCATTGAGGTCACGGCCTTTTAGGGTCACAGGGCGACTTGGTTGTATTCACTGGGATCGAAATGTAATGAATACAGCTAACAGCTAACTGTTCCACACAATACGTTTCGATGTGATATCTAAACGTCCTGTAACGTGACACCTGAACCGACCCCTCATGCTTAACATAGCATTATTGAAGATAGCATTACCGTGTGGATCACCTGACATCGCCTGAGACTCACAGGAAGGCGGGAATATCACACACATCAAATTGTGCAGGAACACACAGACATTATAGGAATTGACCACTACGCTCACAGAGGCTTCCTTCTACCACAGTGGGGCAGCAGTGCACAGAATACGAGAGAGAGAGAGAGAGAGAGAGAGAGAGAGAGAGAGAGAGAGAGAGAGAGAGAGAGAGAGAGAGAGAGAGAGAGAGACCATGTTACAGTACATTACATCATAGCAACCCAATGAACCCAATATAAAACCCCTAGTGTTGAGGACTGGAACTTGAGTTTTGAATGGCTGTCCCCGCGGGGTCCTGTTAGACAAGCTCAAGGAGAACGCCTTAATAGGCTCTACCGTAACTTCCCCTAGTATATCTGATTAACACGCCCTCATTAGCATAACACGCCGTCACATCTCCTTAAACACATACTCCCGCTGGCTTATGATGATGATGTACAACTACAGCACCCATAATGCTCTGTAATCCTATACGGCTGTTATCTCAGTGGAGACGTTCCGGAAGCGAACACAATGTCTCCTTAAATAAGACATTTAAGCGTGGTTGATTCCCTTCTGGGGAAGATGAATTTGAATCCAGTGTGTGACTGATGCATTATCCGTCGACAACATACAGTATGTCCGTCGGGTTCACCTGTCAGAAATGGCAGTGTGCTGCCTGAGAGGGAGACTCATGCTGTATCTGTAGTGCAAGGTGTTGCAGCCAACCATGCCATGATGACTAACCGCCCCAWGTGACCACAGCCCCAGTCTGTCTCTCTCAGCATAGCGTTCTCATATACAGATATTGGTGTCGCTGATGGAATGAATGGAGCCTRGTGCACACTAGACCATCTTGTGTTTCGAGCTGTCTGTGAAATGGACTGTTCTGCTGTGTTTATGTCCGATACAGTGAGCGAGAGCCTACGTGTAGGCTGCCATGCCCTTACAATCACAATATTCAATGAATGGTTGTTACTGTTAATATTTTGTTAAATGTGTTTCACTGAGGATAAACTGAGTGTAATGTAATAGAGAGGTAGTATAATTACATAACCTGCACAGACCTCAGTACACTGTACAGTTCAGTCCTGCTTTTTTCTGCTCTTCTACCATCTAGTGTTGAATCATAGGATTTCACTCTGTTCTAATCGTATGCTCAACTCTGCATATAATGAGAGGGTTCATTTAGAACGCTTATTTCCACAGAATGATTTCATTAGGTTGTGCATTCCTCTGTCATTCATTGGAGATCCATTTAAATGTGTTTACTGTTTCATTCAGGCTATTGTAAGATACTCATAGGATACCAGTCACCTGACTTTGTGTTCACGTTCTCCAGATCGTTTTGAGGCCACCAGGCTGCAATGCCCACAGCCAAAGATCCAGGCCCCTGACACCCTGGGACCACCAGAACACCCTAGGGCTGTGGTCTGCACGGAGGTCCCAAGCCCCGAGGACCCTTCCAGAGAGCGGCTAGCTGAATAGAGAGCCTGTTCCGCCTGGTCTCTGCCACTGTCCGGGTTTTCAGCACCACCTCGCCAACAGCCATTATCCTTTGGGGAATGGGCTCTGTACTAAGGAATACTCCATCCAGCTGCTCTGTAGGAGGATGGGAGGGAGCCACAATACTGTGACACCCCAGCACACTGATGATGCTATCCTCTAGTCCAGTGGTTCCCAACCTTTTTTCAGGTAACTGAATTTTGATCTGCCCGGAGTACCACGGAAGTACCTCCTCATGTGCATTTTACCAGTCGGCCTATTATCTCATGAGTCTTCTCAAGTACCCCCCTGTTGATAGGCCAAATACCCCCCCCCCCCCCCCGGAAGTCCTAGTACCCCTGGTTGGGAACCACTGCTCTAGTCTGTGGGCTGTTGTGCTGCTGCCTGCTGGGGGCGGAACACATCCCAGGGGGCGTGGCCATGGTGGCAGGTTAGGATCCTTGATTCCGTAAGCCTGTGCTCAGACACACTCTCCTTTCATCTCCGAATAAAGAAAAGAAAACTGAAGCGCTTCGTAGGTTTTTCTGGTACTAAATACTTCCTGTTTCATTTGGATGCTGATAACAATTTAGGGAAGAAGAAGAAGAAGAAAAAGAAGAAAAGAAAATACATAATAAGGATGACTAGCATGACGACTCCACGATTTGTTCTGTTTTTATCTTTACATTCCAGAATGAAAGAAGGCACCGTTTTTTTTTTATGCTGACTCATTCTTTGTCTTTTTTTTATGTGTCTAAGAAGTGTATAGTGGATTTAGGATTTTGAATGCATGGAACTTTATATCCAAGACCTTACACTGTTCACCATTTCAATCACAGAGGCCATAAGACACTGGTTAATAATAAAACTAATTTACAAAACTCCAAAAGAAGACAAGGTGGACATAACACTGAATCTGGCCACAGAATGGGAGAATCATCATTCGGGCGGTTTTGGTTGCACCATGAGAGTCGAATGTGGCTAGGTTTTTTTTTTTTCAGCCATTGCAAAGCCATTAATAAGAAAATAAAAAACATCCCCAGAACGTTTGGGTTCATAGTGTTTCTGAACCTTCCCACAACGTTTGGATTTCTGGTGTTTATTAATTTTATTTTTTATTTTTTTTACAACAGTTTTTCGTTCTCGCTCTGTATTTGCCTGATTTTCTGTTACATGATAGCGGATTCGCCTTAATCATGCCATTCTTTTTATTTAGAGGAAAGTGACATCTCTTATTTTTGTACTCCATGTTGTGTCCATAAAGCTTATTTTCATTGCAGACTTTTTTTATGTGATAATGATGTCAGCTAGAACACTGACTGTGAGATTCATTTAATATTTTTGTATGTTGTTTCACTTTTAGGTTTGAAATGATTTATATGATTTATTTTTCATACATTTATGTGTTTATGGTTGCCATAATAATTGATTACGTTATTTATTGATTTATGATTTATGATGATTTATGAAAATGCAATAGTATGTGGAAAGAAGTCAGTAAAGAACACAGCCTTGTGTCATTTAAAAAATCAGTGGTCAGGAATGTGTTGCCTCTGTCTGTATATCTGAGTTGTGCGATTTTCTGCTATCACATCTTAACAGGGCCACACCTGGGTCACATTCATTAGGCACCAAACCGAAGAAACAACGGACTGAAACAGGGAGGTACTACCTGAAATTGTCCAATAAGAAGCCCTAATTTTCATTTTTCTGTTGTAAAACGTTTTGCAACGGTGTGCTCTAATGAATACGACCCTGGAAATCCATTCTTGTACTTTGTTACTGCCCAGACAAGGCACATACTATCTGCCCATTTTGATATGTGAGCACTGCAAGACAGCAGAGAGGCACTGAATACAAACCAGTGCAAATCACCATTGAATCTGACTTGAAGTACTTTAGCCTTCTATTGTTGACTGTCATCATCATCAATGGGTTTTCATGTTTTCTGGCTTACTACAAATGTTTTAATATCCAAAAGAACACAAAAAGGAAAAGAGATAATACTTACTGACTGAAGTAGTACATATAGGCTATGTGTTTCAAATATACTGAGGTTGACACACTGGAGAAACCTAGTCTGCGCACACTCACATGTGGCTGTATGAGTTATGTGCATGTTAAAGGTGTTTGGAGCATTAGACGCTGAAGGGTCAAAGATACAGTTGGTTCAGTCACAGAGAGTTATTTGCCTTTGTTTTTGCGACCAAACTGCAAACCCCAAGATGTTGACAGTTGTCACAGAAACCTCTCAGGTCAGTGTTCTTCCTGCTGTTCTTTGCAGTGCAGTGTAGTTCGACTGGTCAGGTGGGACTGGTCAGGCACTCCGATGCTACAGGGGCCMACTGATGGGATCCCAAACCTGATGTATATTGTCTCTCTCTCTCTCTCTGTGTGTGTGGACGCTGGGATAAAGCATGCTCCGGCAAAATCTCAGTAACAGTCACTTCTGTATCGTTACGGTCCTGATGTCTGTGTGTATGTGTGAGTATGCGTGTGTTTCTCATCATCCTATTACAAAACCACAAAACAAACCAATATTTGAAAAATAAAACATAAGTGTGTGGTCGACAGCAACTTTTCCATTTCAAACGTTCTATGCAATTAATCATATTTAGGGGGAATACGAGGGAAGAAAAAAACAACTGAATATCACTATCGTTGTCATGCCTGAGAAAAATACTGCTTTATTGTAGCGTTCCTGCTACAAAAACAAATTGACTTGTTTGTATATAGCTACAATACTTTTACGTCAGGAATTTGATTCAATGTTTTTTTGGGGGGGGCATGTTTGAGTCTCCTCACTGAAAATTGGGACCCGTTGCCAAAGGATGAACTATATAGGCACCCTAAAACGGCAGGTTATTTCCATGTGTGCACTAAAGGCTATAGGGAATCGGATGCCATTTCTTTAATGTAGAATACTGTCATAAAAGTCTGCCATCTTATTGCTTCAAGCATGGGTACAGTGAATGGTCTTCTACCTACAGTACAGCCGTGGATCCCAATATTTGGCTGCCAATTTGTGCACTTCTTATTCCGTAAAGTGAATAAAGCTGCTGAAGAATTAAGCCAATTCTATGAAGAGATTAAATATATCAATTATATATACAGTACCAGGCAAACGTTTGGACACCTAATCATTACAGGGTTTTTAAAAACTATTATCTACACTGTTACTATGAAATAACACATATGGAGTCGTGTAGTAACCAAAAGTGTTAAACAAATCTAAATATATTTTATATTTGAGATTTTTCAGAGTAGACACCCTTTGCCTTGATGACAGCTTTGCACACTCTTGGCATTCTCTCAACCAGCTTCATGAAGTAGTCACCTGGAATGCATTTCAATTAATAACAGGTGTGCCTTGTTAAAAGTTAATTTGTGGAATTTCTTTCCTTAATGCATTTGAGTCAATCAATTGTGTTGTGACAAGGTAGCGGTGGTATACAGAAGATAGCCCTATTTGGTAAAAGACCAAGTCCATATTATGGCAAGAACAGCTCAAATAAGCAAAGAGAAATGACAGTCCATCATTACTTTAAGACATGAAGGTCAGTCAATACGGAAAATTTTATGAACTTTTAAAGTTTCTTCAAGTGCAGTCGCAAAAACCCATCAAGCGCTATGATGAAACTGGTTTTCATGAGAACACTACTAAAGGACACCAATAAGAAGAGACTTGCTTGGGCTAAGTAACACATGCAATGGACATTAGACCGGTGGAAATCTGTCCTTTGGTCTGATGAGTCCAAATTTGAGATTTTTGGTTCCAAATGCTGTGTCTTTGTGAGACGCAGAGTAGGTAAACGGATGATCTCTGCATGTGTGGTTCCCACCGTGAATCATGGAGGAGGTGGTATGATTGTGTGGGGGTGCTTTGCTGGTGACACTATCTGTGATTTATTTAGAATTCAAGGCACACTTAACCAGCATGGCTACCACAGCATTCTGCAGTGATACGCCATCCCATCTGGTTTGCGCTTAGTGGGACTATGATTTGTTTTTCAACAGGACAATGACCCAACACACCTCCAGGCTGTGTAAGGACTATATGACCAAGAAGGAGAGTGATGGAGTGCTACATCAGATGACCTGGCCTCCACAATCACCCGACCTCAACCCAATTGAGATGGTTTGGGATGAGTTGGACCGCAGAGTGAAGGAAAAGCAGCCAACAAGTGCTCAGCATATGTGGGAACTCCTTCAAGACTGTTGGAAAAGCATTACAGGTGAAGCTGGTTGAGAGAATGCCAAGAGTGTGAAAAGCTGTCATCAAGGCAAAGGGTGGCTACTTTAAAGAAACTAAAATAAAAAAATATTTTTTTATTTGTTAAACACTTTTTTGGTTACTACATGATTCCATATGTGTTATTTCATAGTTTTGATGTCTTCACTATTATTCTACAATGTAGAAAATAGTAGTAATAAAGAAAAACCCTTGAGTAGGTGTGGTACTGGATATAAATATACAGTATATGTAAAACAAATACTATATATTAAATATATATGATAATATATAACACAAATATTTCTGTAATGACAGGCACTTTTCATGATCAAAAGGGGTTGACCTTGTGTGTGTACACTGCCAATACCTATTAACATAATATGATACTCGTGTAGTTTGAACGTTGATGGGAGGCTGCTGGCACTACAACGCTTGTTTCCTTTTAGTGTGACCCACAGAAAACCATTGTAGGCTATATCCACTCACCATTCATCTGGCTTGAAGGACCTTGGGAGGCTATAGTGTGAACATCCCTTAACCCACAACTCACTCTGTACACTAACTGCTATTTCAAGTATGGGCGAATTAGTTCAATGTAAAAAGGGGGGAAAAAAGTGGAGATATTTTTACGACTTACATTTATGGAATATCTATACAGAAATATTATTTTATCATACAGATGAATAGAGTCATTAGTACACTGTCCATATCTCTATGAAGTTTATGGAATAGAATGATGATCGTATCAATATTGACCTAATGGAGCTGATGCAAAGGCCTGCGCACAGTAAATAGACACTGGCATGGAAAGCACCTCACAGGCTCACTGCCATTAGAACAGACTGGTGACATATAGTCATTGTCCCCTGACTGGAATATCAGATATGTGTAAATTAGATATAGATATAGAGGTCATAAAAATAAAGCTGTAAAAAATAAATAAAAATAAGGGATACGATATTTATCAAAATCCAATTATGACTTGTGTATGTTTATGTTTGAAGGAGTTTTTAACTGTGTTCAATCACTTTGCCTCAGGAATGCACACACAAAATGCACCGTGGCGAAACGAAAAGGGGACGTTAATATGCATCGTAGTAAGGGCTTATTATTCCAATGTTGGTCAATCAAGAAAGCCATCTTGTTACTGTCCCATCCAGTCCTACATCTACTCTGGATTACATGGGCTTCAGACCACAGCATTTTGCCAGGGACAAATAAAACACTCATGTCTTTTTTTACGTCAACCAAAAATGTTGCTTTTAAAGTAGCATAGCAAACTGTGACGATCTGCCCTTACTGTGGGCGGTTGTGGATGGCTATGCACAGTGAACAACAAAAGTATTTATTACTATGGATGAAGAGAAAAGGGTGACAGACAGGTTTAGGAAGGGAATGCTGAAACGTTAAAAAAAAAAGCTACAGGAAAATGTTTCACAACCAACCAGGGAGCAGTCATCTTTTAATATAGTGAAAAGTAACAAATGCATGAGCTAATGCAACCTAACGCCCGACTCCCCAGCCTCAGGCTTCTCCTTTCACCTGGCAACCATATTCACTGTAAATACCAGTCAGGACCATAGACCACGCTGTACAACATGTAAATGTCATACTAAACACCATCACAGGCACGGGACGCCATAGTGTGCAGTGAAGCCACACACGCCGACCTCGCCAAACTTGTGCTTTTGTGTAAAAAAAAAAAAAAAAAATACAAAAAAAGAGCAGTTATTGCTTTTTTTTAAAGCATTGTGTATGTGGCTGGCTCGTGCAGACTGTTTAAAAACAAAAAGTTGTATTCAGAAACATATTGGTCAGTGTCGAGTTTCTATACATGTTGTGTTTGTAAAATGAGAAGAAAAAAACCCTCAAAAGGGATATCCTGGCTTCCATATACGAAAAATGTTGGGGAGTGTATAAAAAAATGTAATCGAATTGAAAAAAGCTACAGAAAATAAAAGGCAGAGTCCCTAAATGAATAAAATGTTACATTCACTGTTGTAAGTGCAATGAGCTATACTTCATGTATCCATTGTAAAACATTGTGTATGTTTCAGTGTATTCCTGTAAACAATTGTATTAGACTTGGTGCATCATGTCATGTAATGTGATGAATGAAATAATGACCTTACAATACATTTCAAATCAGGAAAAGAATAAAAGAGAACAACAAAAAAACGACTGTTGTGTCTAGTAATCTGTCTAGAATTAGGTAGAAATACAGTCAGGTCTCCGCTGCTTCTTCATATTCAAATTCAAGGCTATTATCATTTTGTAATTTTACAACAGTTCTTAATGATATTCGTTTTTTAGATTTTTACCAGAATTTCAGTTTAGTTTCAGTTTGTTTTCAGACTTGATTTGATAAAAACATTTCTATTTCAGTTTTATATTATTTTGTTTGTTTTATTGTTAGGGAAAGAAAGTTGGTTTAAGCATGGGAGGCGAGAAGACATTTATGTGTTGTAGGCGTATGGGCAGGGGTACTCAAGTACTATTTGAGATGGTCCAGTCACACACATTTCCTAGCTGGCAAATGTCTAGATGGACATGGTCATTTATCAGTGGGCATACTACATGATAAAGAGGTATTTTACTGGTTAAAATCTGGGTCGGGACATTTTATAACCAGATCACAACCAGATTAAGACATATATATCATGACTTCTTTTTGATGTTATTTTGGTTGGTATGTTTTTTGGTTGAAATCYGATTGAACTACTGACCAGTTCTCAAAATTCTACTCCATTAATAGAGATCTTTGTATATAAACATGGGAATAGTGTTTGTGGGCCATGTTCCCATTGCATAAGACACTAGAGCGTTACAATTATACCATTTTTAGTAATGTTTTTTTGCCGGCAGGGTCTCCATGATTCAGTTTAGCACACTTGGCAAACAGCTGGCAGTCCGCATCAAAGCGGGTTAGGGTCTCGAGGCATACCGAACCCAGTCAACACACTGGGCTCAGGCCTAATCTGAGACTCGGGATACTCGGCATGGACTCAGAACTTTATGCAGGCCAAGGCCTTCCCAAATCCGGCAGAATCACATTACTCTGGTATATTCCAGGTATATACATTTTTTAGGAGTAGGGCCATTTMAGGTTTTTATTTGGCAGGTGTTGAAATAGCAGTTTCAAAAAACTAAATGTGATGTATTTAACCCCAAAGTCATGGAATTTGCTAGGTCATTAAAAGCTCAAACGTGTGACAGTCTCTTCAGTCCTACAGCGATCAGAGACCGTCCCTAATTTAGGACATCTCTGATAGCTATAAATGCTTTGGATTTTACTACAGGCTTGGCCAGTGGTTTTTGTAGTTGCAGTCCACCCAAAGAAAAAGTGCACATTCACTTCAATAACATTTGTTCCAGGCTACGAACAAGATAAACATGCACAATAATACAGGAAACCCTTACTGCCGTTACATTTTTTTGTTTAATTAATGCCTGGTAGCTTGCTGTGTGTGTTGGCTTCTAAATGTAATCTCTTGTCTGTGTTAGCTAATTGTACTGTTTATTGTGCTGCACATTTTCTTCTGTTCCACTGAACGCTGTTCTGAAGTCCCATTATGACTAACTACATTTGTTTTCAGAATTTAACAAATAACACGTAGCCTACGTAAACACAGCAAAAAAAAGAAACGTCCTCTCACTGTCAAATGCGTTTATTTTCAGCAAACTTAACGTGTAAATATTTGTATGAACAGCAAGATTCAATAACTGAGACATAAACTGAACAAGTTCCACAGACATGTGACTAACAGAATTGGAATAATGTGTCCCTGAACAAGGGGGGGGCAAAATAAAAATTAAGTCCGTATCTGGTCCGTATCTCCTCATGGACTGCACCAGATTTGCCCGTTCTTGTTGTGAGATGTTACCCCACTCTTCCACCAAGGCACCTGCAAGCTCCCGGACATTTCTGGGGGGAATAGCCCTAGCCCTCACCCTCAGATCCAACAGGTCCCAGACGTGCTCAATGGGATTGAGATCCGGGCTCTTCGCTGGCCATGGCAGAACACTGAAATTCCTGTCTTGCAGGAAATCACGCACAGAACGAGCAGTATGGCTGGTGGCATTGTCATGCTGGAGGGTCATGTCAGGATGAGCCTGCAGGAAGGGTACCACGAGGGAGGAAGATGTCTTCCCTGTAACGCACAGCGTTGAGATTGCCTGCAATGACAAGAAGCTCAGTCCGATGATGCTGTGACACACTGCCCAAGACCATGATGGACCCTCCACCTCCAAATCGATCACGCTCCAGAGTACAGGCCTCAGTGTAACGCTCATTCCTTCGACGATAAACATGAATCCGACCATCACCCCTGGTGAAACAAAACCGCGACTCGTCAGGGAAGAGCACTTTTTGCCACTCCTGTCTGGTCCAGCGACAGTGGGTTTGTGCCCATAGTCGACGTTGCCGGTCTGGTGAGGACCTGCCTTACAACAGCCCTACAAGCCCTCAGTCCAGCCTGTCTCAGCCTATTGTGGACAGTCTGAGCACTGATGGAGGAATTGTGCGTTCCTGGTGTAACTCGGGCAGTTGTTGTTGCCATCATGTACCTGTCCCGCAGGTGTGATGTTCGGATGTACCGATRCTGTGCAGTTGTTGTTACACGTGGTCTGCCACTGCGAGGACGATCAGCGGTCTGCCTGTAGCGCTATCTTAAGCATCTCACAATACGGACATTGCAATTTATTGCCCTGGCCACATCTGCAGTCCTCATGCCTCCTTGCAGCACGCCTAAGGAACGTTCACACAGATGAGCAGGGACCCTGGGCATCTTTCTTCTGGTGTTTTTCAGTCAGTAGAAAGGCCTCTTTAGTGTACTAAGTTTTCATAACTGTGACCTTAGTGTCTTAACGACCGTTCCACAGGTGCATGTTCATGAATTGTTTATGGTTCATTGAATAAGCATGGGAAACTATATACACTTTAATAATGTTTACATACCGTTTTACCCACTTCATATGTATATACTCTATTCTAGTCAAGGCCTATCCTATTTAACTATTGCTGTACATATACTATTGCTCGTCCTAATATTTCTAAATTCAATTATTTTACTTTTTAGATGCATGTATTGTTGTGAGTTGTTCGATATTACTGCACTATTGGAGCTAGGAACACAAGCATTTTGCTAAACTCACAGTATATGCTAAATACAGTGCATTCAGAAAGTATTCAGACCCCTTCACTTTGTTACATTACAGCCTTATTCTAAAATGAATTKAATTGAAAAGGGGAGAAAAATTATCTYCACAATACCCCATAATGACAAAGCAAAAATACTTTTTCAGATGTATAAAAACCTGAAACATCACATTTACATAAGTATTCAGACCCTTTAATCAGTACTTTGTTGAAGCACCTTTGGCAGCAATTACTGCCTCGAGTCTTCTTGGGTATGACGCTACAAGCTTGGCACACCTGCATTTGGGGAGTTTKTCCTATTCTTCTCTGCAGATCCTGTCAAGCTCTGTCAGGTTGGATGGGGAGCATCGCTGCACAGCTATTTACAGGTCTCTCCAGAGATGTTCGATCGGGTTCAAGTCCGGGCTCTGGCTGGGCCACTCAAGGATATTCGGAGACTTGTCTCAAAGCCACTCCTGTGTTGTCTTGGCTGTGTGCTTAGGGTAGTTGTCCTGTTGGAAGGTGAACCTTCGCCCCAGTCTGAGATCCCGAGCACTCTAGATCAGGTTTTCATCAAGGATCTCTCTGTACTATGCTCTGTTCATCTTTCCCCTCGATCCTGACTAGTTTCCCAGTCCCTGCCTCTGAAAAACATCCCCAAAGCATGACCCTGTCAKCACCATGCTTCAACGTAGGGATGGTATTGGCCAGGTGATGAGCAGTGCCTGGTTTCCTCCAGACATGACACTTGGCATTCAGTCCAAAGAGTTCAATCTTGGACTCAATCAGACCAGAGTCTTTTTAGGTGCTTTTTGGCAAACTCCAAGTGGGCTGTCATGTGCCTTTTACTGAGGAGAGGCTTCCGTCTGGCTGCTTTACCATAAAGGCCTGATTGGTGAAGTGCTGCAGAGATGGTTGTCCTTCTGGAAGGTTCTCCCATCTCCACACAGGAATTCTGGAGCTCTGTCAGAGTGACCATRYGGTTCTTGGTCACCTCCCTGACCAAGGCCCTTCTCCCGATTGCTCAGTTTGGCCGGGCGTCCAGCTCTAGGAAGAATCTTGGTGGTTCCAAACTTCTTCCATTTAAGAATGATGGAGGCCACAGTGTTCTTGGGGACCTTCAATTATGCAGAAATGTTTTGGTACCTTTCCCCAGATCTGTGCCTCGACACAATCGTGTCTCGGAGCTCTATGGATAATTCCTTCAATCTCGGCTTGGTTTTTGCTCTGACATGCAATGTCAACTGTGGGGCTTTATATGTGGGGCGTCAGGTAGCGTAGTGGTTAGAGCGTTGGACTAGTAGTCGAAAGGTTGCAAGATCGAATCCCCGAGCTGACAAGGTAAAAATCTGTCTTTCTGCCCCTGACCAAGGCAGTTAACCCACTGTTCCTAGCCCATCATTGAAAATAAGAATTTGTTCTTAACTGACTTTCCTAGTTAAATAAAACATATCGACCGATGTGTGCCTTTCCAAATCATGTCCAATCAATTGAATTGACCTCAGGTGGACTCCAGTCAGGTTGTAGAAACATCTGAAGGATGATCAATGGAAACAGGATGCACCTGAGCTCAATTTGGAGTCTCATAGCAAAGAGTCTGAAAACTTAAYGTATCAGTTTCTTTTTTATACATTTTCAAAAAAAAACTGTTTGCTTTGTCATTATTGTGTGTGGATTGATGAGGGWAAAAAATATTTAATAGACTTTACAATACGGTTGTAACGTAACACAATGTGGAAAAACTGAAAGGGGTCTGAATACTTTCTGAATGCACTGTGTGTAGGCAACCAATAAGATTTGGAGCTATGTAGTCGAAATAATCCCATACGAGGCCTTGCCTTTTGTGACCGGGTTTTTGGGTTTACTGTCACCACTGTTCACACCCATGCTTCGCGCTCTCCCTCGGATTTCTTCCCTGTTAGCTACTGACAGCTAGTGATAGTGATGCACAAGCTAAGCCAATTTGAAACATTGCCATCTACTGGCAGCATTTACCCAAGAGTTTCATAAGCTCAAACCTTCATTTACTTTAATAACCTTGGTCAAATGCACACACTGTCAGACTAAGTTGCTGGGATACGGTATAGATGCTACTGTATGGAGTGAGGGGGAAAATGTGACAACATACTGTACAACCGTTGTATTTACAGRCCATAAAAATCATGCTGGCCATTCCTTAGAAAACCTTTCACTTCCTCCATACTACTGGTATACCACAATGATCAAGTTTAAATGGCAGAGGCATAGATAATCCTCATTTGAAGTGAAAAAAAATAAGAATTTGGCATGGATCCTCAAAACGTTCTACAGCTGCACCATCGAGAGCATCCTGACTAGTTGCATCACTGCCTGGTATGGCAACTGCTCAGCCTCAGACCGCAAGGCACTACAGAGGGTAGTGCGTACGGCCAAGTTTCCTGCCATCCAGCCACTCTAGTCATTGACTGTTCTCTCTGCTACCTCACGGCAAACGGTAGCAGAGCACCAAGTCTAGGTCCAAAAGGCTTCTTAACAGCTTCTAGCCCCAAGCCATAAGACTGAACAGCTAATCAAATGGCTACCCAGACTATTTTCATTGTCCACCCCATTTAAATTTTACTCATAAAAAAAATAAATAATAATTGTTCCACCTGTTGTATTCGGCACGTGACAAATAACATTTGATTTGAATTAAAAGGAAAGATTCTCCCATTTTGAATGTTATATCATACTTGTGCATATCTGAGAGATGTGCTATCGGCCAAAAACATGAAATGACCCTCTGGGGAATCGATAGAACATTGCTCAGTGATGCACAAATTCGATATCACATTCAAAATGGATGAATCTTTCCTTTTYAYTTTATTGACAGAAGTTCACTTAATGTTCAATATTATTGTCAAATAAAAAAAGCACGTAGTTAAACTATAATTAGGATTTCATTAGATGTTGCCCATAAACTAGCAAGCTGTCCAAAGTACAGAAATTACACATAAATATTCCCGTCTCAAAATAAAACATCTGGAATAATGTTCTTGCCAAAGGTTTGTTTAAATACTTTAAAAAATAAATWAATTGCACAAAATATGCTATTTGCTTGTGATTCCACTGTACGAAACACCTCTGAGACACAGGGGAAAAGATTTGAATGTCAAGGATTATCAACTTGCAGAGGATTATCAAAATGGTCAAACGCRATTTACAAAGTGTACAAAACATTAGGAACATCTTCCTGATATTGAGTTGCACCCCCTTTTCGCCCTCAGAACAGCCTCAATTCATCAGGGCATGGCCTCTTCAAGCTGTCGAAAGCATTCCACATGGATGCTGGCCTATGTTGACTCCAATGCAGTTGTGTCAAGTTGGCTGGATGTCCTTTGGGTGGTGGACCATTCTTGATAAACATGGGAAACTGTTGCGCCTGCCACCATACCCCGTTCAAAGGGCACTTAAAATCTGTCTTGCCCACAAACAATTGTCTCAAGGCTTAAAATAATTATTTAACCTGTCTCCTCCACTTCATCTACAATGATTGACGTGAATTTTAACAAGTGACATCAATAAGGGATCATAGACTGACCAGGAAAATCCAGGTGAAAGCCATGTCATGGAAAGACAGACTGAGTGTACAAATCATTAGGAATGTCAGTGTATAAGCTACTCTTACACAAATAAACACCACACAAAGCAAGTTAAAATCTACTTTTTTTTAATGTTGGTGCATTAGTCTTAAAGTTGCTAGCTAACAAATTAGAATTGGATGAAATGTGTGTGGACACAACCAGAAGTAGTGATCAGTTTTACATACATTTCCTGTACACACGGTGAAAACGGACACTTCTTCTGACCTAAACATTTCAAAGTGTTATTGACAATAATAAAGTACCGTAGAGAGAGATGGGTTAGAAAAACAAATGCGTCAAACTCTGATCTGATAAACCTAAAAACACCTTAAATATTAAATGAAATAAAGGTAAAAAAGAAAAAAAAGAAAAAAAAGGTTCGGAAAATTGGCTTACTTAAATTTAGGCACTAAGTATAACCATGGAAAAAAACGTAACAATCAACCTAAGACAACGCAAGGCTTCTTGGTTCGCTGTATCTTTTTGCCACATTCCGTTGCACGTTTCTCAAACCACCAGCAATTCCACAAAAAAAAAGACAGTTGTTAAAGCAATTGACGTAATTTTGTGACGTGTCAGGCTAAATGAAAAAAATAACTAAATAATTAGCAAACTGGGGCGAGAGAGGCACAAATACTCAGTCAAGATCAAATTGCTCTAAACTGTCAATTCATCTTTACACTCCTTACTTAGAGACTCTACCATGGTGATCCACAGACCAAATGGACACAATCACTTATGAGATCGGCTCATCTACAGTCAAGTAAGCTGCCAATACAGTCATCTAAATGTCGGTTTGCCTGCCGGTGACAAAACTAAAGTATTTATGTGTACTATTATACATGTAAAGGTATACAGAGACACTAAGCGCTATTGGTTGGTTGCATAGATTTTGGCTGTCGTTTCAAATGCACAGTAACATGGTAAATCCAAACTAAATAACCCTACATTTCAATATCGTATCACGTCAAGAGATTCAGTTTGGACTCACATGAAGAGCATTCCCAATGGTCAACATGACATGTTTTACTAGACAGACACTAGAGAGGCGTCTGCTGCTTTGAAAGTCCTCCAGAGCAGAAACGCGTTGGTTTACACTTTGATTCATGCAGATCTAATCTACAAGGATAAATGTTTACCACAGTACAATTAACTGCACATGAATCCCCCCCCCCACAAAATAAATATATACCCCTATCGTATATTGCATGAGTGCGACTATTTCTGTAAAAAAAAAAAAAAAAAAAAAAAGATTAGATGCCACAGTCTCTTATAAATCAGAACTTACACATAATGGCTCGTCATTGTGAAAGAGATTGGTAATGTGAGAGTGTGTGGTTTAAAGCCACAAAGAGTTCCTAACACAAGGAAGGCAACAATATGCTTACAAGGGAAGCTGGTAATATTACACAATGACTTCTACTTCATATTGGCTATAATTCCATTCAATTCCAAATTCACTTTGACCTGGTTGGACAGTATTATGACGATTGGCTAGCTATATTTATAAAAGTAGGTATTTACATACATGTATATCTTACATGAAAAAGGCTTTATCATGCTCTGGCGATAACTAGTATTTAGTTCTTGAGGTAACAATTATCAATTCATTTATTCATAGCCAATGACTGCACAGCAAACCACCCTTGCCAGTTATACCTGTAGTTAAAAGGAACCATATGGCTTAAGATTCTGTACAAATCACTACAGTCATTCATACACACTCACACACGCAGAGCCACACACGCACGCGCACTCTAGTGGAGGCTAGTGGGAGGAGCTATAGGAGAATGGGCTCATTGTAATGTCTGGAATGGAGTCAACCGTGATTTCCATATGCTCGACGCGTTTGATACCGTTCCATTAATTCCAGTCCAGCCATTACAATGAGCTCTTCCTCCTATAGCTCCTCCCACCAGCCTCCTCTGGTACCCATTATACTCTTCTTATAATCTTATTAACGCTCATTGTTATTGTCTTACTGATGATTACGAGAACACTCTAAATTGACTGACTAGGTAAACAACGGCAGCCGGGCCGATCAAACGGTAGGTCCACCGCCACAGAGACAGGGGTCGCTAACACTGTTAGCTAGCTAGCCAAAAGCCATGCAGAAGAGTAACAAAAGGAATATTTTGTGATGGGGGAATTACTAGCCGACTGCCTGAATCAGGGGCTGTATTCACAGACTGAGCAGTGGCCAATGTGGCTAGATGTGTGTGATTAGCCGATATGGTCATATGATCATTCTTCTTCTCTATACATACAGGTTACATTACAGTGATGAGAAGCTTGCCCTCTGGACGTATATAGGGGACAGCCAGACCTGGGCGGAATACTCCAGGTGTGCTTTGTTTAGCTTGACAGGCGCATTGGAACCAATGGAATAATTCCAAAAGTGCAAACTCCACATGCCAATCAATTTAAATCAAGCTCAAGTATTTTGAATATTTGAAATAGGTATTCAACCCAGGTCTGATAGGGAGGAGGGAGGGGTACCCACAATGCACTCCTGTTCAAGAACTAGTCTCCTCCAGACTCACAGTCTCTGTTCATGTCTGCTTCCGCCTGTGCTGCCACCAACATGTCCCAAAGAATCTTCAAACCAGTTATCAGTCAAAGGAGCATTCACATCCCTGATTTCACCGTTGACTGTTCCCTTTCATCACTGTCAGGAGACTGGGGAGGGGAGGGTTGTGCTAACACAGACGCATGTGTTGTACAAGGAGAGGCTATCGGCGCTTCAGAGTTCCAACGGGAGACCGTGTGGTGCTTAGAACAGGGGCGTGCCAGGGGACTGGCGGGGGGGCTTGAAGTGGTGGTTCAGCAGGTGTTCATAGAACCCCCCAGGATCAGTAGATATCAGGAAGGTCAGCGTATTTCCTATCAAAGTAGCCCCCTGTGTAGAGCCAGTCCTGAGAGGACGTGTAGGGGTTTGTACCTGACTGGAACCATCTGGAAGACACGATAAAACACAATTCTGGTTTACTTTAAAAAATATATATACACACATACAGTGGGGCAAAAAAGTATTTAGTCAGCCACCAATTGTGCAAGTTCTCCCACTTAAAAAGATGAGAGGCCTGTAATTTTCATCATAGGTACACTTCAACTATGACAGACAAAATGAGAAAAGAAAATCCAGAAAATCACATTGTAGGAGTTTTAATGAATTTATTTACAAATTATGGTGGAAAATAAGTATTGTCAAACTTTTGTTATTATTTCAATACTTTGTTATATACCCTTTGTTGGCAATGACAGAGGTCAAACGTTTTCTGTAAGTCTTCACAAGGTTTTCACACACTGTTGCTGGTATTTTGGCCCATTCCTCCATGCAGATCTCCTCTAGAGCAGTGATGTTTTGGGGTTGTTGTTGGGCAACACGGACTTTCAACTCCCTCCAAAGATTTTCTATGGGGTTGAGATCTGGAGACTGGCTAGGCCACTCCAGGAC
>NC_036847.1:7023234-7025462 GCF_002910315.2 Salvelinus sp. IW2-2015
ACATCCCAGAACCACACGGGGGACCTCAGTGAATGCACCTGGCAGAGAGCCTGGACCCAAAAGTAACAAAGGCCTACATCAGTAAAGCACTACGCCGCCAGGACTCAAATCCTGCAAGATGCCAGACTGTCCCCCCTGCTTAAGCCAGTACATGTCCAGGCCCGTCTTTGAAGTTTGCTAAGAGAGCATTTGGATGATCCAGAAGAAGATTGGAGAATGTCATTATGGTTCAGATGAAACCAAAACTATAACTTTTTGGTAAACATCAACTCGTCAGTGTTTGGAGGACAAAAGAATCTGAGTCTGATCCAAAAAAACTCAATACCTACCTGTGAAGCCATGGGGGGAGTGGAACATCATTGCTTTTGGGCTTGTTTTTTTTTCTTCGCAAAGAAGACCCAGACTGAGACGACTGATTCTTAGTAAAAGAAAGAATGAATGGGGCCATGTATCGTGAGATTTTGAGTGAAAACCTCCTTCCATCGCAAGGCGATCTGAAGATGAAACACGGCTGGTCTTTCAGCATGACAATTGGGATCCGCAAACACGACCGCCCGCGGCACACGAAGGAGTGCTTCGTAGAAGCATTTCAAGCGTTACAGGCACGTGGAGGCCACACACACTACTGAGCCTCATTTTGACTTGTTTTAAGGACATTACATCAAAGTTGGATCAGCCTGTAGTGTGGTTTTCCACTTCCAGACCTCCATGGGTTGATAAATTTGATTTCCATTGATAATTTTTGTGTGATTTTGTTGTCAGCACATTCAACTATGTAAAGAAAAAAGTATTTAATTCATTCAGATCTAGGATGTGTTATTTTAGTGCTCCCTTTATTTTTTTGAGCAGTGTATATATATACACATATATATACACATATACAACTGTTTAGCTTATTGTTATGTATTTAATGAAAAAAATGTTTATCTTGAAATGCGAGGACGCCTAAGTTCTCACCGAGTGGACCATTCCTCCTCGTCCTTGGAACGGTCTTTCTGCGTCGACCTCTGTTTCTCCTCTAGCCTCGCCTTCTCTCGACTGGCTTGATCTGCACAAGCAAGAACATAGGACCACTGTATTATTCTGTAATTAAAAGCTGACACAGCCCTAACTTCAATAAACCAGCCTCTAATACTTTGGCTATGTGGATATTTTACTGTTCAATGGCTTTTAACCCCCCCCACACACACCAAGAAAATACATCTGAACACAAATAGGACATGTGAATGCACCACCCAAAGGGAATGCTAGAGGGCAGCATCATCTAGCAAGTGTGGGGATGTAGCAGAAAGACTTCATTACCCATGTCTCCGTTCTCCATGGCTCTGATGTCGGGCCGCAGGCGGCAGTCTGTGGGGGCCAGGGTGGCCTGCATACCAGGCTCCAGCTCATTCAGCGACATGGCAAAGTTAGTGAAGTTATACATCTGGAAAAACAAGATCCTACAGAATTAACACCATCAAAATCGATGAGTGTGTGTGTGTGTATAAACGTAATAAGTAGGAGTGCTTCAGGTATTCCAGAACAACCACAGGTGCTCTTGGAGGGGAATAGTAATTGAAAAGAAAAAGGCAAGATTATAACCACAAATGGGTACTGAGTAGAGGTCGACCGATTTCAAGTTTTCATAACAATCGGTATTTTTGGACACCGATTTGCAGATTTTTTTTAAATACATATTTTTTTTTACACCTTTATTTAACAAGGCAAGTCAGTTAAGAACACATTCTTATTTTCAATGACAGCTTAGGAACGGTGGGTTAACTGCCTTGTTCAGGGGCAGAAGGACAGATTTTTACCTTGTCCGCTCGGGGATTCGATTTTGCAACCTTCCGGTTACTAGTCCAATGCTCTAACCACCTGCCTTACATTGCACTTCACGAGGAGTCTGCGTGGCAGGCTGACTCGTTATAAAAAACAATCAATCTTAACATAATCACTGGTTAACTACACATGGTTGATGATATTACTAGTTTATCTAGCGTGTCCTGCGTTGCATATAATCGATGCGGTGCCTGTTCATTTCTCATTGAAATCACAGCCTACTTCGACAAAACGGGTGATGATTTAACAAAAAAGCACTGTCGTTGCACCAATGTACCTAACCATAAACATCCATACATTTCTTTAAATCAATACACAAGTATTATGTTCTCATGTTCTGAGCAAGGAACTTATAACGTTAGATTTCTTACATGGAACATATTGCACTTTTACTTTCTCTCCAA
>NC_036847.1:7026283-7070485 GCF_002910315.2 Salvelinus sp. IW2-2015
CACTTTGTTTTTGCATTATTTAAACCAAATTGAACATGTTTCATTATTTATTTGAGGCTAAATTGATTTTATTGATGTATTATATTAAGTTAAAATAAGTGTTCATTCAGTATTGTTATAATTGTCATTATTCCAAATTTAAAAAAAAAAATATATATATAATAAATAAATAAATAAAAATCGGCCGATTAATCGGTGTCGGCTTTTTTTGGTCCTCCAATAATCATAATCGGTCGACCTCTAGTACGAGTCCAGGCACTCGTGTGGGTTTGAAAATTAAAAAGCCTTTATTTATGGGCCAAGTCATTATTAAAATACACCAACGGGTATCGGCTTAGGCCTTCATCAGTGTGTGGAGGAGAAGCAATTAAATATCCTCGACACACCTGTGCCTAGGTGATCACAGGTAATTGATCTATTGGCCACTAGGGACCGGCATAAGAAACAGCACATCAAAACACATTGCATGTCATACGCAAAGAAAACAGCAACAAATGTTATATTACAGTCGTGGCCAAAAGTTGAGAATGACATAAATATTATTTTTCACAAAATCTGCTGCCTCAGTTTGCATGATGGCAATTTGAAAAACCTCAGAATGTTATGAAGAGTGATCCGATGAATTGCAAAGTCCCTCTTTGCCATGCAAATGAACTGAATCGCCATTGCGCCACTGCATTTCAGCCCTGCCACAAATGGACCAGCTGACATCATATCAGTGATTCTCTCATTAACACAGGTGTGAGTGTTGACGAGGACAAGGCTGGAGATCATTTGGTCATGCTGATTGAGTTCGAATAACAGACTGGAAGCTTCAAAAGGAGGGTGGTGCTTGGAATCATTGTTCTTCCTCTGTCAATCATGGTTACCTGCAAGGAAACACGTGCCGTCATCATTGCTTTGCACAAAAAGAGCTTCACAGGCAAGGATATTGCTGCCAGTAAGATTGCACCTAATCAACCATTTATCGGATCATCAAGAACTTCAAGGAGAGCGGTTCAACTGTTGTGAAGAAGGTTTCAGGGCACCCAAGAAAGTCCAGCAAGCGCCAGGACGGTCTCCTAAAYTTGATTCAGCTGCGGGATCGGGGCACCACCAGTACAGAGCTTGCTCAGGAATGGCAGCAGGCCGGTGTGAGTGCATCTGCACGCACATTGAGGCGAAGACTTTGAGGATGGCCTGGTGTCAAGAAGGGCAGCAAAAAAGCCACTTCTCTCCAGGAAAAACATCAGGGATAGACTGATATTCTGCAAAAGGTACAGGGATTGGACTGCTGAGGACTGGGGTAAAGTCATTTTCTCTGATGAATCCCCTTTCAGATTGTTTGGGGCATCTGGAAAAAAGCTTGTCCAGAGAAGACAAGGTGAGCGCTACCATCAGTCCTGTGTCATACCAACAGTAAAGCATCCTGAGACCATTGCTTCTCAGCCAAGGGAGTGGGCTTACTCACAATTCTGCCTAAGAACACAGTCATGAATAAAGAATGGTACCAACACATCCTCCGAGAGCAACTTCTCCCAACCATCCAGGAACAGTTTAGTGACGAACAATGCCTTTTCCAGAATGATGGAGCACCTTGCCATAAGGCAAACGTGATAACTAAGTGGCTCGGGGAACAAAACCTCGATATTTTGGGTCAATGGCCAGGAAACTCCCCAGACCTTAATCCCATTGAGAACTTGTGGTCAATCCTCAAGACACGGGTGGACAAACAAAAACCCACAAATTCTGACAAACTCCAAGCATTGATTATACAAGACTGGGCTGCCATCAGTCAGGATGTGGCCCAGAAGTTAATTGACAGCATGCCAGGGCGGATTGCAGAGGTCTTGAAAAAGAAGGGTCAACACTGCAAATATTGACTCTTTGCATCAACTTCATGTAATTGTCAATAAAAGCRTTTGACACTTATGAAATGCTTGTAATTATACTTCAGTATTCCATAGTAACATCTGACAAAAATAACTAAAGACACTGAAGCAGCAAACTTTGTGAAAATTWATATTTGTGTCATTCTCAAAACTTTTGGCCACAACTGTAGAATGCAATCAGGGAAAAACAATTTTACTGTAGGTAAATGGTAGAAAAATTGTGTGTATGATGTTGGGTATACGCTCAACTTGTATGTGTGAATGAGCATGTGAATGTACACGTTTCTTTGTTGACACGCCGGCATGCGTTACCTTAGCAGAGTGTTGGGGTCGTGACGATATCCTCCACAGCAGGGTGCTGCCAGGGATCACAGCTACTGTCTCCAAGACCTCAGGCATGTTGTCTGCATCGTCGCTGTCGAACCCCTCAGGCTCCTCCTGTGTAGAGATACATACAGACCACACAACACAGGCGCGCGCAGACACACGTCTGATATAAATAGCCCTTTTAACAAAATCAAATGAAATGTGTATTTTTCCTTATGAATAAAAGCAACAAAAAAAACATCAGAAATAACTGGAGGGATGTTAACTTCGTGTACCATGAGCATACTATGTCTACTACAAACAGAATACTGAAATTAACATACAACATAATGTTTTGACTGGTTTACTATATGGGTCTTTCTAGAAACTAAATAAATAATCCTGGATCTTGTTGTTGGACAGTTTTCTTTTGGCATCGAGATCTCACAAATGCTTGGGCTCCCGAGTGGCGCAGCGGTCTAAGGCACTGCATCTGAGTGCTAGAGGTGTCACTACATACCCTGGTTCGATTCCAGGCTGTTCCACAGCCGGCCGTGATTGGGAGTGCCACAATTGGCCCAGCGGCGTCCGGGTTTGGCCAGGATTGGCCGTCATTGTAAATAAGAATTTGTGCTTAACTGACTTGCCTAGTTAAATTTCATAATTTTTTAAAAATGCACTGTGACTACGTAATATTTACTGTCCTTATGTTACGGCGTGAAATCAGTTTATGGGCACACAAATCCAAAATAATGTCTGGGTTAGTAAAAATCAAATGCTTCTAACCGAAAGTCACCTTAAACTTAAAACCAATATCGATACGGTCATTAACGTGGTTCTTCAATAATTATGCAGAACTTGTCAGGTGACAAACAGCTAGAGTGCGGGGGAAACGTGTTTGCAAAGAACGTCCAGAATATTTTGGTGTACCATTCATTACGTCGGTGAAGACAGTTGTGCCGRGATCCACGTTGGATCTAATAGCCCTAGTAAATTGATGTTGATTGTGTGTTGTCTGCTTGATTTACAGCAGGATCTTGTTCGATTTCACAGYGAAAGTGTCAAGGTAATGACCGAATGTTTTCATACATTTCTGTGCCTCAGGTTTGACAGTTTACTGTGTGCAATTGTGTTGGATAGACTATTGCACAACACCCAACGCTATATTCCTTTCCATTATTCTGGATAGTAGAATGACAAATTACATAGCCAAGTGGGCTTAAAGACAACATACAGCATTTAAAAACAGTCCGCAGTAATCTAAATTCATTCAGGGCTTGTAAAATTATATCTATGCTAAATAAGCCTTCCACAACCATAAGACCCACTTATCAAAATAGTTTAACTTGCCTTTTTGCAGTAATCATTGATCTTGCTTTTTATGAAAATGCCCTTTGTTACAAATTTAACCAGAACCGTCCACATAGAATTTTCCATGATGACAATGCATTATGGAAAATTAACACGTCTCTCATGCACATGCCAACTTGCTAATGAGCCAGGGTAGCCTAGTGGTTAGAGCATTGGACTAGTAACCGAAAGGTTGCAAGTTCAAATCCCCGAGGTGACACMGTACAAATCTGTCGTTCTGTCCCTGAACAGGCAGTTAACCCACTGTTCCTAGGCCGTCATTGAAATTAAGAATTTGTTCTTAACTGACTTGCCTAGTTAAAGATAAAAAATAAATATTTAAAAAAATACTGCAAGGGTTGCCATGTCTGTAGTTTTCCTGCCAAATTGGTCTATTTTGAAAACAATGTCMCAGGTGAAAATGTATTGGTCGCGGGTTGCGTTGTTTTGGTCTACTTCTAAATTAAACCGCGGCCACCATGGCATTTCTCTTTTATTTTTTTTTATCTATTAATTTCACTGTGACCTGCTTCTGCTGGCTATCAGACAGTTGCTGAGTGAGAGAGTGTTGGGGAGGAAGGGTGCATTGGCCGCTCTCTCTCTCGCTCCACTCGTGACCATTTGATCTGAATGAACTGTGCCTCGAATGTGTCAGAAACTAGATTTTAATAATACTACARCAAAATTGTCAAACATGACTGCCGTTTAGCCTATATTTATGCCACTAAAAAAAGTCTCATTAGCTACATTTGTCGCCTCTCYTCAGCATTGATGTGGACATGAAGCTGTAGCAAACACGCATACAACCTAGGCTACACTTTCACATGCAGGCTAATTATTTATGTACATTTATGCAAAATGTATATAAATATTATTATAATGTTGGCTTCTTTTTTATGCTTTTTTTTTATGTGAATTTATGGCTCAATTGACAGTCTCCTTTTATCTATTTCAGTAGTAGGCTACTCKCATTAGTTTTTTTGGTAAACCACTGAATGACCTAGGTCCTAGAGTAGACCCATGTTGGCATATCAAAACATTTCAAATGTAATTTGGGACGGTTCATCATAAGTTTGGGACAATTCTGGGACAGTGATGGAAAAAAGTTAGATTCGAGCCCTGTAGGTAGTAGCAGGCRAGCTAACATTTGCTAGTTGAAGTCTGAGGAACAGATTCACTTCATTACTGACTATCAAATTATAATAGTAGTTATTGATTAATTAGTAGAATAAAACTCTTAATGTACTGGACTCATGATGGATCTCCTCTCTCTCTCCATCTTGCTACAGAGGGATGGATTACTGGGACATCGGGCTGGAGCCAAACATGAACTCAAATTTTGTTATGAAATAAAATTTGCCAAAAAGCAAACTTGGGGCTTTTTGATTTTCAGTTTTCATACTCCAGTTGAAAATGTGTTTATTTTTGAGCTATGTGACTTTAATTAACACTTTTAACATTGTGTTTAAGGTTTAACCATTCCCTTCTACAGTTCAGATTAAATKATTTGGTGTGATGAACCAATAGTTTTCCTATTGGAGAAACGCGCCAACTCCTCTCTTGCTGCAAAAACATTTTTGGGGGGGGGGAGTAGTTTTCAGGCCTAGTGGGCGGGTTTTGAGTGMWKATTGGYCTAGAAATTGTAGCTAGCCCTGGCAACCCTGAGACTAGCCAACTTCAGMTGAACTGCTATGAACATACCCTCCTGTCCTTCACCTGTGAACAGCATGCTAGCCTCTTCACTTTGTTTAGATGTTGAAATCAAGTGGTCTACCWACCTGGATAASAATATGCTTAWTTCTCAGAATGAGAACYAGTTGTCAATTCCTCATATAAATGCTTTTTAAGCTCATTATACATTTATAAAAACACAGACTAAACAGCTAGCACATATCACTAAAATGCTGCTAGCCTTAGGCTACTTGGTASCGTAATGTTGTGCCAACAGAAACCAAGCGTTTTTCTAGAATCAATGTTCATTAATACTCCAGTTTAGTAGTCTGCTCAGTGCGTCATTTTGGGAGTCAAGACAAAGAGGGCGTTAGAAAGGTTAAGTTCTCCTCTGTTACAGTAAAATAATGTCTCAATGTGTTTCGYTGTCCATATGACCGATTCTGGTGGACCAAACCACAAGTTTGGTTTGGGGAATGCTTGTTATCAGAGAGCAAGAGGCGATCTCTGTTGTTGTGAGTGGCAGGGGGAGGGGCTTGTTGTGTGTCCTGGAAGGTGCACACTGCAAAGCACGGAAAGAGCGAGGGAGACGAGACCAAAAAGACATGAGAACAAGCAGACATAAAACGCTCATAAAAACAAACCAAAAAACTAGATACTTGCAATACAGGCATTTGGAAATCCGCGCTACTAAATACATTTGAAATAACTCGATATGACCCCAGGCCCTATTCAAGATATAATCTGGTGATAAAGTTATGAAATGACAAATTTTAAAGGATATGGTCCTAGGCCTATGTTGTTGTTCGGTGGAGTTACGGGCTAATTTGGCATCAATTCCCTTTTATTTCTCTAAATAKACGAGGAACTGCATAACAATCTTTTTCATTTTTGTTTCAAACCATTGATCCACATAAACCATTGTCACACATTGGCCCCATCATTTATAGAAAGTACCATATATAGAACATACATTAGGGGCTACAGACTACCAACAGTGACCTACCGTAGACTACATTTATTTATTTATTTTTTTACCTTGACATAACGTCATGGCGTGTTGCCAGAATCATCAGGAAATCAAAATCAGAGGAGAGTTATCAAGAGAAGTAAATGTTGTGTAGGCCTATTTACAATGTGTCAAACAATAAAACACAAGCTATGAAAACAAAGAGCCACACACTCCATATCTATAACCTCCCAGTAATTGATTGGGTAAGAAACCACGTTTCGGCACACAGACTATTAGGCTCAATCTGCTTTGGAGAAGAAAAAAAACTTGCAGGGAGGTGGACCACTGGGGGCGACCAAGCTATATTGTGTGCAAGTAAAGCAAGCTCTACGTTAGTATTATGAAATTAATTCTCTGGATTCTGAGGTGTTGATGCATGTATGTATGCGTGTAGGCGTGCGTGTGTGTGCGCGCGCGTTTGTTTTTCCACTGGTTTCCAATGCATTTCTTTTTTTATGTTGACGATGACATGTATGACTTGTTATATCTTTCCTGCTAAAAAAAAGACATAAAATACATATCATTTGCTCCATGTCGTGAGACGCCCACTCACCAGACTCTTCTGTTTCTTAGAGTCTGCCTTCTTCTCAGCCTTCTTGTTGGACTCGTACGTCTGGGGGTCCATGCTCCACATGCACTCGGTCCACTTCCCATAGATCACACAAAGCTTCTTTTTACTGCCAGGGACAGAGATGGGAGGAGACATCAGCAACCAAATACTGCTGTACTGACAGAGAATGACACTGTGCTACCATTATGTGTCCTGTACGGCTCAGTTGGTAGAGCYTTGCACTTTCAACCTCAGGAATGTGGGTCGATTCCCAGGGCCACCCATTCGTAAAATATATGCACGCATGACTAAGTCGCTTTGGAGTCTCCTAAATGGAAGATATMATTTATTATACCCACCAGGGCCGTGTTTAGCAGGGAGAAAACATTTAGAAACGTTACTGAACACGACCCAGGCAAAAGTGTTAGCAAACACTTAACTGGACCAGTGAATTCAGGACCAGAGAAGTAAGCCGTAGTCGGTGTATCAGAATGATGCCAATACCTCCACATACCTCTTATCCTGAATGTAGCCCTCCACCCTGTGCAGCTCCTTTCCAAACATGCCACACGGCTTGAAGTTCAGCACACACTTATCTCCAGTACTGCTCGGGACAGAAAGGAACGAGAACAATGAGGAGAAAAGACAAACCATGCTATACCATTACGGCTCAACTACTGTCTTCACTCCATGCCATTATGGCTCAACTACTGTCTGTACAAATACAAATTAAAAGGGCGAATCCTAACTACTACTTAAGACAAATTTTCACTTGGTGTCCCATTGACGTCAARGCATGATTGCAAGTGAACATTTGACTMAAATGGAAGGTAAGATTGACCCCTATGCTGAAAGTGGTGGATATATACACATCTGTATGCCTCCAAACCAGGAATTGAATGTAAAAATAAGATCAACTATAATATCCAGTCCTTCACTCACCTGTGGTTGAGGATTTCCACAGTGCCGTACTGCTCGATCCACAGTTTGCCCAGGATGACATTGTGTACACAGCAGAAAGGGTTGGTCCACGTATAGACCTCACCGTGCCTGGGGAGAGGAGGGGAYGAGAGGGGCAGCAAACACAGCCTCAGTGCAATGGACTCACACACAACAAGAGAGACTTTGTAAAGAAAAATAGGGTTATAGAAGCTGAAGCGGTACTGGCTTTGACAAAGCACAGAAAACAACCAAACAGAACCCCATGACCAGGTATAGATCCAAAAACACCCACCCTACCACCCACCCTACCACCCTCCCACGTTTGACTCACTTGAGGAGCTCTAGRGTGATAGTTCCCTTGGGCTCAGCCTCCACACTCTTGCCCCAGAACTTGAGTTTGGGGTAGATAGAGCCGTGGAAGACAAAGTCCCCGACCAGGCTCTCAGCATGGAAGGCACTGACAGGGGGGTGGTGGCTGACCTGCTCCGAGATCAGCCTGTAGCCCTGGTCCTCTCTGGGGGGGGCGAGAGTAGGCAGGAGAGGAAGTGAAAAGGAGACAAAGATTGTTATCATAGCCTCCTGAAAATAAGGTCAGCAGAGGAAAACAAGTGTTGTTAAATTCATGGTTGAAGGCAGGTAAAGATGTCCTATTAAAAAGGCCAATAACATGTGCATTTCTAGTCAAAGACAGGAAGGAACTGTCCAGAGCTACACAGCTTTTTACAACTCCTCTCTGTGTCACTTTGTATGGGAGCGTTGCAGCCCTGTCCCCTCACCGCGTTAGTTCATAGGTCTCTCCTAGCAGAGGGTTGAAGGGCTTTCCAGTCCTGTCCCACTGCGACGCCACGGCCGACACGGCAAAAGCAGCTACCGCCTGGGAAGAACGGAGGGGAGGAGTCAGCCGCAGGATTCACTGGCTCACACACACACACACACAGTCTAGTTGTGATCCAGCTACATTCAGTCTCTCACCTGCATGCGCTCAATGGAGTCAGACAGCGAGCAGGCTTTGTTAATGAGGTATGTGTGCTCCATGTACTCTGTGATCCGCTGGAGGAAGCTCAGGGGCTCGTTGAACACGATGGGCATGGTGATCTTGGACAGCTCCTGCACACACACACACACACACACACACACAGACACACACAGACAGACAGAAAATGCGCAAGATAAGAACGCAAAATACTTTCACACAAGTGGGATGAAATCAAACTCACTGGCATAGTAGAGACCCAGAGAACGTCACGGTCTAAAGATACATGTGTGATCACAAAGTGGTTCTTTAGATATGGTCTGTAGRCCTTACCAGTCCAATGCATTTCTTCAGAATGCCCCACACACTGAAGTTGTTCCTGGAGAACATTGGGGCAGGTAGCGTTGTCCTGAAAGATGTTAGGAGAAAGTCAAAAACACACACAGAGAGACAACATATTAGTGTCTAGCAGAGAATCCGAGGGAAGGGGAGTCTCCCTATGATGACTATCAGTAATACAGTATGCGATGGTAGAGGCTGACCTGTCGGGTGTCGTCATGCGGACTGACTGGGTTAGAGTTAAGAGGAGCATGAGAACTGGCCAGTCTTCTACCAGGGTTAAAGCTATTAACAATGTGGAAGGGGTGAGAGAGAGAGACTAATAAAGAAAGAGAGCGCGAAAGCGACAGAAAGCAAGAGAGCGACGACAGAGAGAAAGAAACAGAGAAGACTCGGGAGGAGAGGACACGGCAGGATTCTCAGCGTACCTGCGCTTCCCGATTCCGTTCTCCGGTGACGTGGAGCCGTTGCTCCTCTGGGTGTCGTCGTACACCCCCGCGTCTTTAAAACTGGCCTCCGACGCGCCTTCATACGACTCATCAGAGTCCAAGCCTAACACACATRAAAGGGTTGGCCACAAATTAGGGAAAAGCTATACTGCACACAACTCACCTTGCCTGACAAGGTTACCTAATATAGAATGATATAATATGCTCGTATAATAATAAAGTAAACAGTCTTGCAATTAGGCTACAGGTCAAAGCAATGACTACATGAGGGGGAGCCGCAGAACTGACTGCAATATGGACGTGATACACACTGTGACATGACAGCCACTGTCTGACGCTGAACTAAGCATCGTAGGCGTGGAAAAGAGAAAAGGTGTGATGCCCCGTTAACATTTTAAAATAAATAATTGGGGCCCCGAGTCAAACGGAACACCTCTAGCCACGTGATCTGGGATTGATAAGAGGACGAGACGGCACACACATCTCCGCTGCTGCTGACGGCAAAGACAAAATCATGGACGCTGTATAGACCGCTGCGTTACTGAAGCTGTCAGTTAAGCTGCTCAGGTTACAGCATATTGTGTGGCACTGGGCCACAGTGTGAAGTACAGTACAAAGACGCACCTCTAACTCCTGAGTCCTGACCATGACAGTTGTCAGAGCAACATTCCAAAACACCAAGAGAAAAAAAAAAGAAAAAAAAGGGTCATGTTCATTAGATATAAAACAAGATAAAAATGTATTTGAGAACGTTGCTAAAACAAGTAACTTCTCCCGTTTCAGAACTTCCACTTCCACACAGGACCCTGATAAGAGTGATAAAAAAAAAAGGTAAACTGTCAATGTTCTCTCCCTCTGTGTGCGTGTTCTCCGACAGGTTTGTGGTTACCTCTGAAGGTCTGGTAAGTCATTCTATTATGTACGCCCCCCCCTGTGCGGACAGGSACACCCACCTGTTACGGCGTCGTAGAATTTATCATCGTTGTTCATTGTACAGGGTCAAAGCCGGACCTCCAGGTGCTATCGGAGAGGGAGGTGAGCCTCTAGAGCATGGTCCCTATAGCGGGCCTCACTGGTCACTGGCACGGCAACTTCCTCCTCCGCAACCACGTCAGGACAGGCAGCAGCTCACACAGCAAACCTGCTGGACACATACTATAAACAGTTCAGGATTGTATTCATTAGTGCACGCCGTAGCAAAATGATTTGCAACGGAAGACAAAAACAAGTTCTGGTAGCCCCTCCATGTTTTAGTCAGTTTTTTCCCTGTTTGGTGCCAGACCATGACAGGTCACCACTAATGTCCGCACATCAACAATAGGAACACAACAAGGCAATCTGTTCATCAAACTCCCATTCATTTCATATCAACACACTRATTCACTCCACCAGGAAATGAAGTCTTCTCCTTAGTGTCCCTCTAGTCTAGCYGTTGTGGTTTCTGGTTAGGAGTGGATCCAGTGAGAGGTTGCCTGCATGGACCAATGAGCCTAAATAAACAGTGCTCCTATTACATAAACAAACGCAGGAGCAAAATGGCTGCCATTTCCAGCGGCTCTTCTTTGTTAGTCTCCGTCTATCTGGTGTTAGCCTGAACTCTCTCGCCCTCTCTCTGGGTTAGCCTTACCTGCTGTCTGTGTCTCCTAGCCTCTGGTCTGGGATGTTTTTCTGGGTGGTGAACTGAGTGTCGGCGGACTAGGGTGGGTGACTGACTGTTCTCAGGGAATGCCTCAAAACACACTCATTGGTGAATTTTGGACTCWACCACGATCGACAAGCGAGGAGAAGCCGTGTTGGTGTAGGCCCTGTGCTCCTCGCCATATGAAAGTGTGTATGGCGGTATTTTTTTATTAAATTTCTGCATAATAAAAGCTCTAAATGTGTCTTATGAGATGTGCATGATCCTATGACTGCGAAGGACAATTCCATTTTTTGCCCAACTCCACTTGCAGATGTTTAAATCTACCTGCCACAGTGGCTGGTGGACCAAAAATAGAGAGACTGTTTGGTTATCAATGTTTCTATAGCGCTCATATGACTGCAGAGTTTGCAAAACAAATGGCCACTGGATTGATGCAAATACTCATCATATCATTCTGCCAGGAAGGCATATGTTACTTTGTAGTTAACAATGAATTGAGAAAGAAAGGTAGTCATTAGCATAAGTGGTAGACACGAGGACTGCACACACACAGACAGGGGCTTTCTCGTTGCCTCTTCAGAAAGTTGCAGGAAACACAAATCACTGACGCATTCTGTWCCAAGTCTTACGATAAACTTCAGCAAATAAATGACATGTTCAATACATTTAGTTGATTCCCGACTAAGGTCAATAGATTTTYGAATATTCCGTTTGAATACCTGGATTCRGCGAGGGCCCTAATTATTACAGWTGGACAAGAATGAGGCGCTCCACTACCTATTGCTCCTGCAGTGATGATTCACCCTCTTCATTMAATGTTTTTAGACTTTATCTGCAGATAATCGCCAAAAAGACTAGGCCTGCCAGTAGCATATGCGAATTATGGAGCCAAATAAACAGCGCTCTATCGGTAGGCTACACTGACTGATGAGTCGCCCACTTTAGCGACACTATCTGGCAAGCTCCGACATCCTAGTTAAGGAAACCTAGGAAATCATTTGGTTTACTTGTCCCAATGCGATACCATGGATTTAAGTAAAACATTCTAAAAACCTAATTCCACTTTGACATTATGGGGTGTTGTGTGTAAGCCAGTGACAAAAATCTAAAATGTAATCCATTTTGAATTGGATTAGGCTGTAACACAACAAAATGTGGAATCAGTCAAGGGGTAAGAATGCTTTGAAGGCACGGTACAACCACGTTGCATGATTTATGAGTGGCAAASTGATATAGCGGATCGACTTTATTCAGACAGTTCGACAACTTTTAAAAACTTGTCAACACTTGCTGTTCAATTGTCAATCAAAAGCACAGTAAATAGCATACAATGCGCCACGACTCCACATAGCTGGCTAAAGTGAACCACAAAAGAAAATAAATGAAATGTGCCAGAAAACAATAATTAGGCTAATTAGTCGTCGATTTTGACTCATCGTTCCCACTTGCATTACACGGGAAGTGTAAATTTCACGAGCATCGTGCTCTCTCCCTCCTCCGTGTAAAGAAATTTGACTGCAACCAACCACAGTGCACACAAATTGTCCGGGGAGGCTGGACATCGCTCGCTTTGTGACTGACAGGCCTCTTATCCTATCAACAGATTTCTAGAAGATGCATATCGAATCATTCTAGCGGGAGAGGGCTCGACGGACTGGCGAATTAAAACTTTTAAACGAAAAGTAGCCTAYTTAATATGAAGTGGAAAAAGTAGCCGGCTGAAAACGAGTCTGTAACCGGCTGATTAGCCGACGGCCGGCGCTTAACGGAAAATAATGCAAGATGGCGGCAAACACATTCTAAGTGYTTTTAATGGGCTTTCTCTATTTTGATTTACTTTATACAAAACTAAACTAGGACAAAACTGACAMTGAAGAAGCACTGTATTAACATAAATCGTTATCTATACGATATTGTACAAATCTATACCGGTATACCTTAAAATACAAAATATTTTAAGGCCTACCTCTCCACACTGTTGTATGATCAACACAAATACAGAGCACCGGATTCCAAAAGATCACAGCTGAACTATAACTGAAACTCCGTATCCTTCACCCATTCTTACCCGAACAGCACTCTCGCCTCCAGCCTCTCATTTTCACAGAAATATAMCAAATATGACAGGGTTACACCCGCACGAGAGAAACTAGCACCTAAAGTAAGGGGAGTGTTGCATCCCAAAACGTCACGTACATTCACAARAAGTGTTATCGACTAGGCTTGGGACATATCGTCCTTCTCTCATCCCAGGATTTACAGTATTAACGGCATAGCACACAAAGGGGGCGCTGAAAACACAACACGCCCATTGGGCCTCAATTACCAGAATGCTAACAAAATTAGCACAAACAAATAGTGAAATCACATACACTTTTAGCTAAATGCTAACGAGCAAAAACAAACTAAAATTGCAAAGARAGGCAAATCCAGCTCATTAAGTTACAKYKYRWMKMAMWYMKMKRKSKYAYAGAGAYAWWMTGRYKAWYWYKAKAYWMMTGWMYRYRMSRTRTRRSWWSYYAYAYSKYRYRYTGTYRYCGSYGKYSAMYMGYGAYYAYAYSYGYYGAYAAKRAAAAAAGCTAGTAGGAAGCACATGGAAGAAATGGCAGCTGTACAGATAACTCATCCAGAGCTTTTTGACTTCTGTCAGAAAGCCATAAGATATCTGATYGCAAACGTTTAGCAGTGAATTGCATACAAGTGTAACTTCGAGACCCGCCAATAGATATAGAACACTATGGACTCACCAGCTCCGGTCGTCTCCCGTTGTACCATTTACAAAACACACGTGACTGGCTCGACTGTTCTGGGGAACTACCGTAAGCGTCATAATATTAAATAATGTGACAGGTGAAATTAACACAAATCCGCTTRATCTCTTAACGTATTGCACAAGTTGACAACAGGTAATGCTTAAAAAAGTAGCTACAAAAACGTTTCAATTTGTTGACGGTGTTGAAAAACCAACCCCGTGGCTTTTTCAAAATAACCCGGTATACCGCCCAAACCTATTATCTACAATATTTTTCTTTGCATGAATGCTACAGTATGTAATCTATTCTCCATGTGATCTGTGGAATGCTCTGGGAGCGCCAACTGTCTGCTCCTACAGGCCAAAGGGCCCTAGGACTTGAGCTTGGAGGATACTTTTATCTCAGATGGTTTGCATGGCTTACAGCTTCAGGCCTTTGTGCTGTAACAGGATAGGCAGCACATTTGCTTTAAGTACCAAAAAGTGTTGCAGTCACCTCACCTCAGACAAGAAAGTTTAGGCAACTTATGACAACGCACAATCATGTGTCAAATTACATTTATGCCCATCTATGCTTGAACTAAGGGGTGAGGAGGGCTAAAGACYGCAGACAGTGACCAATTATTGGGTAAAATTTCTGAGGAGTAACCGATCTCCCACTGCTAAACCCATCCTTGACCCTTGGAAGTTGGGCCTGGAATTCTGTAGTTGACCCTCAGGTTG
Organism: Salvelinus sp. IW2-2015; assembly: GCF_002910315.2. Taxonomy (NCBI): domain Eukaryota; kingdom Metazoa; phylum Chordata; class Actinopteri; order Salmoniformes; family Salmonidae; genus Salvelinus; species Salvelinus sp. IW2-2015. The sequence continues at coordinate 7,040,864 of NC_036847.1, forward strand.
GATCACAGGTTGGTTCCCGCTATGTGGAATACCGACCGGATCCGACATATTGAAAGAGTTTCGTTCCTAAACAACAAATTCAAATTTCACACATTTAATTATCTTAAAACGATTGTCAGGGGGTCCCTTTTCATCAAGCCAAATGTGTCAAAATATCATTTTATGACAAACCGGCATATTTTCTTTCTGAAAACGAGCCACTGCGATCTGCACATGTTGAGGGGTAAAAAAGGCTACTTGTTGTGGGAGAGGAGCTGCTCTTTCAAGACCTGAGCTATTTCATTAATTTGTTTTATTTATTCAATTTGCTAGTTTGGGCTATTATCTTTCAAATAAAAGTTTGTTAACTAATGTTGAATGACTCAAGTCAAGTGTGATAGGACTAGCCTATTTGTCAGCATAAAGCAGTTAGACACAATCTTTCTGAACAAACATTCTTGACCAAGTTAATCTTCCTGTGTGTGTTAGACTGATTCCTATTCTACAAAAAATATTGTAGCCGTGTGTTATAAAAGGCTGCCGATTGTGACCACTGCCAACTAGTGGTCACGATACCAGAACTAACTTCGATACAGATACCTGGTTAAGTATCATGATACTCTATATCATCACGATACCACAGCAACAAAAAAAAGAACGGCACTTGATCCAGACAGATCTTTTGAGCTCGACAGCATTACATTTGAAATGTGTCCATTTTTCCTAGACAGACATGTAAAGGAAAGGGGATACCTAGTCAGTTGTACAACTGAATGCGTTCAACCAAAGATGTGTCTCCCGCATTTAACCCAACCCCTAAGAATGAGAGGGTTGCGGGGGGCTGCCTTAAATCGATGTCAATTATACAATCAAATCTGACTTTGTTTTTAACAACCTAACGGTAATCATTTATTTGAATGGTAAATCTATTGATTACCTGGGAAAATCAAGATGTAGCCTAGGTCTAGTCAGGTGAATGCATATTCAGTAGGAGTGTGTGCACGCATCGGGTTAGTGGGTTTGTTTTGGCTGATTTCTTGGGCATACTGATGAAAAACAATCACTTCTCTTTCCATTTGGGACTTATTTTATTGTACTTAACAACATTTGCATAGAATAAGCAATCTCTTTCATAAAAGTCTCTCTCTTTAGGACCTAATGACGTCATTTACACAGACAGRGAGAGACAGGACAAACGTGACTAGGCCGAGGGAGACGAAGTGAATGCATAACGTTTTTGCCAATGACTATGGTTTTTGGTGACAATCAGCTTTGAAGTCAGCATATTATCACAAAGTACCAGTYTAGTGAATTGATAGCTTCAGCTGGAAGCTAACGAGGAAAGCTAGCCTACAAAGCTGGAAGCTACTAGTATCTTCTTGCATTGGTAAAGTGTTCTAGCCTGTAATTAAGCAATAAGGCACAAGATGATGTAGTCCGAACAAAAATCGGGTTCATTATTTTGGTCAAGTTGCTAATTCTTCTTACATGGTTGCTGAAATGGTTGTATAAAGGCTGGATAATGTGGAAATTTTGCGGATCCAATTCAGTTCCGATCTCAATTTCAGACCCCGAGAAGATCACTACTAACAGGCTAATGAGAAACTAGCAACCCAACAGACTGATGGTCTACAGCTGTAGACAGTAAAAATCAGTGGTGGAAAAAGTACCCAATTGTCATACTTGAGTAAAAGTAAAGATACCTTAATAGAAAATGTAAAAGTKAKKSWSWKKKAMTKWAKTTSWYRWWYAGTKAAAGTATTTGGTWTTCAATATACTTAAGTATCAAAAGTAAATGTAATTGATKAAATATACTTAAGTATCAAAATATACTTAAGTATCAAAAGTATMAATAATTTCAAATTCCATTATATTAAGCAAACCAGACGGCACCATTTRCTTTTTTRCCTTTACGGATAACCAGGGGCACACTAACATAATTTACAAATAAAGCATGTGTTTAGTGAGTCCYCCAGATCAGAGGCAGTAGGGATGACCAGGGATGCTCTCTTGATAAGCGCCTGAATTGGACCAGTTTCCTGTCCTGCTTAGCATTCAAAATGTAACGAGTACTTTTGGGTGTGTCAGGGAAAAAGTAAAAAGTACATCATTTTGTTTAGGAATGTAGTGAAGTAAAAGTTGTCAAAATAAAATCGTAAAGTACAGATACCCCAAAAAACGACTTAAGTAGTACTTTCAAGTATTTTTACTTAAGTACTTTACATCACTGGTAATAATGGAGACACCAGTTACCAACCCGCTGTTCCATTCAGATTCTCTATACTGCTCCTAATACGGTCCTGTGTGGTTGGTAAACAACATACAAAGCCAGCGGGAGTCAGAGATGAGACCGGAAGGGAAGAGAGAACTCAAGCCGGGGAGAGATGTTACCATGCGAGACACACACACACACACCTCTGTGTGCATGTGAGGACTTGGCCGGTCTGTCATGGACTGTGAGAAACGGTAGCTACAGCAACGGCCTAGCTCATTTGAATAGAATCCCTTTTGGCAAGCAGAGTGGCTTCTTAAGGGTGAGCTGAGAGCAAAATGACAAAGGGGAGAGGACCAACACACCCAGGAGCCCCATTAAGAGATAATGAGGTTGTGTGTGTGGAAAGCTAACTTTAACATGTTTTCACATGATAGGCTAGTTTCGGTGTGTATTCACGCTATTGGGTAGGCCATATATGGCCAAAACATTTTATACTTTTCAATTTGAAACTGAAGTTAACTTTTGCCGTGGTTTTAGCCATTTTGACTGCCTGTCTGTCTTGCTTGTGTTCGATATGCTTGCTTATATACACAGTGCATTCGGAAAGTATTCAGACCCCTCGACTTTTTCCACAGTTAAGTTACAGCCTTATTCTCAAATGGATTAAATTAAATGTTTTCCTCAATCTACACACAATACCCTATAATGACAACGCAAKAACAGGTTTTTAGGAATGTTTGCAAATGTATAAAAAMAAAAGAAAACAGGAATACCACATTTACATAAGTATTCAGACCCTTTGCTAGGAGACTTGAAATTGACCTCAGGTGCATCCGGTTTCCATTGATCATCCTTGAGAAGTTTCTACAACTTGATTTGAGTCCACCTGTGGTAAATTCAATTGATTYGACATGATTTGGAAAGGCACACATCTGTCTAGATAAGGTCCCACAGTTGACAGTGCATGTCAGACCAAAAACCAAGCCACAAGATCGAAGGAATTGTCCGTAGAGCTCGAAAGAGTCCTGTTCTGTTATTTTTCTTARACAGTACTTCCGAGTCGGGAGTGGGTCATTTATGCACCTGCCACCTTAAGCCGTTTCTCAGGCTATTTACGCAAAAACTATGCATGGCCATCAAATTTCTAATGTTTATCATAGAAAGAATATAGCCAGCTACATGTCCTAATGATTTGCTTAAAGTTCATCTTGCCTTTTAACTTGCTACCGGGAAAAAACACTACACCGGAGAAAAGTACCTGTAAAAAAAAGGGTGGAACCTGATTTATCAAGATAGCAAATATTTTCTCATCCGAGTGGAGAAGTGCAACTCAAGCACAAAATGTGTCCTTTTAAAAATTCTGGATTTGGAGCTAGCCGTGACTGAAGCCAAGCAGAATTTACAATAAGAAGCATTTTAGAACTACGTTTACAAAACGCAGCAAGARACTGTTTCTGCGTTCTTTTTTTTCTGTGTGAAAAACATGCTTTTATTACAAGCAGGCTTGACTACTGTAATGCGCTCATGTCTGGTCTACCCAAGAAAGTAAATTGGTAAACCGCAAAACATACAGAATGCTGCAGCACGGGTACTGACCAAGACCAAATGGAGAACACACATTACACCGGTTTTAAGGTCTCTGCACTGGCTGCCTGTGAGTTCTGGAATTAATTTTAAAGAATCTTCTATTGGTTTTTAAGTCAATCCACAATTGTGCACCACAATACATGTCAGACATGCTTTGAAGTTCTGTACCCAGTAGGTCCCTCAGGTCCTCTGGCCCTCTCTTCCCAAAGCCTAGGACCAAGAGACATAGATTGGCAGCCTTAAGTTACTATGCCCCCAGCCTTTGGAATAGCCTGCCAGAGAACCTGAGTGGAGCCGAAACTGTGYACATATTTAAAAGAGATCTTAAAACATACCTGTTTTGCTTTGCTTTTCCTTAGGGTGCTTTTTAGTCGTTCAGTTTTTAGTTATTCTTTTGGTTGTTTTTATCCTCGTGTTTGTGTAATAAATATTTACATTTTCATTGTTTTCCTGTTTTTTCCCCTGTATACAACATCGTGTTGCATTCCATGTCTGAAATGTGCTGTATGAATAAAGATTGATTTGATGAGAAAGGGAAGCCAGGCCACTACTCTATGAATAAATGCCATTGACAGCTGTAGTGGAGAAAGGTCAGCCTGAGTTTCAACAAAAGCTAGTCTACATGGAAATTAGAGCAAACGGGAGAGATTGATAGTGCGAGCGGTGAGTCAACCTTGGAAAAGGACATACAGCATATGGCTTCAGAGTAAGACAGGATAGAGAAAACAGTGGGTTAAAAAAGGTAGGTACCACATATCCTGAGGACGCATTTATTGTAGCTGGGGATTGTAACGAAGCAAATGAGGGAAACCCTACCGAAGTTCTACCAACACATTGACTGTAGCACTCGCTCTGAGAAAACGTTAGACCACTGCTACTCAGCTTTTTGAAACAACTACAAGGCCCTCCCCCCGCCCTCCCTTCGGCAAATCTGACCACGACTCCATTTCGGCTTCCTTTCCTATAGGCAGAAACTCAAAACAGGAAGTYCCCGTGCTAAGGACTATTCAACGCTGGTCTGACCAATCGGAATCCACGCTTCAAGATTGTTTTGATCACGCAGACTGGGATATGTTCCGGGTAGCCTCTAAGAATAACATCAACGAATACACCGATATGGTAATATGAGTTTATCAGGAAGTCTATAGGGGATGTTGTACCCACTATGACTATTAAAACCTACCRAAACCATAAACCGTGGATAGATGGCAGCATTCGCGCAAAACTGAAAGCYGGGAAACAGTGGTTATTCCCTCCATAAGGCAATCAAACAGGAAAAACRTCAGCATAGAGACCAAGTCGAGACGCAATTGAAATGTTCAGACAAGAGCCGTACGTATGTGGCAGGGTCTACAGACAATCACAGACTACAAAGGGAAAACCAGCCACATCTCGGACAACATCTTGCTTCCGGACAAGCAAAACACCTTCTTCGCCCACTGAGGATAACACAGTGCCACCAGTGCTGCCCGCTACCAAGGACTGTGGGCTCTCCTTCTCCGTGGCCGACGTGAGTAAGACATTTAAACGTGTTAACCCTCGCAAGGATGCCGGCCCAGACAGCATCACTAGCTGTGTCCTCAGAGCATGCGCAGACCAGCTGGCTGGCTGGTGTTTACAGACATATTTAATATCTCCCTATCCCAGTCTGCTGTCCACACTTGCTTCAAGATGTCCAACATTGTTCCTGTACCCAAGAAAGGTAGTTCAGGTAACTGAACTAAATGACTATCGCCCCATAGCACTCACTTTGGTTATCATGAAGTGCTTTGAGAGGCTAGTTAAGGATCATATCACCTCTACCTTACACCCTAGACCAAATTCAATCTTCTTACAGCCCCAATAGATCCACAGATGACGCAATCGCCATCGCACTGCCCTTACCCACCTGGAAAAGAGGAATACATATGTAAAGAATGCTGTTCATTGACTATAGCTCAGCCTTCAACACCACAGTACCTTCCAAGCGTATCATTAAGCTCGGGGATCTGGGTCTGAACCCCGCCCTGTGCAACTGGGTCCTGGACTTCCTGACGGGCCACCCCCAGGTGGTGAAGGTAGGAAACACCTCCATTTCGCTGATCCTCAACACAGGGGCCCCACAAGGGTGCGTGCTCAGCTGCCGCCTGTACTCCCTGTTCACCCATGACTGCGTGGCCATGCACGCCTCCAACTCAATCATCAACTTTGCAGACGACACAACAGTAGTAGGCCTGATTACCAACAATGACGAGACAGCCTACAGAGAAGAGGTGAGAGCCCTGGGAGTGTGGTGTCAGGAAAATAATCTCTCACTCAATGSCGACAAAACAAAGGAGCTGATCGTGGACTTCAGGAAACAGCAAAGGGAGCACACCCCTATCAACATCAACAGGACCACAGTGAAGGGGAAAGGGGGATACCTAGTCAGTTGTACAACTGAATACCTTCAACTAAAATGTSTCTTCCGTATTTAACCCAACCACTCTGATTCAAAGAGGTGCGGGGGCYCTGCCATAAATCAACATCCACGTCTTCGGCGTCCTGGAGCAGGTGAAAAGTGTCAAGTTCCTCGGTGTACACGTCACTGATGACCTGAAATGGTCCACCCACACAGACAGTGTGGTGAAGGCGGCACAACAACGCCTCTTCAACCTCAGGAGGATGAAAAAAATGTGGCTTGGCACCTAAAATCCTCACAAACTTTTAGAGCTGCACAATTGAGAGCATCCTGTCGTGCTACATCACCGCCTTGTACAGCAACTGCACCYCCCACAACCGCAGGGCTCTCCAGAGGGTGATGCGGTCTGCCCAAAGCATCAWCGGGSGCAAACTACCTGCCATCCAGGARACCTACAGCACCCGATGTCACAGGAAGGCCAAAATCATCATCAAGAACAACCACCCGAGCCACTGCCTGTTAACCCCGCTATCATCCAGAAGGCGAGGTCAGTACAGGTGCATCAAAGCTGGGACCGAGAGACTGAAAAACAGCTTCTATCACAAGGCCATCAGACTGTTAAATAGCCATCACTAGACGGTTTCCACCCGGTTACATAACCCTGCACCTTAGAGGCTGCTGCCACATATACATAGACTTGAAATCACTGGTCACTTTAATAATGTTTACATATTTTTGCTTTACTCATCTCATATGTACAGTTGAAGTCAGAAGTTTACATACACCTTAGCCAAATACATTTAAACTCAGTTTTTCACAATTCCTGACATTTAATCGGAGTAAAGATTCCCTGTTTTAGGTCAGTTAGGATCACCACTTTATTTTAAGAATGTGAAATGTCAGAATAATAATAGAGAATGATTTATTTCAGCTTTTATTTCTTTCAWCACATTCCCAGTGGGTCAGAAGTTTACATACACTCAATTAGTATTTGGTATCATTACCTTTAAATTGTTTAACTTGGGTCAAACATTTCAGGTAGCCTTCCACAAGCTTCCCACAGTAAGTTGGGTGAAGTTTGGCCCATTCCTCCTGACAGAGCTGGTGTAACTGAGTCAGGTTTGTAAGCCTCCTTGCTCGCACACGCTTTTTCAGTTCGGCCCACAAATTTTCTATAGGATTGAGGTCAAGGCTTTGTGATGGCCACTTCAATACCTTGACTTTGTTGTCCTTAAGCCATTTTGCCACAACGTTGGAAGTATGCTTGGGGTCATTGTCCATGTGGAATACCCATTTGAACCAAGCTTTAACTTCCTGAATGATGTCTTGAGATGTTGCTTCAATATATCCACAATTTTCTTTCCTCATGATGCCATCTATTTTGTGAAGTGCACCAGTCCCTCCTGCAGCAAAGCACCCCCACAACATGATGCTGCCACCCCCGTTCTTCACGGTTGGGATGGTGTTCTTCGGCTTGCAAGCGTCCCCCTTACCTTTCGCACTAAAGTACGTTAATCTCTAGGAGACAGGACACGTCTCCTTCCTGAGCGGTATGACGGCTGCGGGTTCCATTGTGTTCATATTTGCGTACTATTGTTTGTGCAGATGAACATGGTACCTTCAGGCGTTTGGAAATTGCTCTCAAGGATAAACCAGACTTGTGGAGGTCTACAATTATTTTCTGAGGTCTTGACTGATTTCTTTTCATTTTCTTATGTCAAGCAAAGAGGCACTGTGTTTGAAGGTAGGCCTTGAAATACATCCACAGGTACACCTCCAATTGACTCAAATATGTCAATTAGCCTATCAGAAGCTTCTAAAGCCAAGGCATAATTTTCTGGAATTCCAAGCTGTTTAAAAGGCACAGTCAACTTAGTGTATGTAAACTTCTGACCCACTGGATTTGTAATACAGTGAATTATAAGTGAAATAATCTGTCTGTAAACAATTGTTGGAAAAATTACTTGTGTCATGCACAAGTAGATGTCCTAACCGACTTGCCAAAACTATAGTTTGTTAAAACAAGAAATTCGTGGAGTGGTTGAAAAACGAGTTTATGACTCCAACCTAAGTGTATGTACACTTCAGACTTCAACTGTATTCTACTCTACTGTATTTAGTCAATGCCACTGACATTGCTCATCCTAATATTTATATATTCCTTAATTCCATTATTTTACTTTTAGGTTGTGTATATTGTGAATTGTTAGATATTCCTGTACATTTGGAGCTAGAAACACAAGCATTTCACTACAGCCACAATAACATCTGCATGTGACAAATAAAAATGTATTTGATTTGGACTAATAGTGCACAGGGCCAAGGGTTTACATTGTTCCAGTTCTAGGAAATGTGGGGCTTTATCTTGTACTCTGTGATTCAAACTAACAGACAAAGGCACTACAAACACACGTCATGCATGTGTCTACATTGGCAAACTATAAAGGACAAATACTCAGACAAACATTGAGGAGTTACTACGTCCCACCCTGGCGCCCCTCGGGAAAGCCTTCAGGAATGTAACCTCTCTAACACCGATGACAAGGTAACCCAAGGCAGGGCAGGACAGTGCTGCTGTTGACTACAGATACACACCTGTACTGAGTAAGCTAAAGTTAGTGAGTCAGCACAATGTAGTGTCACCTGAAACCTGGGAGGACCATCACCCTCCCTTGAACTCAAACAAGAGACGCGTTCTAGTCCAAAACTCTATATCCTAAGCACCAACCACGTGTGAGCCTTTTCCATTCATACTCCTCAAAGGTAATGACTTGCATCCAGGCATTAACCTCATTGATCAGCGGAGTGCTGACACACATGGCCTCTGAAGGTTGTGTAAGTAAGTCACCGTGTTTTGGGAGATGCTTGGGTTGAAATAGATGCTAATTGACTGGTGCGGGCAATTATCGTGCTGACTGGGTTGTCAGGAGAAAGTCAAGGCTTACTATGCCCATGGGGAATTACCTGTCAACAAGGTTTCATCCTTACTCTAACTGTGCATCACAAATGGAAGGGGGATACGCACTGTTCAACATCTGTATGGCCCCGGTCATTGCTTGATTTCCGCCAAAATGCTGGTACTTCAAATTACGATGAAGCAGCCTAAGGTCCAGACCTGGGTTAAAAACACTACTTCAAATGTCTCAATTACTTTCACATACATTTCAATTGAAGTATGCAGATGTTATATAAAATACGCAAATTACACAAAATATAAGAATTTAAATAAATAATCAACCCAGGTCTGCTTGTCTCCAGCATCAAAGACACAGACAGGTTAACGTTCCCATACTGTGTTATGCACTAGCTGATGGAGCAGATATGATTCATTATCTTGTTGACAGAGACGCAGCATAGACACAGACAGGCAAGTGGAGGGAGTAGTCTGTCATGRTCCACCTCGAATTCAATAAACAAGTCAGTGGGATGTCGGTTGTAGACAATGGTAAATGTATCTCATACAAGCCATCTTACTTTCGTGATTAGTTAACTTGCAAGGCATACCTTAGTTAAGAAACCTAGGTAACGCGACGTTTAGGAGGGAGAGGCTAGTTAGCTATGTTGTATGCTAGCTAGCAGGTATACAATGTATTCGCTAGCTAGATCAATGCGACATTAACCTTTATAACACTGTATGTACTTCCTAGCTTACTATCAACTACACAATCAAACAAATTATTGACGTGTTGTCTTGCTTGCTCATATCCAGCTATGTTAGCTGGAAAGCTAGTCCGAGAGCTCGTCGAAAAAACGGAAGATGAAGCAAAAGTTTGCGCGTAGTTACATTACAGCCCATACACAAAACTCACAGAACTGTCACATAATTACTGTACCTGAAGCGTTGGGACACCTGGTAACGTTTGCCTTAATTTGAAAGGACAGGAGGACCACAAAACGGTGTGAATTGACACAGAAGCGGAAGTAGGTGACAACAGGGGCGGTCTTATTAACAACCGGCCAATCGGGTATCCTTGAATGGWCCGCCTGATCCACAAACACTGAGCCTATAAACCATGAACATCGTCCTAATATTGAGTTGCACCCCTCCCTCCTTTCCCCCCTCAGAACAGCCTCAATTCGTCAGGGAGTTGACTACAAGGTGTCGAAACCGTTCCACAGTGATGCTGGCCCATGTTGACTCCCACAGTTGTGTCAAGTTGGCTGGATGTCCTTTGGGTGGTGGACCATTCTTCATACACACGGAAAACTGTTGAGCGTGAAAAACCCAGCAGCGTTGCAGTTATTGACACACTAAAACCGGTGCTCCTGTCACCAACTACCATAAACGGTCTCCTCCCCTTAATATACAATGATTAAAGTGGATTTAACAAGTGAAATCAATAAGGAAGCATAACTTTCACCTGGTCAGTCTATGTCATGGAAAGAGCAGGTGTTCTTAATGTATTGTACASTCAGTGTGTATACAGAATACACACACACAGGCTGGCTGGTGGGTGGACTACATAACATTACACACAGTATTCATTTTTTTTAGGATACAAAAACATMTTTTTTTATCCACATTAGGGACAAGAAGATGTATGCCAAAAATGTATCTAATTACTAAATCAAATCAAATGTTATTTGCCACATGCTTTGTAAAAAACAGGTGTACTAACAGTGAAATGCTTACTTACGGGTCCTTTTCCAACAATGCAGAGCTAAAGATATATCTATTTTTAAATATATAGAGATAGAGACACAAGGAATAACTACACAGTGAATAACGAATAGCAATAACAGGTAAAAAATAACATGGCTATATACAGGGAGTACCAGTACCGAGTAATTGAGTTAGCTATGTACATATAGTAAGGGTAAAATGACTAGGCAACAGGATAGATAATAGACAGTAGCAGTAGCACATGTGGTGAGTGTGAAAGTGTGTGTGCGTGTGTGTGTGACGTCAGTTATTTAGCAGTCTTGTTTAGTAGTCTTATGGCTTGGGGGTAGAAGCTGTTCAGGGTCCTGTTGGTTCCAGACTTGGTGCACTGGTATTGCTTGCCGTGCGGTAGCAGAGAGAACAGTCTATCTATGGCTTGAGTCTGTGGGCCTTCCTCTGACACCGCCTGGTATAGAGGTCCTGAATGGCAGGGAGCTTGACTCCAGTGATGTACTGGGCCGTACTCACCATCCTCTATAGACCCTGAACGGTCGGGTGCCTTGCAGCCGTACCAAGCGCCCTGCGCGGCCATGCAGTCATGGGTAAACAGGGAGTACAGGAAGGTGAACAGGGACTACCGTACAAGTGACATCTGACCCAGCAATCAATTTCCAGAGGACAGGGGACTTGATGAATGATGATGAAAAATAGGCCTACTGTTTGTTTTTCATTCCCATCATTAATATCTGAAATCTCCTAATAGCATGGTATTACTATACAACAGCCATCAACACTCGCTGTCTGCTCTCATGGATACTGCCAAAGTCAGGTGTGCAACCATGTCCATATGAAGGCTCAGGATCATCTCACGATAGCTGTCTGGAGAATAGTAATCGATGTATTGAAGTTGATAATGCTTTCGCTGATGATGCTGGTGAAAGTACTTGAACTGTAGTGGAGACACCTCCGATGCAAACATGTAAAACTGTGTTAAAAAGTGAATGATATCACATTGACAGACGTTGTAGACACATCAGGCAATCACGTACAGCAACTGATGGGGAGAGTATTTTGCATCCCCAGTCTACTAACCTCCAGCATGTCCTGTACCAGAAATAGAGCTGGGAGGGATGGGAGTAGACCTATAGCAATAATCAGCATGCAGTGCATTGTTTATGAGGGATACGTTTGGCTGTCCTGTACTATTCTGCTCATCGATAATGGAGGCAGCAGTCACTGATACACCCACCTGTCCTCAGATCACTATAAAGCCATGACGACAGGCTTCTGCCATGACCTGCAGTGACCATGTCACAAATATGCACTCACTGCAGATTCTAGTGTTCTATTTTAAGATTAGGGGTTAGATTTAGGGTTAGGGTTAGAATTAGGATTAGGGTTGGGGGTTAGGGGTTAAGGGATAGGGTTAGACTTAAGTTTAGGGGTTAGGGAAAATATGATTTTGAATCTAAATACATTTTAGGTCCCCACAATGATAGCAAAACATATGGTGTGTGTCTGTGTGTGTGAGTTTCATATCAGAGAGAGACACTAGAGGAGGGAGAGAGAGGATAACAATTAATTTCCAATCCTTCACTGAGAGCAGATGAGATGTTGAGTGGATCAGACAGGTTCTTGTACTAATTGTGTTATATATTAAAGTCTGATGATTTGGTGAGTGAGGGTGTTATTTTATCCATTCAAGTACTGCCCAGTTCTGGGCTCTTCAACAAAACATAGACCTGCTTGTCTACCCTCACCCTCCTAAAAACCAGGGGGAATTTATTAATAGTTTAACCACAGGCAAGCAATCCATCGCTCTGCACAGAGAGAGTGCATAATTATGGCCATTGTTGAAGCGGCATCGCCCCGATGGTTCATGGCAACCCGAGAGAGAAGTTGTTGAGCCCGGCCTCAGAGAAGTCATTCAGCATTATGTACGGTAATTACACAGATAGCCAGTGCTAGAGTATGCCACAGGCTGGTTTTGTTTCAGCGATTCGGAGAAAAAAAAAGTATTCTCTCTCTCGGCATATCATGAGTACAGGTCAAAAAAAAATATTCTTGTGGAATATGGCTTGAACAAGAAGGCTTTGAGTGGATGAAATTAAAGTGCCATATATTTTATAATCAGATAGGCTTTTCACAAATGACATATCACATAGTTGTTTTTCTCTGAGAAAATGTTGTGTACTTCAAGGAGTAGTCATATTCATTTCAGGGGTAGTCTAATTCACTCTTACCAGTACCTCAGCTGACATGCCCTGATTTTCCCTTGCGTTGTCCTTACTGGCCATTCTTCATATTCCCACTAGATGGAGGTAGAGAACTGTGATGCATGTGATGCATTTTCTTGATCTACTTCCAAGGTCAGTTTGAACAGAAATCTATTCGGTTTCCATTATATGTTGTCTCACAATCTCTAGATGAAATCTGTCAATGGGTCAAATCTGTAACTGCTTTGAGAGTGAATTGAAGGCAATACAGATGTTGTGAGAATATCAAATAATAAAACAGAAACAAATTGATTTGGCCATTTGATTCAAAAGACAGCTCAAATTGAATGTAGGCTTACCCTTACACACAAAGGTCACATGCCATTACTGTGATGTATGTCACTCACCACCATATTTAAAGTATCTAAGGATTTAAGGAGCCTGAGCCTCCCATGTGACACATCAACAAAGAACAAGCAGAGGAACACAATAACATGGCCAGATAAAAGATGAACACACAGTTATCGTCATTGTTGGCATCCTAACCATCACTCTGGAAACATGGTGGCAAAACACCGGCGCAGGGGCCCCAGAAATAGTGTTCATCTAGCTCCTTGAGCGAGAACAGATCAGTAGGGGGGTCCTAATGTTGATATCGTTATTACAGTTACGCAGGCCATCGGGATCAGGGATGAAAGCTGAAGAAATGCTCATTATCCATACTATCAATATTTTTACTTCATATCCCACCAGCGGCTGGGCTGTTTAAACCACGGTTTAAATCTGTCTGAGAATGCTGGCATGCTTAAGGAATAGCACTGCTGATCGCTAATAGCCATAACAAGTTCTCAAAACTTATGTTGAGGATGACTGGATTCCAATTACTGTAATGTAAAGACTTGCTTGGACAGCAGTTTTTCTGTATGGGTATTAGCCTATACTTTATGTCCAGAGAGGATGGAATTCATATCATTTGACTYTAATAAACTGGAAGGAAAAGAAGGAGGTGTTAGGTAATTAAGGACTATGTCTACTGTTAATGAGCGTTGGTTGTCTCTCCTTCCCTGTTCCAGCTCTGTGATTGGTGAAGCCCTTGGCCCAGATGCCACCTGTGATTCCACGCCATATCCTGGCTGTGCCAAGAAGGCAGACCTGGCAGCCCTGGCTGGCACCACAAAGTGCTTTGTTGACACTATGCCCATCCTTGCAGATGGCATATACATTTACATGTGAGTCATTTAGCAGATGCTCTTATCCAGAGTGACTTACAGTTAGTGCATTCATCTTAAGATAGCTATAGGTGAGACAACCACATATCACAGTTGTAGTAAGTAGATTTTTCCTCAGTAAAGTAGATATCAGCGAAGTGTGTGTGTGTGTGGGGGGGGGGGGGGGGTAAGACTGAGATGTCTTTTTTAAGATACTCTTTGAAGCGGTAGGGTTTAAGACGTTTTTGGAAGATGGGCAGGAACTCTGCTGTCCTAGCGTTAGGGGGATTCTCATTCTGCCATTGGGGTGCCAGGACAGAGAAAAGCTTTGGCTGCCTAGCTGGCCAAATTCATATAATACCCTATAAAATACTAGTTATAGAACTTGTTGCTATGTTATCATCACTATCTATCGACAGACACACGGACGGACGGACGGACAGGCAGATAGATAGATAGATAGATAGATAGATAGATAGATAGATAGATAGATAGATAGATAGATAGATAGATAGATAATAAGATAGATAGATAGATAGATAGATAGATAGATAGATAGTTTCCCACTGAGACGCTGACAGCCTTCCATGTACTCTCTCTGTGTAAATCCCCCTTGATAGGTTTTATGTAGCCTAACGTTGTTACGGGATCCCTGGAGGAAGCTCACAGCTAATCATGACTCCTACTGTGTGACATTCTGTCGGCTCAGCCCTAATTTATGTGCTCTCTGCCACCTCTGGCCGAACAGCAAATGAACCAAGACAATACCCAAGGATCAGTCAGCCCTTCCCCCATCAAGGGACCAAAATGTATCAATTCAATTCAAGGMGCTTTATTGGCATGGGAAACATGTGTTAACATTGCCAAAGCAAGTGAGGTAGATAAGTGTCTCTCTCTACGGCATCCAGAGGACTGGTTACTGGAATGTGTGACAGAATAACGACACGGTATCCATCTCTGGTATCTTTCTGAAACGTGTCCCCTAAGGAGGACTCTGATGCTATCTATATGGATGTATGACCTCTGTGGTAACTTGTGTCTGTACAGGCTGAACTCTAAATGATTCTATTCAAAGGGGTTTTATTGTCTATTTACATTGGTCTCATCCCACACACAAGGCTTTAGATGCTGTGACACCCTGTGGAGATTTGTCCTGGGTGATCAAGTTACTGTAAACTTGGTATAGTTTGATTGGTCAATGGTGGTTGGTTTTTGTTTGAAGAAGTTACACCTTCAGATGGTATAAATGGAATGAAGGTCTGATGTTCTCTCTACTATCCTGCATCCTGTCCATTGGAGAACAGTTGTATGATATTTGCTCATTTCCTAGGCATCTAGGCCTTCGGCCTAGTAGGTATCTCTTTGTTTTGTCTTGTAAGTTAACTTCGGGATATATGTGCCTATAATTGTTCTCTGTTAATGTCAGTATCTCTATGCCTTGTATGTGAATCCATTCATTTTTATTACGTTATTAAATAATGCTTTCTTTGGTAATCGCTTCTCATGACTATTCCTTGGTCTTAGTCAGTAAAACGCATAATACTTGATTGCACATGGTTTTACTATAATGTTAAATGGAGTCAGATATACCTTTTAATAGACTATGGCCATTAATTGTGTAGTCTTAATACGGGTCACATGTGAGGTATACAGTGAGCTCCAAAATTTGGCGACATAGTGACCATTTTTTGTTTTTTTTTTGGGGGGGGGGGGTATGATATTTATGCCTCTGTAACTTTCTCACTCATCATTATTCACTTCGTTCAGGATTATCCACAATCATGGAAGCATTCACATTAATGTTGAAGAGTTTTTCTAAACGGCTTGTATTCTAAGGATATTTCTAAGGATTTTCTAAGGAAAATACCCTCAAATTAAAGCTGACAGTCTGCACTTGAACCTCATAGTCATTGTATCATTTCAAATCAAATGCTGGACTACAGAGCCAAAACAACAAAACATTTGTCACTGTCTCAATAGTTTGGAGCTCATAGATTATAAATATATTACCCCATTACAATTATCCATTGCTGTCTTACAAGTGCCTTCCACAGTTTATGAATCCAATATGAATATGCTTTTGAGAAGCTGGGGTAACTATCAGCCTGTATTAGACCCTGGATAGGCTGGAATTAAGCCTGTGAGTGTTAGCCAGGAGCTTTGCGCTGTGTGTGTGTCCGTGTGTGTTGTGCCCGCATGCGTTGTCTGTGTGTGTCTGTGCGTGTTGGTGTGTGTGAACAGCATAGTATTAAGCAGTCATTATAGAGTAAGGTAATTAGGAGTATGGGCTTTGTGTGCTCCTGTGTGATTCCTGCGTCATTATTCAGAGAATACATTCTTCCACTGAGGCTTAGATCTGTGTTGAACTGTTAGTCTGATAGACTCTTCATTCTGGCACATGACAAATCCAGACAAAACAACACATGATCAGGAGAGAAACACATACAAGTGTTAAAAAATATTACAGCATTGAGACTGAAACTTGTGCTTATACCCTAAGGTGTCAATTTATATTTAATGTGGTTGTATAATAACTGCCTATCGACGCTAAGATTACACATATTATTACAGCATATGAAATTTATACTGTGTGTGCATGCGTGCATGAATGTGTGTGTGTGTGTGTGTGTGTGTGTGTGTGTGTGTGTGTGTGTGTGTGTGGTGTGTGTGTGTGTGTGTGTGGTGTGTGTGTGTTGTGTGTGTGTGTGTGTGTGTGTGTGTGTCGTGTGTGTGTTTGTGTGTTGTGTTAGGGTGTGGGCTTGGTTGGGGGTTTTGGGGGTGTGTGGGTGTGAGCGTGTGGTGTGTGGTTGGGTGTGAGAGAGAGAGAGAGCGAGAGGGAGAGGGAGAGAGAGAACAATAGAGCCTGTTTCAATGAACAATAAGTGAAAGAAAGTAAGACAGAAAGAGAGAGAGAAAGAAAGAAAGATCGTAGGAGGTGAATATACACACAGGTGTGCTCCAGTGAAATGGAAGCAGGCCAGAACGTGTTGTGGGGGCCCCTGTGTTCTCAATCCTCTGTGTGTGCTGGCAATGATGGATATGTGAACTGAATACACCACTGTCACACTGTAAAACCGGGGAAGGGCCACAGAACCAAGTGTCTCTCAGTGAAAATAATGCTGATGTCATTTGCCTGCAGGTCGGGAGAAATGCACATGGAGCCAAATAATGTCTCCTGAGAGGAAACTATGTTCATAAATAGCGATGCTAACATAGCAACGAGTAAACATGTTCTATAACCGTTGATCCGGCCCGGGCTTATGTTTTGCGCAACATTGTAACCTATGTTTGAGACCAATGCGTGACAGTGACTGTGTGAGAAGCCAGCCTGTATCTCTCACAGGACTAGAATGAGATTCACTTTCTATGATCTCTCTCCCTCTCTGCTCTGAGAGACATCAGCCTGCACCTCTCACCTCTCCAGAGTTGCACTTCATCATTTATTTCCTTATAGCAGGGGTTCCCAAACTTTTCCAGCATTGAGGAACAAAGAAAATGTTGGAGTTTTAGAGCTAATTTTCTTGCAATTCTATACATTGTGCCACGTCTAACTTGTATTCGTGTGATATTTCAGTGAGAAAAAAATTACAACTATGGGCTAAAATGTTGCTGGACCCCAGGAAGAATAGCTGCTGCCTTGCCAGCAGCTGATGGGGAGCCTTACTAAATACAAATACAAATAAAAAAGCTGACATGGGCTAGTTGATCTGGACATTTCTGCCAAGTTATAAATAGATCTCTAAGGTATGCAATTACTAACACGACAAGAGGAACTGATGATGCACTACCTAATTTCGAAATTGCACCTTGTGCATTCTACTATTACAACTTTCAAGAGTACATCCAGGCTGTATCACAACTGGCCGTGATTGGGATTCCCGTAGGGCGCACAAGTGGCCCAGCGTCGTCCGTGTAAATAAGAATTTGTTCTTAACTGACTCGACTAGTTAAATAAAGGTTACATTTAAAACATTTTGTTTCGGTACATCCCGGTACATCCCGATCTACAAATGAAGTACTGCTTATTAGACCATGTATAGTTTACTGTCCAAATAGAGTTTGATTCTGAATTAAATAGGCAGCCTATAGCCTATGTTTGTAGTAAGCCTATATGCATCCTAGTTTTATTGTAGTCTCACTTGTGCTTCTTGAAACGATCTACATGTCTGGGTGGCAGCAGAGAGCTCCAAGTGATGCTGAGTTTCCAGATAGCAATTCGTCACAGACAGAACAGCTAGCTGGGCGGAGAAATAAACCTCCGGAACACACTACCACTGTTCCTACCACTTCAAACCGCGCCGGCGAGAGAGTCGCTTAATGCAAGATAAGTAGAAGAGGGGCAAAAACCTAAACGAAAGTCATCCTAAAACCTGGAAAACATAATTACAACGTGTTACAACTTGCAGTTCCTATCTTTCTACGCTGCTGCATCCGGCTTATTCGGGATTGCTACAGTGTATTTGTTTGCAGTTGTGAGACAAATTTCAACTTCTACCTCTTCTGATAGGGGTTTCGTTTCTGTTTTCTGTAGTTGTCAAAGCGGAATGAATGACAAAGACAAAGGCTGATGTTCATTCGCCAACTCACTTTGTCTCGCCCAAGGAAAGGAGACACAGGCACAAAATGGAAAGCGGGACGGAGAACGCCAACAGCGGGCAGGCGCAGCCCCAACAACAGCACCAGTTCGAGCAACAGCCCGTAGTGCAGTCCATCCAAGTGAACGAGAAGAAAAAGATCAACCGGGCTCCATCACCTGCCAGACCCAAGGATGTGCCTGGATGGTCCCTCACCAAGATCCGGGGAGGCATCGGTACACCAACACTGAGCGTTAAACCAGGATCCATACATTTAGGCAGCCGGGTGTCCAGGCGTAGTCCAGGTAGCGGAAAAGAGACCAAATCAGAGAAAGGAAAACTGCCGGGGAAATCCACACTATCGGTTGCCAGTGCCCAGAAGAGCGGCAGTAAATCGATGAAAGGTGGTCGGAAGAAGGTGTCCGATGCAAGCAACGCCTCGGACGACCTGAGCAAAGACTCTGGTTGCGCCGCGGGCAAGCTGTCGCCAACGGATAGCAGTTCCGAGATCTCCGATTGCGCCTCGGAGGAGAATAAACTCTCCACCGATGCTCTGAGTAGTGACACCGAATCCAGCAGCCGAGGCGGGGGGCCCGAGGGCGAGAAACCGAGCAGGGACTGCGGAGATGGACCGCTGGATAGGGGTACTCGTGGTGACCATCATGCCAAGACCCCCGTAGATAAGGACCYACTCTCATTTGGAGTGGAGACCGGGGAGGGGAGCATTTCTCCGGGGGATGAACGGTCTCTCACCTCGTTCGACAGCCGGGTGCCTGCCAGCACATCCCTGGCTTTCTCCGACCTGACAGAAGAGTTCATGGATGGCATGCATGAAGAATTTGTCCGGGAAATCGAGGAACTGAGATCAGAAAACGATTACCTAAAAGTAAGCATATTTTTACTGATTTGCTACAGACATTCCTCACTCTGTTTGCTCTCATTTGTGAAAGTGAAAAGGTTTAAAAAAATTAAAAAATAATTATTTAAAAAAAACATTATTTTAAAAAATCTCTCCAATAACAGTTCTGTAAGAGATGGTTCCGGAGAAACTATTTTAATTGGATCATCAAAAACAAAACCTAATATATTTATGCATAATCACTGTTCTGCACTTCAGGATAAAAGCAGGGCAATCCATGCAAACCCAAATTGGCCACATAGTCAACAACACCTTGAGTGCATAATTGATTACTCCCTCTACCCTCTTGTCAAAAGCAACAACAAAATACCACCCTGTGAAGGCACCGAGACTTCAGGGTTGGTCAGTGTTATTTCGGACTTCATTATCAATGTTGCCTCAGCTGTTGTGTTCACTGCTCATGATGGTCAGGTGGTGAATGGCCAAAACATCAGAGGTGGTCGGACATGCAGGTGGTTGTAGTGCGCCCATCCATTACGCGCTGGAGGGTTACAGTGACCTGGTTAAAACAGCTTAACTYATTGTATTTTGTGAAACAATATTATCAAGGCCGGGGGGCTTTACARGTAGGCCGTCATTATATATAAGATTTGGTTCTTAACTGGCTTGCCTAGTTAAATAAAGGTTAAATCAACAAAAAAAATTAAAAATAATTGACATGCGTCACGGAGACTGTCTCAGTCAGAGTGGTTCAATAATTCATTGGATTACCCTACAGGCCTGCGCAACATAACGGTTTATCCAAACAACTTCTAGGCTACTACTAGTACACTTTATTTAATATTTAACTGGTCTGGGACAGCAATATTAAGATTATTATGGTGTACATAGACTACTAGGCTATTTGGTGGCCAACTAAGATGGCCCTTCAAAAGAAGGCAGTTTACTCGGACAGTCCACTGTGCATGAATGTGTAATACACACTCCCACAACAATAACACTCATGTAAGGTTTTTGGGTCATTTCAAACCATAATCATCAAATCCATTTTACTGGTTATTTACCATAAACAGCCATGGGGTGCCACATCATTTTTCTTAAGTTTAATTATGCGTAAAAAATCAGGTCATTCGTGCAGCCAGAGTAGTACTAGAGCGCAACATCTTTATTTATTTATCCCYTGCTTTCTCTCGCTGGTCGTCGGCACGCCTGTCTGACTAGCGCAGCTGTTTTTGGGGGGTAGCCTGCGTCGTGCAGATGCTGCAGTCGAGAGCGCCCTCTGTCCTCACTCACTCCACACACCATTGTTTACACCGGGGTCGCACCACGTGACGCGCTCTGCAGTGAGTGACCCACATTCCCCCTGGCAGCCCTCGGCATATTAGCAATGCGATAAAAMACTTCTATTTACTACTACACACTTCTCCCACCACCACCCTTATAAATACTTGATCTGCCTTATTACTACGCCTCTGTCAGGGGGGTTGTAGGATTTGGGCTAATGCCTCTTCAACCGTGTTGTTATGTAAGTAGTAGTAGGGAATTCTAGGAAGGCTTTTTGCGTTTGATTTAAATCTTACCTTGCAATTGTTATTATACACCTTTCTATCAGGTGGGCAAAGTTCAGTTCTGTATTAATCTGTGTTCTGCGCTGGTTCGCCCCTGCAGTGGTTATGTAGGCAATGGGGTTGTTAAAGCTACATTCTTACTGCAATGGGCTAAATCAGCATATCTCCTTTAAAACGAAAGTAAAAAGAAGACACCTGTACCATGTCAGATACAGAGTTGAAATGTATTACATTTTGAGTTTGCATCCCAATATGACACGTTATATACATCACCGAAATATAACAAAACCGTTTGACATAGAAGCACTGGATTTTCATTCAGCTTAAAACCAKAAAAAAAAGATTAATTATGAAATTATGAAAATTATTAATAACATTCCACCCATGAGGCCACTAGGTAATTTGACTGCAGGAAAGGCCTACTGAGTCTGAGATGATGATACACACCCTGCTAAGGATACACTAATGAAGAGGGTGTTGACGATGACTGGTGATCTGATGCTGAGACAGTCCCTATAATAATGGTGTCATTTGTTACTAGCTCATCAAGACCATTTTCTACCATTCTCAACCGTCTTCTCCTCCACCCTTCCCCCGACCCTCTCTCCCCAGGATGAGATGGAGGAGCTGCGCTCGGAGATGTTGGAGATGAGGGACATGTACATGGAGGAGGATGTGTACCAGCTGCAGGAGCTGAGGCAGCAGTTTGAGCAGGCCAACAAGACCTGCCGCATTTTGCAGTACCGCCTCCGCAAGGCCGAGAGACGCAGCCTCCGCGTGGCCCAGACGGGACAGGTGGATGGGGAGCTCATCCGTACCCTGGAGCAGGACGTCAAGGTGAATCTGGAATGGAGAGCGTGTGTGTGTATGCCTTCATCGACTTTCGATGGGCAGCCAAGATTATGTGTGTGTGTCTGTGTGTAAGGCTATGCATACATCGTATATGTCAGTAACACAAACAGAACTTGACGAGAGACTGAACTCTGGGTAATTGCTAGCATTTAGGTCCTTGCAGATTTTCGGAAAATTCAAAGAAGGGGGGTATGACATAACAGGTCAAAGGACAAAGGTTACATTTGGCTTTAAATGCATACATTCACACACCATTGATGGGATTTCTTGTTAATGGAGACATTGCGGGTTGTTGGTCTTCCTACTGAACTGAGGCTGTGGTTACACATCCCAAATTCACAGCCCTCTGTGATCCATGTGACAGAACCACAATGTGGTCTTTCTCAGGAGTCGAGGAAGGAGGGAATAGAGGGGAGGGGAGAGGGTAATGATGTCATCCCCTGAAGGCAGGCCCTGTTCCTGCTGTCCCTCACTAAAAACAGTCCATTTGTATATCWTTTTTTTTTAAAGAGAAAGAAAGAAACAGGTGAAAAAAAGTGTCCCTTCTTTCTGGCAAGGTAATATTGTGCCTTTGTGCCGGCCGTCTGTGCTGACTCTGGGGAATAAGGATTTGGTGTCGCTCCCGAGTTAAGTCCTCAGCAGCCAATCGGGGTGCAGCGGGTGGGCGCAGGGCTCAACGGGCCGGGGGAAGCCAMTCAAAGAAGGCCATTAACACAGGAAACCAAAAACAAACCACAGGGATGTGACCCCGGCTTCCTCGGCCTCCCCTCTCCCTCTCCGTATTCTTAAACAGCTAGGGCCAGTCACGCAACACATACCTGATTGTTTCTGCCGGCTACCAACTAAACCAGATCACATTTCTCAGCCCTCTTCCCTCACACTGGGTTTTAACACTCCCATGCACTCCAGACTCCCTTCAAACTGAGTTCCTCTAACCYTCAGGCCGGTGTTCTCAGATAGTAAGGCGTATTCACGCACCAAACAAGCACTGGGGGAAGGAAATGTGTCTTGACATGTTTGAGAGGATTTGGGCTGTATTCCAGGTGATATTTGAGACCTGTCCTTTACCAGCCATTGTAGACCTTCTTCTGCTTGTCAGCAAGAACACACTACTTTGTGTTTGTGGCACAGCAATGAGTTATTGAACAGTTAGTATGTATTATGTATGTTATGTACATTCAGTAAATACAGGTCGTTTCAACACATTGGGGTAGGTAGGTTCCTTAGACGAAAATAACTACTTTGTGGCTATGGTCAGTCTTTATTAGTCACACAGTACTCAACCAACGTGKTCACATAAAATAGCATACTGTAAGCTGATAGGGCTGTACCAGTAGGGCTATACTTTAAATTGGCTTAACATAATTATTGCTCTCTCTCCTAAGTCCTTGTTCCCTTGTGACATACACAGTGAGCTGTTCCCACTTCCTGTTGCATCCTGCTCTTCAGCGCTCCGCAGGGGGAGGGGCGTGAATGTGCAATGCATGCATTTTTGCATGCGAGTACGAGTGTGTGTGTGTGTGTGACATCTGGAGATGGTCGTGGGATTCTCCTGGTCACTTCCTGTCCTTTCTGACCCACTGTCCTAATTCCAGAGCTATGACACATAGGAAATGGAAAACAGTGAGGTCTTCCATGACAATGGAAATGTGCTGAGGGATATACAGTAGATACCAGTATGATATAGAATCAGTCTCTCATTACACTGTCTAGGTCAGTGGATTTTATTCAGGGCAGCTAGCCTTTTCATTCCATAAACATTCCATTAACAACATCTCTCCCAGCCTGGATGTTATGATGCTACAGTCATTGTTTGCTGGGGAAACTGACTGAGGTCTTTTATTTCTAGTCAAAGGCACAGTCTCTCACACATTGCCTGTGATCTGTGATGGGGTGGGGTGTGAAAGATACCATATCCTTCCCCCTCTTAACTTCACATATATAGGATGAGTGGGCTTAGCCTCTGTGCACTCCTGCATAGCAACAGCTGAGTTGCCGTATGGCGTGATGTGACATATAGGGAAGGAAAGTAGGGGTTGTTGAGATAGGGAGACAGAGAGAGAGAGGGTGGATTCCTTCTCTCTCCTCTATCTCCCTCTCTCCATCCCTCTCTCAGCAGCAGATAACGGCTGGGCAGCAGTAACAGCAGCATCCTGGAGATACCAAAAGAAACCGTCTCCATGTGTCAGCCAGACACGCACGGATCAGAGAGCCGATTGGCTGGCTCGAGGAGTATCAGGAAGTATTTTTGTCCCTGTGCCTGCTCAGCACGGCACTAGACGGAGCGTGTGTGGATGCCCACCATGTGGATTATTTTGTAACCACTAAACAACTGTCGTGCAGGAGTCTGCTCTTTCACTGCTAAAGAGCCTTTTATAGATAGACAGAAGAGAAGAAGATGATTCTTTTCCGTTTCTAGAGGCTGCAACAGGAAGGATAACAACTAGATGGCTGAGCCTGTTAGCTGATACTGCAATACTAGATCCTATCATTAAATGTCTAAGCTAGATGGTAAATACTCAATGCTTTCATAGAGTATGCTCTCCTTTGTAAGCACTTCTTAGCTCATTAAAGTAGAAAATACGATATCTCTCCAAGGTTATGTACAGTAAGGCCTTGGCTATGGGCCCTAGTCAAAAGTAGTGCACTACGTAGGGCATATGATGCCACTTGGGACACAGACATGGCCGATGCTTTACACACTCCCCCCTCCTGTGCGTACTGCCAACATGCAAAACGGCGATGATAAAATCTACAGGGAAGTCATTGTTAAAAGGCGTGTGGAGGAACAGCTGTGCCAATGCTGACAGGCAGGATCAGAAGGGGAACAGGGTGCTGCTTCAGCACACACACACACACACACACACACACACACACACACACACACAGACACCACCCACCACACACCACACACACACACACACACACACACACACACACACACACACACACACACACACACACACACACACACACACACACACACACACACACACACACACACCACACACACACACACACACACACACACACACACACACACACTCACACACCCATCAGCACCACACACTCACACTCCCATGCAGGCACACACACACACACACTCCCATGCAGGCACACACATGTGTGCGTACACACACACAAACACACACACCAACGAACCCACCCTCAAGATGCAAAAATTCTCGATCACACACACACTCACCCACAAAAACATGTGAAAGAACCCGTTTGATGGGGGTGTGTGAGATATGTCTGCTCTTTGAACAGTATGATCAATCAGTCGTGTCGTGCCCTGGTGGTTTTCCCCGGCGCGATCGTCGGATACAGCGGAATTTCGACGTTAGAAGTCATCTTGAAGACCAGGCACTTGCCCGCCACATCTATCACACAGATGTGACCCAGTCCTACAAGAACTATAGATCTCTCCGCTCTCCTCCTCAGATATCCAACTTACACCGCCTCCTCTATCAGCGTCTCCACCGACAGCTCACAGAAACCCACACGTGGCACTCACCACCACCAAACCGCGCTTGAGTACGGTCCACCACTTAGACACTGATCTCAGATGCTCACAACTAGTGATTGTCATCTACGTTTGTCACAAAAAATGGTAACCGGCTTAAGACCACCGTTGCGGGACTGACAAACTGAAATCCCTTCTAAGAATTCCGATGTAGTTATGGCGACCTAGAGAACTAAAACTTCACCCGACCTTACAGAGAGTACTGCTGAAACGCTAGAAATCACCTAATGAGTATTCTCTACCATTTATCCTATCTTAAATCACAGCATAAAAAGTATTCCTTAGCTAAGCTCCACGAAGCTCACAAGAGAAGTCAATCACATGAACAAAACTCAAGTCCATACTATCACACTCAATCAAGATAGAGCTCTCATTCTCTTACTATAACTGAAAAATACTCCCTATGAGATACTAGATAAAATATGTTATTCTAAATTTCTACCACTCTATATCAACCATCTGTATCACAATTATCCGAAATTAAACATAGCATAAACCCATTATACTAAGACAACTGCTGCCACACCTACCTACTGTTTTACAAACTAACGAAACCAAAAAATGGCCCACCCACCTAACGTATCAACGTCCCCACCCCCCTCCAATCTCATCCCCTTTCATACACTCTAATCGACACCATAGCACCTCGAAAATGATCCCACATACACACATCGTAGTCTCTAACCCTATGAGACATCCCGCCCACCACCCCCGCATCTAACTGCCTAATATAACAAGGTCAGCTAGACATCTCTTTGGCACCACCTACACGCGTAGCCCTAACTCCCCATGATAATCTTTTATTTCGCACACTCTTCTCTAGACACCTAGACTAGAAAAGAGTGAGAGCACCACAACCCGCTGTATGAACATACCAACGAATGAAAAAAGATCTAGACAGGAACAGAGAGGAAGAAGTATAAATCCAACAACAATCCAAAAGTAAAAGCAAGGTGCAAAGAAAAGATAGAAAATAGTATAGTCTAACCAAAATCAAAAAAGATCGCGACAAGGAAATAGGAGGATAAGAACAGCACGCAAAGACAACCCTTCGAGAAGAGTACATACTCCCACAAATCAGATACCCGATAAACCGAAACCACAACCCGAGATCCAAACCTCTGGAGAAATCCACACAAAGCGAAATGACCGATCCATGTTCGACCGATAGCTGGGAGCGAGATTGACCACAAACCAGAGCCAAAACGACAAACCCCAGAAGAACTGAAAGCACAAAACAAGAATAGCAAAACCTACAAAAGACACACACGAGGCAAAGTCTGAGAATAATATAGAACAAGAAAAAGCAAAAGGTGAGACATATGAATTTAGAGCGCAATAGTAGTGGGAGCATCCCTAATGTACCTACGAGAAACTCTGGGTCAACAATCCTCAGATGGGCCAAATCCTCAGACACACGAGTACAGCGAACAAGGCTCCATTGTAACGTAATCCATAATGAACATCCGCAACCATTGAACACCGTAATCACCTGGTTATAATAGCCAGCGAGAATCTATAGACAAATCCAACACACCGCCACAGCTACTAACCACACGACCCAACGCCATTCATCGCCACTACATCAAAACAACGCACCAACCACACACAGACTTCACAACGTTCCACACGCATCAGACCTAACCTACACGACCATATCGAGCAAAGAGCATAATCGCAAAATAAGAGACCACTTCCAAACATCAAAGCACGACACGCAACATCCAAATCTACACTGTAGACCCATATGCACTCTCTCATGCTATCCTCCGTGTAATCATAGCTATCAGATACTGTACTCCCACCCCACACATCACAAATGAGAAGACTCTCCATCTATCCCATGCTATATGATTATTCAGATACTATTCTTTGACAAAGAATGTAGAGAGGAACATAAAGCGAATAAACACAATAATGTAGCATTCACAGGTGCTACCTGTCAGAAGCTGGCTTAGATATCAGTTAGCTGTTAGTGGTCATTACCGAAGTCTATACTCAAGCTCTGGAAACGCTTCTATGGTTACACAATAGCTATGCACAGCACCCAATTGCCTATATACACAAAAGTGTAGTCTACTACATGCGCCACTCTCAAGATTTTGCCGTATTGATGATTACTCTGGCCTATTGGTATTATGAGATATTATCAAGTAGAGCACCCTGTACATGTGTCACATCGGCGCACTACAATCGAATGATCCGCACACCCAGTATACTAAGATTTAACTTAAATTCATAAGATTATTATCCCACAATGTCATAACTGACTGCGATTTGCGTGACATGTATGCAAACCACGAGATTGAACATGCAGCGCCTGGGGGGTGTCAGCTGCCCTGAGGTGCACCTAAGTCAAGAGTTAAACTATACCCACCAGGACGACAGCGACCACACACACAGCCTGAACATACCCACAAGCTACTATCAAACGGATCTACTCGACTTCCCACTATCTACACACACACAACACACAAACACACACACCACACACACACACACACAACACAAACTACACACACACACACACACACACCCACACACACACACGCCACACACAACAATGTTGTTGCCCCCGAACCGAGCAGAAAAACATCAAAAGAATATCCACTCATCTAGATAGTGTCTGTGTTGATCCCCAACTGCATGTAATGCTCTTCCTACCCCTCAGGGGAACCTATATCCAACTTTAAGAAGATCAGCCTTAATAACAGTCTTGTTCTGTAGCAACATGTCAACACATGATGATGTAAGAGCTGGTCTCTGCTCTACTCCACTCCTACCCGTATTAGTGATGATACTGGAACACATTAGTGATAGTACTGGAACACATTAATCATGATACTGGAACACATTAGTGATAGTACTGGAACACATTAATCATGATACTGGAACACATTAGTGAAAGTACTGGAACACATTATTGATAATACTGGAACACATTAATGATAATACTGGAACACATTAATGATAATACTGGAACACATTAGTGATAATAATGAAACACATTAATGATAATACTGGAACACATTAATGATAATACTGGAACACATTAATGATAATACTGGAACACATTAGTGATAATAATGAAACACATTAATGGCAATACTGGAACACATTAGTGATAATACTGGAACACATTAATGACAATACTGGAACACATTAATGATAATACTGGAACACATGGGGGAATGGTTGATTACTTGTTAGATATTACTGCACTGTCGGAACTAGAAGCACACCCATTTCCTACACTCGGACTTAACATCTGCTAACCATGTGTATGTGACCAATAACATTTGATTTGATTTGACCAGGTCCAGGTGAAAAGCTATGATTCCTTATTGATGCCACCTGTTAATGCACTTCCATCAGTGTAGATGAAGCGAGGAGACAGGTTAACGAAGGATTTTTAAGCCTTTGAAGACAATTGACACAACTGTTGGAAGCATTGGAGTCAGCATGTGCCAGCATCCCTGTGGAACGCATTTCAACACGTTGTAGAGCCCATTCCCCGACGAATTGAGGTTGTTCTGAGGGCAAAAAGGGCTGCTAATGTTTTGTACACTCAGTGTGTATATGGTCATACTGGAAACAAATCACAATTTATAAAGGGATTCATAAAGTCATTTGTATGACTCTGTGGATCATGCTTCTCAATGAACCTCTGATGTTGACCACCCTCCTCATGTCTCTCTCTCTCGTCTCCATCTTTGGACTACAGGTGGCTAAAAGACGTGTCCATCCGGCTGCACAACGAGTTGGACTCTGTGGAGAAGAAGAGGGGCCGTCTGGAGCAGGAGAACGAGGAGATGAGGGTGAGGCTCCAGGACCTCGAGGTAGCCAAGCCAGGTCCTGCAGGCTGAGATGGAGAAGCAACGAGAGGTAAGACATTATGTCAGTAAAGGCTGGGTGGGTGGGATTGGGCTGAGCTGAGCTGGGATTACCATGGTTGGGCCGTGTGGATAGGGCCAGAGAAGTAGACATGGTGTGGTTTGGCTGGGCTGGGCTTGGTTGGGTTGACCCTGGCTGTGTCTAGCTGGCTGAGCTGGACT
>NC_036847.1:7070510-7102820 GCF_002910315.2 Salvelinus sp. IW2-2015
ACCACAAGTTAATAATGAAACCACAATAATCATACCTGGAACAAGCCACCTAACCCGCATGATACTGAGAGAATTCACGAATAATGACAATACGAGAAGACAAACATTAAGATAAAATAATTAATAGCGCAACCCACATTAAGATAATACCGTGAAAATCAACTAATTAAATATAACCAACTATCGATGCGAACCCATTACAACTCGAGTAAAATGACGATACTGGAACCACATAATGCAATAACTTACAACATTATTATCATACGTTATAATATACGAAACACCACGGAAGCCGCACACTCAGCAGGAACCGACACGGGAACTAGGGGAGAGCGAAACAGCGCAACCAAAACAAAACCCCACCGCGCAATCCACACACACCACCCACTTCACCCAGCAAACACACACACACACCCCCCCACCAAAAAGCAACAAAGACCCACGCCCACAAGTCACAAAACAAAAGAGAATATGAAATCACAAATCAACTGGGGAAACCAACATAATAATCCCAGAGTACCATCGGCTTAACCGCATTATGTATAATACTACCCGAGAGAAACAGACATTCAGAGATAAATACTGGAACAAACAATTCGGTGATAATACTGAACACATAATGATAATACTGAATAACATATATAAGCCAGAAGAATAACTATGGAACACATAATCAATGTAACAAGCCTACAAGATCCAATTAGTGTGAACTATTTTACTGTGCTGCTGAATACGACCCAATCAGCCAGAGAGACATATTTACTTACCCATATACACTGATGGGACAACCACATTAAAAGCCAACACTCCTTCCCAATGATCGTTTAAGCCAACCGCCATTCCAGTGACCGAACATACTAAACCGATAGCGTATTCTCAACATTCCACTATTCAGTAGATTTGTAATGAGAGTACGTCCTGGTCCAAATTAGGTAGTTGAAAATCCTCCCAACGGAATGGTGATTACTGTTAGATACTACATCAACTGTCGAACAGAAGCACACCCATTCCTACACTCGCAAATTTATGACACTGTCATCTATATCTGTATTGACCAAAACATTTATTTATTTGAGATCCAAGTCCAGGGGATGTGATCGACACCCTTTGACTATTAATCATTAAAAATGCCACACTGTTAAATGCACTGTCACACCTCACCTGCGACCAAACCGAACAATACCGCCACTGGGTTTAGCTGGGTTTGGCTATAGGTTACGCTGTGTTGAATAGGCTGGGTTAAGTAGGCTGGGTTTAGCTGGGTTTGGCTATAGGTTACGCTGTGTTGAATAGGCTGGGTTAAGTAGGCTGGGTTTAGCTGGGTTTGGCTATAGGTTACGCGGTGTTGAATAGGCTGGGTTAAGTAGSCWGGGTTAAGTAGCCAGGGTTAAGTAGGCTGGGTTAAGTAGCCAGGGTTAAGTAGGCTGGGTTTAGCTGAGCTGATCTGTTATTTGCCTGTCTTCAAGGTTTCATGTAAATTCACCAGGCTTGGAATAAAAGCGTGTCCGTTTTCAGTAAATGGAAAGTTTGGGACCACATACACGGTCAGACTGAACCACAATTGTATGTTGTCCTATATGTTGTGAAGTGACCGGTTTGAGTTTTATGATAGAGGGTTGTGTTTTTTGATTGGCCTCAAATAGGGACTAGTAACTTTTAAGCCAAATGTTGACATTTGGCCTTTCTTCATTTGGCCTCGCCGTATGTTTACTGGAAAGAGTTGAATAGAAAACTGTGGGAGGAAGTTGCTTTGTGCAAGTCTTTCTATCCTGATAAATGCTCCTGCTAAAAACACTGTTTGCTATCTACAGATATTGCGTTATGCTCAGTTATGCTCTAAGGAGAAATCAGATGTCCTCTTCTCTCAGTCTTGGCCCTCCCCCTGTGTTGACTAATCTGGAGTGGACAAAAGGAGGCCCCTTTCTCTCCTGCTGTCCCTTTATGGAGGCGAGGAGAGCAGGGAGGGGGGACTGATGACTGACCATAGCCTTGGCCCAGCTCTCAGAATGAGGTTAGGGCTGGCTGGCTTGTTGGCTAGCTGGTTGGGTAGCTGGGTGTCTGGCTGGCTGCAATGCTAACTCACTCAGTCACTGGCTGGCTGGCTGGCTGGCTGGCTGGCTGGTTGGCTGGCTGGCTGGCTGGCTAGCTTTGTGGTTGGCGGGCCTATGCTAAGCGAGGTACTGCTGCTGTGTTGTGCTTGGCCCAATGGAGAGGGCGAATTCTTTGCATAGCTGGCACCCTTCCGATCCAGAACTATTATGTGTGCCTGCCGATCCCTGGCTTCACCCTTTCACTGCCCACTCTGTCTCTGTCCTCCGTCAGTTAGAAATGTCTCCGTCCCTGAGAATCAGGGATGTGTGTATAAAGGTGAATAAAAGGRGGTTTGTAAGTAATGAATTGGTATTCTGTGGCTCCTGTCTGGGAGTGGAAGTGATTCTGCTGCTGCTGCAGGATTGAGGTAGCTGRTGGGCCTGGCTATTCCATTGGATTCTGCTGCTGGACGGTCTGTCTCCTGGGGTAGTGGAGGGGCTGAAGATGCTGGCCAGGTAGAGGGAGAAGAGAGTGAGAAGGAAGGGAAAAAGAGAAAGCAAATATGCAGTATTTGCCATGTTTTCCTTCTTCTCTGTTTCAATGCAGACATGTAATAATGGTCCATTTTAATAATTGAATAACAATCCATTCAGAATCTAATTCGACAAACAAAATGTAAAATGACTGGTGGTACTTATTTGGTCTATTACTTATAAGACATGGAGAAAATAGTACATTTTATGTTTCCTCCCTTAGCTTGTGGCAGGCTGTGACATACTGTGCTCTATAACATCAGACCTTCCCCCCAAACATTTCAATGCTTATTACCTCAGTGGGTTGAAAGATGTGGTCAGTAATATTTGAGTCCATATGTAGGATGCATGAACCATTACACCTCGGTGAAACCCAGATTGGCTGCTGACTATTTGTCATATGTCTTCCCAAGACAATCTGTTTAAAACCCGTCGTAGGCTCTCAGCGTTTCGTCGTGTAAATGCATTGTGAAGGATCCGCCATCCACCCCTCTAAACCAATGGAAAATGTTGGGATTAGAAGTAGGGTCACCAGTAAGGACAKCTCTCTGAGATTAGATACATTTTTTTGTGGTTTGGGCTGCCTGTGTCTAGCGCATTGCCCTCTGTTAACCAGCTACCTTTTTGATAAGAAGTGATTCCACACAAATGGACAAAGGGAAGTGGAATGCTTGCAACCCCTCCCCTTTCCAACACAGACAGAACACTGCTGATTAAGGCTTTTCTTCATCCCCTCCGTTCCTCACCGCTCCCTGTCCAGTCCTCCTCTAATTCCAACTGCATCGACTCCCGTTGCAGCTGTTTTGACCCTCTGAAGGTGATGAGGCTGGATTGGAGGGAGGGATGGAGTGATGCAAGGGGGTTGGGTTGGGTTGAGGTAGGGCAGGGATGGGGGGTTGGGGTAGGGGTAGGGAGGGGAGGGGTTTGGGTGGTTGGGTTGCAGCTGGAATTGGCGAAGGGGGCAGGCAGTCAGGAAAGATAACGCCTTTAAGTGTAAACATCCAGCAGGACATCTCTCCCTCCCGCTTTCTCTCTCTCTTTAGCTTGTTCTCCCTCTGTCTTTATTTTTCTCAATCTCGCCACCCCTCTCCCACTTTCATTCCCAGTCGCTCCCTTGCATGTTCTCTTTCTCTCTCTCTCTCTCAATTCAATTCAATTCAATTCAATTCAATGGGCTTTATTGGCACGGGAAACACATGAAATAAAAAAATAAAAAAATATTACACTCACACGTTCCAAACGAATAAAGACATTTCAAATGTCATGTTATGTCTATATACAGTGTTGTAGCGAATAGTGCAAATAGTTATCTCTCTCTCTCTACCTTTATAATAGTTTTTCTCTTGGAGGACATGGGCAGACTGGGCAGTGTTTTATGTTTGCTGGTGTGTATTTCTGGGCTTTCATTACCCCAGTGATTTAGTGGGATCGCAGTGGAGACAGTTTAGGGACACAGACCTCTGTAGCAGTCAATCCCAAGGCCTAATGCACTCCTTTTGTATTGCAAACCCCACTCGTTACGCTATTACTTATCAAGGAAACACTATACCGAGCCTGCCCCCATTTTATTTATGCCTTCAGGAAGTGCTGTTGTCCCTTTGTTTGTAGGAGGCTGAGAGAAGCATGTCCTTGAGCAGAGAGAGGGGGAGGAGCCTTACAGGCAAAGGGAAAGTCAGTGGAGATGGAGGACATGTGACCGTGAGCTACTTCCTTATCAGTCACATGGTTGTTTCTCCCAATGAATGAATGATTATGCTCTGGGCTTGAGCCATTGATCATGCAGTGCTTTACAACATGCAGAAGAGCTGAATACCCGCATAAAAAATACAATAGTATACTATACTAACATGGGGCGGCAGGTAGCCTAGTGGTTAGAGCGTTGGGCCAGTAACTGAAAGTTTGCTAGATTGAATCTCTGATCTGTCGTTCTGCCCCTGAACAAGGCAGTTAACCCACTGTCCCTAGGTCGTCATTGTGAATAAGAATTTGTTCTTAACTGACTTGCCTAGAAAAATAAATAGAAATACTATAGTATTCACTGTAGTGTTTTTATTGACTTTACTGTAGTCAGCAAAAACACTACAGTGAATTCTG
The DNA here is from genome assembly GCF_002910315.2 of Salvelinus sp. IW2-2015. NCBI lineage: Eukaryota > Metazoa > Chordata > Actinopteri > Salmoniformes > Salmonidae > Salvelinus > Salvelinus sp. IW2-2015. The sequence goes on from NC_036847.1 coordinate 7,075,169, forward strand.
TKGTATTTACTATATTATGTACTGTAGTGTACTGTATAATACTGTAGTATTTACAGTTAACTATAGTATAAATACTGTAGTAAAAGACAACCGTAGTAAATACTATAGTAATTCATGTAGTGTTTTTGCGGACATTACTGTAGTATTTACTATAGTGTTTTGTTTCATTAACTTTGACATAGAAGTGGAGACTTTCTCCTTCAGGAAACCTACTGGAGAAATATTAAAAGAGCAAATGCTCCATAACCTGTAAGTAGGTAGGACCTAGCAGCTCTCACAGTCTCACGTCAGAATTAAATGTTCATCCATGTTTCTCAAAACTCACATTTCAAAGTTGTTCCAAACGTCAAATTGTTCCAAACGTCAAAGTGTTTAAGGTTATGTTTAGCCATTAACTCTGAATGTTTAAGTTTTGGCATTAACTCCAAATGGTTAAGGTAAGGGTTCAGGTTTGGGATAGGCTTAAAACAATATCAAAAACAATTCTCAATAGCTGGATTTGAACTTYCAAACTTTGGAATCAGAGGCAGACGCTTATGCCCATTCGCCATCCCCCTAGCAAAACCAAAACCTACTTAAATGTAACAGTGCTCACTGTTTCCCCCCCCCTCTCTAGTTTCCACATTATCTCCCAACATCCTCAGACATGGATGGATGTCAAATACTGTATCATGGATGACCTTGTTAGGTAGAGCTGGGTTCTGAATAGACAGTTCAGAGCTTCTGCWCTTTTCTATAACCTGTAGGGAACACAATATATGGTCTATACTTGGCATGTAGGTTTCTCAGTTATGGGTGGCACAAATTGCGTTATGGGGGAGGGGAATGGGCAGGGTGTATGCAAATGGTATACAGTAATATTTACTAAAGTTTAAAAAGTGTAGTATTTTTTGGACTAGTGTTTTTGCGTACATTACTGTAGTATTTTCTACAGTGTTTTTTTCTTCCTTGGATAATATTGTAGTATTTACTATAGTATTTTACAGTATACTACAACATTCTATAGTAAGTACTACACATGATCGAGGGACACTACAGAGGGTAGAATAGTATTCTACAGTATACTACCGTTTGTTATATAATTCTATAGTTATTACTGTAGTATTCTCTAGTAAAGTGTAATATTTTTAAAAAATGTGGGTAGTAGACAACGTTGTTTTCTTTGGTACCTTGGACAATGTTCCATCTTCTGGCACTTTGCCACTGTGGTCCACTTTAGTTAACACCCAACGGTGGTGTTATTCCGTTAGGTTACAGTGGAATGGGGTCAGGTATTTCACCATGGGCACACACACACACACACACACACACACACACACACACACACACACACACACACACACACACACAACACACACACACACACACACAACACACACACACTGTTCCGCTGCATTAGGTGGGTCCTGAGTACTTCTCAGGTTTAATCTGGGATTCTCCGCTCAGCCCAGGCCCTGCCAACAAATCAGGTCGCTGGTGGGCGAAGATCACTTGTCCCAAATGGGCTGCTGTCGTCGTGTGTGTGTGTGTGTGCTCTGATTAGAACTCCTCACCATGCTGCTTGCAATCCAGTGGTTTGGGCCGAACTGAGTCCCACCATGCTGCAGATCTCCAGACCTGCAAACCTCCAGCATGTAACGGAGCCTTTTCTGATAATGACTGTCTCTTTCCCGCTCCCCTCAAACTGTCCATCCTAAAAACCGAGGTGCTTACCCTGGTCAAAACCTCTCCCACCCTAATGATGATTTATCTGGCCAGCTGTCTGTCTCTGATGAGGAGCGCCCTGCTCTGGGTGTGTTCCAGGACTGTGCCAAGTGCAAACAAACCTATTATGGGCCATCATGGAAACAAGCAGATGGTTATGGAGGCAGCTGTTTTTTCTGGTTCATTGTGATTGACCAGGACCTCACCTATGTGGCTCAGTTGGTAGATAATGGCGCTTGCAACGACAGGGTTGTGGGTCATTTCCCACAGGGGACTAGTACGAAAATGTACGCACTCACGACTGTAAGTTGCTCTGGAGAAGAGCAACTACTAAAATGTAATCACTGTCGTGCAGCACTAAATAGGATGTAAATATAGGCCACCGTACCTTTTATTAGCCTAATGACTAAAATAGAGAGAGAGCAGAAAGCAGGTGAAATGGGGAGAAGCTAAAAAGAAAGGTGAGGAGAGAAGGCCAGTGAAGACAAAGGAATGTTCCCAGTAGCGTTTCTGGGTGGATAGAATGAAGCTTCACACAATGAACCCTGAGGGACATTCAGAGGTTTGTGAGGAGCTGCTGAAGGACCAGCGATCCCTATGGAGGAACATAAAATACCTGCAGAAGAACACAAACGCACACACACACAACACAACACACACACACAACACACACCCACACACACACACACACACACACACACACACACACACACACACAACCACACACACACACACACACACACACACACACACACACACACACACACACACACACACACACGTCTCCCCCAAAAATAAACGCATATACTCATCACAAAATCCATGTGACATCTTGGAGCTGGCATGGGCCATTTCCTCATGCACGAGTCAGGCACAGCCAAGCAACAGTGTTGGAATTTTTCAAACACATCATACCCCCCCCCCCCCCCCCCTAAGGAATCGCAAGGTAATTTAATGCTCCAATACAAATCCACATGAAAATTGAGAAGAGTCAGCCAACTGTGGAATGGATAGATCCTCAGACAGCGACCTCAGGCTATTATAGCCTTCATCCTCCTCCTCAGTACAGAGTGAAAACACTGTGGACATAGAAACACATGCAGCAGACAAGAGTGAATGAGAGCACTGGAGCCCTGACAGGTTACATGAAAGGCATGTTTATATCCATCCCCTGTTCGTCTCTCCATCCCCAGCCAGAAAATCCACACCTGAGCCGAGTCTGAGTGGGAAGGCAAGAAAAAAAAAGAAGGAGGAGAGAGAGAGAGAGAGAGAGAAGAGAGAGAGAGAGAGAGAGAGAGAGAGAGAGAGAGAGAGAGAGAGAGAGAGAGAGAGAGAGAGAGAGAGAGGAGAGAGCAGAGAGCAAGACACATCTAAAAATACCTCTCCGTTCATCACCCCCCTGAGCAGAAACTGGTTTGTTGGTTTTAAACAGCTCTCTTTTCTCCCCTTTCTAACCCCCCCCCCCTCTCCTCTTGTTTTAAAGACATTAAAAGGTTTTTAAAGTGTCCGATTATCTCACGCAGTGGGACCTGTTGGATGTGGCGAGGAGAGGTCTTCTACAAGGTTCTATTTGTACCATGCAGTCTTCAGGGAGCCATTGTAGTCTGGAAACAACAGGTTAAAGCCAGGGGGAGGTGGGGTTGAGGATGTAGGCGGTAGACGGTTCTATTGACATCCTTACCTTTCCTCACCAAAGTTTAGTGGGGAAGACTAATTGCTCTCAAGAGTACATCTGTTCTATGTTTGTGTGTGTGTGTGTGTGTGTGTGTGTGTGTGTGTGTGTGTGTGTGTGTGTTGGTGTGGGTGTGTGTGTGTGTGTGTGTGTGTGTGTGTGTGTGTGTTGTGTGTGTGTGTGTGCGTGCGTGCGTGCGTGGCGTGCGTGTGTGTGAGCGATGCTTAAACGGCTGCTGGTCAGAGAATTACACATGAATTTGTATATACAATACCAGTCAAAAGTTTATTTTTAACTATTTTCTTATTGGTGAATAATAGTGAAGACATCAAAACTATGAAATAATACATATGGAATTATGTAGTAACCTAAAAAGTGTTAAACAATATTTGAGATTCATCAAAGTAGCCACCCTTTGCCTTGATGACAGCTTTGCACACTCTTGGCATTCTCTCAACCAGCTTCATGAGGTAGTCACCTGGAATGCATTTCAATTAACAGGTGTGCCTTGTTAAAAGTTAATTTGTGGAATTGATTTCCTTCTTAAAGCGTTTGAGCCAATCAGTTGTGTTGTGTCAAGGTTGGGGTGGTATACAGAAGATAGCCCTATTTGGTAAAAGATCAGGTCCATATTATGGAAAGAACAGCTCATATAAGCAAAGAGAAACGACAGTCCATCATTACTTTAACCTCTCTGGGATATGTGGGACGCTTGCGTGGCCAATAGCCAGGGAAAATGTAGAGCGCCAAATTCAAGAAAATGATATAAAATCAAACTTTCATTAAATCACACATATAAGATACCAAATTAAACCTACACTCGTTGTGAATCCAGCCAACATGTCAGATTTCAAAAAGGCTTTTCGGRGAAAGCATAAGATACTATTATCTGATGATAGCACAACAGTAAACAAAGAGAGTGTAGCATATTTCAACCCTGCAGGCGCAACACAAAACGCAGAAATAAAATATAAATCATGCCTTACCTTTGACCAATTTCTTTTGTTGGCACTCCAATATGTCCCATAAACATCACAAATGGTCCTTTTGTTCGATTAATTCCGTCCATATATGTCCAAAATGTCAATTTATTTGGCGCGTTTGATCCAGAAAAAAAACAGCTTCCAATTTGCGCAACGTCACTACAAAATATCTCAAAAATTACCTCTAAACTTTGCCAAAACATTTCAAACTACTTTTGTAATACAACTTAAGGTATTTGTAAACGTTAATAATCGATCAAATTGAAGATGGGTCTATCTGTTTTCAAAACAGGATGACAACAAACTAACGATACTTTTCTAGTCTTGCGCAATTCTCAAACAGTACACATAACGTTACACTGATTCCAGATGGCCGTTCTTCTTCATTGCACAAAGGAATAACCTCAACCTATTTCCAAAGACTGGTGACATCCAGTGGAAGCGGTAGGAACTGCAAACAGGTTGATTAGAAATCTAGTATCCCAATGAAAACTCATTGAACAGACGGTGACCTAAAAAAAAAAGAAATCTGAATGGTTAGTCCTCGGGGTTTTGCTACATAAGTTCAGACATGATTTTAACAGTTTTAGAAACTTCAGAGTGTTTCTACTAATATATGCATATCCTCTATTATATTCTGGGAGACATAGTAGAATGAAAGTGTTTGAAATTGGGACCGCTATTTATCACAAAAAAAATTGCTGCCCCCATATCTAGAGAAGTTAAGCCATGAAGTCAGTCAATCTGGAAATTTCAAGAACTTTTACGTTTCTTCAAGTGCGAGTCGCAAAAAATCATCAAGTACTATAATGAAACTGGCTTCATGAGGACCGCCACAGGAAAGGAAGACCCAGAGTTACCTCTGCTGCAGAGGATAAGTTCATTAGACGTTACCATCCTCAGAAATCGGCAATTAACTGCACCTCAGATTTCACCTCACAGAGTTCAAAGTAACAGACACATCTCAACATCAACTGTTCAGGAGGGACTGCCGTGAATCAGGCCTTCATGGTTGAATCTGCTGCCACAAGAAACCACTACTAAAAGGACACCAATAAAGAAGAATCTATGCTTTCGCGGCAAGAAAAAACACGAGGACATGTGACATTGTAGAACGATGGAAATATGTCCTTCTGATGAGTCCAAATTGATGTGATCTTCTGTTCCAACCGCCGTGTCTTTGTGAGACGCAGAGTAGCGATGAACGGATGATCTCCGGCATGTGTGTGTATTCCACCGTGGAAGACACTAGAGGAGGAGGGTGTGATGGTGTGGGTTGCTTTGCTCGGTGACAATGTCAGTGATTTTTATTTAGAATTCAAGGCACACTTAACCAGCATGGCTACCACAGCATTCTGCGGTTGATACGCCATCCCATCTGGTTTGCGCTTAGTGGGACTATCATTTTTTTCCCAACAGGACAATGACCCCAAAACACCCCTCCAGGCTGCTGTAAGGGCTATTTGACCAAGAAGGAGAGTGATGGAGTGCTGCCTCAGATGACCTGGCCTCCTCAATCACCTGACCTCAACCCAATTGAGATGGTTTGGGATGAGTTGGACCACAGAGTGAAGGAAAAGCAGCACAATTGCTCAGCATATGTGGGAACTCCTTTAAAGACTGTTGGGAAAGCATTCCAGGTGACTACCTTATGAAACTGGTTGAGAGAATGCAAAGCTGTCATCAAGGCAAAGGGTGGCTACTTTGAAGTATCTAAAATATATTTTTTGATTTGTTTAACACTTTTTTGGTTACTACATGGTTCCATACGTGTTATTTCATATTCTTCACTATTACTCTTATTATTCTACAATGTAGAAAATAGTAAAAATAAAGAAAAACCCTTGAATGAGTAGGTTTGTCCAAACTTTTGACTGGTACAGTATGTCAGAATAATCTGCGCACTAGACTGTGGCATTAATTGCCCAGGTTTCAAATGTGCTGCAAGGTGCCACTTTACWCAACATGCTGCTTTCAGGGAAAAAAAGGATCGGAGGGAATCGTCATTGAGCGGTCTCGCACGCAGCCCCTTTTCATATACCCTTATCGGAAGACCCGAAGTAACCCTCTCGGCCATTTTGACAGGGGAAGAAACCCAGATGCAGGGATGTGTCTGTGATTTATGATGATTGGCACATTTATACGGATTCTCCAGGAGGAGCGGGGCCTATCAGACCGAGCGGTGATTAGGGTGGACTGGGTGATAGGCTTCCTGTCCTGGCAGGTCATTTGTAAAGTCCCCCACCGCCACACACCCTGTCTGAACCGACTGCCTTGGCCCAAGACTAATAATAGTTTTACCAGATGTCTATTCGGAGCTCTGGCTCCGATAAGGRCCCAGACTCCACAATCCCAGTCATCCTACCAGACCAAGGCAGTGACATCATCAACATGCTGCCAGTTGCACCTGTGTTTACTGTGATATTCAACAAGGTAATGGGAATAGGCCAATTACCTGTTATGCTGGCTATGCTGTCACTTTGGACCTTGGTTGCCATGGCTACCCAAACTCAGACACCTGTTTGGTTAGACATATTAGCCTCTCGGTCACATCAATTGGGATTAGGTTTTATAGCGAGGCTTATGGTAAAGACTATAATAAGCCAATGACAGATCCCTAACAGAGAAAACAAAAGACAGAATCGTAGAATAGTAGGACAGTAGGGACGTTTTATTATCTCGAAAATGTGGCCTGCTGTATAGAATGAGTATATTGAACGAATGGCAGTTGTGTGACTACAGAATGTCACCACCAATGGTTTCCATCACGGCATGTATGTCTGTCTGGTTCCACGTCAGGAGCTTTGAACCAAYGTTGTTCTCCAGGGTTCTAAGTAGGGGTGTAACGGGGTTCGGTACACGGTTTTTGGGTCACGGTTTGGTTTCGGTAAAAATGTAATTCCAACAGTTACTCTTGTTAACTGTTGTTTATTTGGCAAAATAAAACGCACCCTATTTGTGGCCCAAGTTCAGTTTCTGTGACATCATTCACAGTGTTCCTGGCGTTGTCTGCTGTGACAGGGATTGATATGTTGGGCCTCAAGTAGAGGTCTAAAAAGTTAGACCCGTTCCGAAATGTACCTGGGGCTTTCCCATCTGGACAAATATGCATAAATACATTTTTCAATATAGAGACCCATTCCAGGAGGACTCCGAACGGAACACGAGCACGACCAGTTTCGTATAGACGTGGTCGGATCCGAGTAAAGGAAGCAGCAGAAAAGTCCATTTGTAAACTACTTTATTAACCAGACCTGATACAGCGCGAGGGAGAGCAGGCAGAGGACAGGTGTGTGTACTGTGAGCGAGTGAAACGGGAGCAGGGAGGGAGGGAGGGAGGGAGGGAGGGAGGGCTGACTTGCGCTAGTAGACTAACTTCTAGCTTGTCATAGCTAGGTTGTTTATCATCCAAAATGATTGCGTAGTACCTGTCTTGACCGCATCAAACCGAGAGAAGCTAYTTGGCTAAAATAGCTAGCCAGCTATCTTTCTTCCTGTCCTACAGTTACAAATAACAACACCTCCATTCAGACTATTAAATAGCAGCCTGCCATTTGGCATTTGTTCATTGTAACATATACTTCTCATTAAACTTTTAATTCCATCATTTTAATTGCAACTTCCATTGATTAGATCATGTCCTAACTTGCTTTGCCACACACGGAGGCTCTATGACTGTAGTGGCGCTTTGATGACTTGTGATTGGCCCGACAACAACACCGAGCTACACGCGCCACCCTGCATAGACTATTCTCGTTGAGCAGCGGAGAACATCCTATTCACTTTTTATCCACAACTCTCTGTCRSTCGCCGTTGTAYTCGACTGTGAAGCCAAAATGTTCCCAAACTGGAGATTTTAAAAGATGACGGAGGATCCTTCTGGTTTATCGATCCCACCACATCAACAGTTCCCGGCTGCGCCGCACAAAAGGACAGCTTGAAATCCGCCACTTAAGATTAGAACTTTGATTACAACGTGCGCATAGGCTGTACTTGTTTTAACAAAATAGCCTACAATGGTTTTTCCAGCTCAGATTTACTCACGAGGCAATGGCATACAACGCAGTTAATGGCCTAGTGTTTCTTTTTTATTGTATTTTTTATGTATTCACTGGTGTTCACAGTGCGGACCGAACCGAGCAGTATGAAGACGTGTATCGTTAAGGCGCCTAATTCTAAGTGTTCTCTGTTTTCTCTGTTCTCCTCATTAGGTCCTGTCAGAACATTCCTGCCTCTCTCACTGACAGAAGACCGGTAGATCCTGACTCTCCCGGAGTCTCTCGCTCTCTCCATGTGGTGTGTGTTTGTGTGTGTGTGTGTGTGTGTGTGTGTGTGTGTGTGTGTGTGTGTGTGGTGTGTTGTGTTGTGTGTTGGTGTGGTGTGTGTGGTGTGTGGTGTGTGTGTGTGTGTGTGTTGCATGTTTTGCGGGGCGCAACTTTCACTGGGGACGGGGGGACATGTCCCCCCCCCCTCTACCTTCTGAAATTTGCCACCCCCCAAGTTTTTATCTTTGGAATGTGATACAAAACGAGGAAAACAATGCGGACGCCTCCGAGCGGTCGGGTATGCTGTTTGAAGCGTTTATCCGACTGAATTAAAAAATATATATATTATTATTATTATTATGTCCCCCCCACTTCTAAAACCAAAGTTGCACCCGTGTTTGTAGAAAAAACACCCTGTTATGTAAGAGACAAACATGTCGGCCTGCATCAGAAGGCTGAGAAGGAGCTGAGCTCCACTTGGACTTGATTTCTGTCTGTCTGTCTCTATTTCTAGCTCATTCTCTGTCTATCTCTCTCTCTCTCTATTTCTCACTATCTCACGCTCTCTCACTCTCTCTCTCTCTCTCTCTCTCTATTTCTCTCTCTCTTCTGTTTATCTCTCTCTTTGTCTGTCTGTCTGAGTGCTGTTGAGACTGTTAAGACAGTAGGACAGCAAAGGGTCAGGCTAAGAGCCTTACAGATGAAGTCATTTTAAAACCAGCAAAGCAGGATTTAGATCATTACTGATTAAATTGGCAGGGAATGAGACATCGATAATGAATCGGAGAATCCCAAATCTTTGAGTTTGACTGTTGAAGAATTGGAGTTTGACTCCTAAGTGTGTGTGTGGTTCTGGGTCTTTCCGTCTTGGGCCATTAGTGAGTGTCCCCTCCAGCAGACTCGGAGATGGTGGGATCCACCTCTCCTTACGTAACCCTCGTTCCATAAACCCTAGCTGTATGCTGAGCTGACGTAGCGTTGTTCCATGTCCAGTACGATCAGTCTTCCTGCCTCCCTGCTCTCCTTTACCCAGGGACGGGTCCTCGAGGCCCAGTCACGCTCCCCCAGACCACTGGGCTACTAAGCTGTGTGACGTGGCTGAGTGGAGCAAATGAGACGTGAGATTGATTGCTCAATTGGATGAGGAAAATTGCACCTTCCATTACTAGTGCGCCGTACACTGACCTGTCAGACCCTGAGAGATGGGGGAGGTAGAGAGGGGGGGGGGGGAGAAGGACAAGAAGAGAGAAGGGAACCATGGGGGACATCTAGATACAAAAATGACCCCCCAGGCATAAAAATGATTGTAACTGTATGTCCTCCAGGATTTAATGTGGTTTTAGAGGACTGGTGAGATCATCAAAACCACCGTGTTGTAGACCGTTAAACAATTACAACGTGGTCTGAGCCGGTCTGAGTTCTGTGAGCCGGTCTGTGAGTACACAGGGGCTTGACTGGGCAGGCTTCTTCTGAGTGTGTGTGGTCATGTGCCTGCCTGCCTGCATTAGTATGGGTGTGTGTGTGTGTGTGTGTGTGTGTGTGTGTGTGTGTGTGTGTGTGTGTGTGTGTGTGTGGTGTGTGTGTGTGTGTGCTCGTGCGTGCGTGCGTGCGTGCGTGCGTGCGTGCGTGCGTGCGTGCGTGCGTGCGTGCGTGTGCAGCAAAGTAGCATGCTGCGTGGCGGGGTGATATACTGTACACACCCACCCCTGCATTGTCTCTCCTAGAGCCCAGCACTACCCCATGCTGTGACACGTTTTTCTCTCCTCTCTCTCTCTCTCCTCTGATAATTATCAGTTAACTCCCAGGCAGCCGCAGACTGTAAGAGAGAAGGCTGGATGCACACAGTGAAATGAAGCACTCATCAATTATCACCTACAGATTGATGACTATTTCTGGCACTGCCAACCTCAGCATAGTCAAATCAAATCACATTTTACTAGTCACATACACGCTTGTAAGACTTGTAAGACCGCAATTATGCGCACATAGTGGTAATGTAGTCTCTCTTGACCTTCATGACCTTCATGTACATGGCTCGGGAGATGATCAGTAGTGTTATGTAGATAGGACATGCTGGACAAACCATCACAACATAAGAGTGAATCTGTCTTCTGCGGGAAGACTGTGTGATGACTGTGATGACTGTAGTCCATACCAGCTGGGTATTCATCTCTCTCTTTATTTCTCTATTGAACCACCCATCAGCACCACCACTACAGTTCGGGAGGAGCTGACGGCCAGTTTCAGCCTCAGTGCTCCTGTTTGGTCCTGTTTGGTCCTGCTTGCTCCTGTTTTGTCCTGCTTGGTTATGAAAGCACATAGATAGTTGCCTAGCTGTCACACAGGACGTGGCTTTTGTAAATGTCTATACTTCTATCTCCTCCCAGCGATGTTATCAGAGCAGGGGGGGGGGGGAGCTCTCCAAACTCATTTTGTGGCAGCAAGGAAAATAAATTGGCTGGCAGCCCCTCTTTACTGAGTGTGAGGGGTTTAGTCGAAAGAGGATGATTGGTGTGAGTTTGTGTGGGAGAGTGTGTGTGGGTCTGGTGGGGGGGGGGCTGGTGTCTGTGTGTATGTGTGTTTGCATATGCGTGTGCGTGCGTGCGTGCATGAGTTTGTGTGTGTCTTTATGTGTTAAGTGTGCACCTGCCCACTCAACAGAAAAAAAGCCAAACGAAAAGCTTTCCCTCTTGAACAGCATGCCCCGAGATACAATCAGATACAATCTCTTATAGATTGAAACTGAATCCATTTCATTGGCCTCGTGCATCTTTCTTCAGGGTGGAAAGAACTGTGAGAAGGCCCGTTGCCACTGTTGTTGTTGTGTAGGAGGCTTAATGAAGAGATGAGGTGAGCTATGAGGGGAATGCAGGGGACTGTCGCGCCCCTCTCCTTCGGCTGAGCGTCTGTCTCCGTTAGCGACCGGCTAACTGACGGCTTAATGAGCGTCAGGTGCTCCAGATTCTCCTAACGAGCGAGAGCAGGGGTGCGAGAGGCACATGCTCCTGAACTGAATTCTACTGAAAGGAGTGGAGAATGGAGGAGAGGAGATGTGAAGAGAAGAGAAGAGAGTAAGACGGTGTCTTGTCTATGTGGCTGTTGGGATATATACTGTTTAGGTCTTGTCTCCTCCTGCCTCTACTCCTCAGTAACTCTTAATAGACAGTAACGGCAGACAGGCATTTGATGGATAGCCCTTTTAAACACACATCCAAAAGCAGGCGAGGTGCCAGGTGGGGGAGGGAGACAGGGAGGGAGGGGAGGAGGGCTGTTAACTGGGTCAAACTGGCCTCCCAGTTCTGATCTGACTTATTTTGCTCTCTCATCCCAGTCGAGAGACGGAGCAATAGAGAGAGAACCTTTCCACACGACCAGTATCTGCCGCTCTGAAATGAAATATCTAATTGCCTACATTCTGCTCTGAGCTGAGTGGCCTAGTAATGCCAGCAGCGCACCACCCTGCATCCCACTGCTGGCTTGCCTCTGAAGCTAAGCAAGGTTGGTCCTGCTCAGTCCCTGGATGGGAGACCAGATGCTGCTGGAAGTGTTGTTGGAGGGCCAGTAGGAGGCACTCTTTCTTAATAAGATATATGTATATGCTGTCCCAGGGCAGTGATTTGGGACATTGCCTGGTGTAGGGTGCTGTCTTTCAGATGGGACATTAAACAGGTGTCCTGACTCTCTGTGGTCACTAAAGATCCCATGGCACTTATTGTAAGAGTAGGTGTGTTAAACCTGTAGTCCTGGTTAAATTTCCAATCTGGTCCTCGTACCATCATGGCCACCTAATCATCCCCAGCTTCCAATTGGCTCATTTATCCTCCTTCCTCTCCCCTGTAACTATTCCCCAGGTTATTGCTGTAAATGAGAATGTGTCCTCAGTCAACTTACTTGGTAAAATAAGGCTAAAATMTTACTTTTTTACTCCTCTACTGCCAGAATGATGTGTCAGAAATGTGTAATATCAGGCCTGYCATATTTCTTGTTTTCCCACTCCCCATCATAACAATGGTATCAAATGTATGTTTCCCTGTAGTTCCATCAGAGCAGGGATGGGCAACTCAAGTCCTCATGCGGCGTGACACTRRCCCCCCCATCCCTYGCAAACACAGCTGATTTAAACTAATTGCYTTCTWAACTGAAGATGATGATTAGTTGATTATTGGAGTCAGGTGTGTTAGCTGGGGCAAAAGTGGGACACCAATCAGGCCCCTGAGAACTGGAGTTATCCATCCTTAAATCAGCGGGACACTAGCTGCAATCCAAACACTTTWAAAAAAACTATCCCCTCAGCTCTCAAATTAAGTGGTCACTTCTGATGATGTATCATGACGTCTGACGAGTATACACTTGCAGGGCAAGGGGCGAGGGAGGAAGGAATGATTTTTAAATGGACAGCCCTTGGCCAGAAATTCATCACTCGTTCATCCTGCGATTATTGTGTTTTCAGCCACCGGTAGCTTGTGGGTGCTTTATATACGCTACAGTCAATTATGAGTACATGTCTACTTATATTAAATATATAATTATTAATATACACCAACTGTATGATAGGTAGCAAATTAATTAGCTAACTAGCGTTAACATGCCTAGCTGGAACTTCTGAAGAAGGAAAATCATTTATTTCTACAATTTCCAAAAGATAACCAAACAAAAACATATTTACTTTTAATGAGACGTGTTTCTAGCATCATGTGCATTAGTAGCACAATTTCTAACTCATTCACATTCYTTTTTACTTACACTTGTATGTTGACTTCTCCATTGATGTTGTTTTTAAGTTTTCGGGGACTTTCCTAAGTGGATGTACAATCGTCGTGAATTGAATTATGGGGAGGTTCAGGCCCRGGAGTGAACATAATTGTACACTCGCAAACTCGACTAAAAACGAGGGCTGAGGGGCTTACGTTGCAAACTTCCCTTGCTTGGCTAATCATTTGGACTGCCCTCCAAGATGGCGACGGGGATTCCCCAAGGGTATAAGGCGAGGGTAAGTGGACAAGGGTGTGTCTTTTATGAGTTTGAACCGCAGCCGTAGTCTGTATTGACTCGGTGGCCGCCATTTTGGTTAGAATAATGAGAAACATGTTTTGGTGGGTAAATATGATTGGCCCACACCTGTGTGTAATTAACCATGTTTTTACTGCAGGTGGGAAGAGCACGTACAGATGGCTTTGTTTTCTTTTGTTACTTATTTATGATTTCAATCATTCCATCCCTCTTTCTCTATTTTTCTCCCTGTGTGTGTCTCTCTTTGTCTCTGTCTCTGTCTCTCTCTCTTCCCCCTCTCCGTGTGGGAGTGTACAGTGTAAGCCTCACCTGCGTTTAGAGCCGAGCGTAGAGCAACTACACAAGGTCATACCAGAAATGTGCCATGAGAGACAATTGCATTAAAGTTATGTTTCATCAATTTCCCATTTCAACGTTGATGTCCTGTCAGAAAGGGGAGATTGCCTGGATTACACAAGTCATGTCTCCAGGAAAGTGTTTGATGAAAAGAGGTTTCAGAGAGCGATTCGTGTGATGTTTAATTCCAGTAGACAAACTGTAAAATCCCTGGCGTTTGAGCCGTTACTGGTTGTTAAATGGCAGTCAAAGCAGTCAGGGCAGGACCTAGGGGGTTCGTCCCAAATGGCAGCCCATTCCCTATATAGTGCACTATTTTAGACCAGGGCCCATAGAGAATCGAGTGCCATTTGGGACGTCACCCAGAAGTGACGTCGGCTTCAGCACATTAAAGGGAGAGATGAAAGGGTGGACGTCGGGAGCTCAGCTGGGTTTGATCCTAGTCTTTGTGTGGCTGCTTGTGACACTCATCTAAAGGGCAGCCGGATGGAGGAATAACTCCTTCACCTCAATTCTTTCTTTTATCTACATTTTGTTCCCACGGTGCATGGATTCTAATGGGCCAATTTGTAAAGTGTTATTGTGACCGTGACTTGGTCAACGTGATGCAACCAGAGACACAACCTCCACCGTTCAACYGCCTAGAAATGACCTCCTCTCCTCTGCACTCTGGAGTCGACTCTTTATCTAAACTGATCAAGCTAGTCAACATGCTGCGTCCCCTCAGGCTCAGAAAGAACTCCCTCACTCTGGCCACTCAACCCCTATATGCCCCAGGGCACCATTATAACAGTGTTTCACAGTGCTAATTACAACACCTCGTCATAAACACTGCTCCTCTCTCTCCCAGTCTCAGAAGCATATGATGGAAGGTGTCACTGCTGCTCGACGTGGAGGGTGGCCACAGAGGGGCGAGGGGGCTCTGTCGTCAAAGATGGGGGTCTATTTTTAGGGTTGTAACAGGGTCTGTTTGTTTGGGATGGTATATGGGTGCGTGCTGTGATTCCGTGGTAAAAGCGAGAGAGGGGGAGGAGAGGGAAAGAGAGGGAAAGAGAAGGTGGGGGCGGGAGAGTTGCCTGCAGAAGGGATCAGGCTTTCAGGAGCTGGCCAATCTGCTAGCTCCTTGTGTAGACAATGGACATGTACACAGAACCGCCCCTAGCCTTTAGGGAGCGCTAGGCAAACCATTTGCAAACCTATGGACGCCGGAGAGAAACATCTTAAGTTTTGAAGTAAATTTCCTGCAATTCTACACATTTTGCCATGGGGCGAAGATACATTTTTATAACTAATTTCGTGCAATTCTATTCGTTTTGCCATGGGGCGGAGAGAACTTGTTTTCAGTTTTAAAGCAAATTTCCTGAAATTCTACACATTTTGCCATGACTTATGCCATGTTAATATGATACTGTATCTGAGTGAGAGTGACTAACAAAATCAATGGGGGCCCCCTGGAGGTCAGGGCCCCTGGGCAATTTGGACATGATTACAACAAGTTTAGATAGCTTGGTAGACTAACTTTACTCATCAAAATGAAAGTGCTGACGTGGGCTAATTGATTGACTAGCATAACAAGTGGAAAACTGCTGACACCACCACATTTTGAAATTCTACTATTCTAACGGGACTGAGCCCCCCCCCCCAAAATGCCTATGTCGCTTATGCCCAGGGCCGGCCCTGCATGTACAGTAAAGCCAATATATGCTGAATAGAAGGGAGTGAGGGGTGGATGGATGAAGTGAATGACTGTCCAGGTCCCACCTCAATGATTTTGTATTGTCTGCATGTACAGAACAGATTTCCAATATGTGTATTTGTATATACTGTATCTGTCAGGCCTATGTGTTTAGTATACAGGTAAATACAACATTAGAAAATATAGTGTGTGCAATAATGTATGTGCACGTTAACACCTCTGAGTAATCCATATGCAAATAATCACATTTCCGGTAGGGACGGGCACGGTTAATCGAACGTCCGGATATCTGAAAGGACGTTGGTATTCTATTACTTGAGTGTTCATGTAAAAAAAAATATATATATATATAAAATGTATGATCCTTGTGACATTTTTATACCATGAATGACAAGGATATACCATGACATTTGAAATTCTTAATTTAATGAAACAACAAACTTTTGAATGTAGTTTTTATAACAGTGCATTGAACTTCTGCTGCGCATTTAGCCCTACAGGCTGGCCTGACATCGGTATGTTATTTTACCCACTTCCAATAGCAATTACAGGTGTCTAGCGGKGTTTCCACAAGACCTGACACAGATCAATGCCAAATACTCACCAGAAAACCTTTCAGTAACAGAATCTGTTCTATCGTGGTGAAAATCAGACTTCTCTTTCGCTGTTGTCGTGAGCCAAACTAGCGGAGAAAAGCKAGCAGCCTGTCCACTGTTTACCTCTGCCATTTGCGTCATTGTACGGTGGAGAGACTTAAGAGCAAATTTGTTCTTTTTACTATTTCAACTATCCAGATATCCAATTTTTTTTAATGATGTTATTTGAATAGTAAAATATTTTCTACTGCCCATCCCTAATTCCCAGTTTGACGTAAAAGAGAGGGCAGGAGGGGGTGTTCTTGRGTTTGTTGTTATTTCCATTGGTTTTTGAAGAGTGGAGCTGTCTCATGTCAATAGGGATTTCCTGTCCTCCATGTTTCTTCCTTCCATCTTTCACCAACTTGTTTTATTGGCCTCCACTGTCAGAAACTGAAGGAGGGAGTGCACAAGCGGTTGTCAAGGGAACCCATTAAGGTCTGCGGTGTGGGGGGGGGGGGTTATCCCCAATCTCTGAATCGAACATTCACTGTAGTTTAAATACTTAAATACTCATTCTTATACGTCTCCCTCCTCTCTTTCTTCCCCCTCTTACTCTCCTTTCCTATGCAGATTGTCTTTATCTCCCCCCACTTCTCCCCTTCTCATTTGTCACCCTGAATATATCCCTGTACCTTGGCTAGATCTCTCTTTCTCTCTCTCTCTACACCTGCAGAGCTCCTTTCTTAGGTCTTCACACTTACTAGACTTTCCGCAAAAATACCCTCGCCTATGCATATACTGCGATGTAAACTTGCAAACGTGTCACTTCTCGACCACACAACACACGCCCGAAAATTGCCCCCCTCTAAGCAGGGCAGTGMAAACAGAATTGTCTCGTTGAGCTAACACTCCCGACGGTAAAAATTGTAATAGCAATGTTTTTGAAACAGCTGAAATGTATAGACCTTTTCCTTATTTGGAGACTTGTTTTATTGAGTTTTTACCTGAATTMGCAGTAACGGCCTGTTACATTCTGYAAATGTCACCGTAGTTTTAAATCTAAATAGTGCGTTTTTGCTTGACTGCACTGAACCGCCATCGATATCCAGCATCGTCACTAGATACCACAGCCACTGTTATAAACCRCTTCCTTTTCTAAAATGTATCTTCTTAAAATCCGTTTTTAAACCTAACCCTAACCTTAGCCACACTGCTAACCTTATGCCTAGCCCTAAACTTAAATTAAGACCTAAAGGCAACATTTTGCTTTCATGAATCTTTACAATGTAGCCAGTGTTGACTTTGTGGCTGTGCTATCTAGTGGAAACCGAGGTCCAGGCAAGAAGCAACTCCCCAGGCTATTATTAACATTTTCAGTCACAATTTGCTTTTGCCTCATATAATATAATGACTTCCATGATGTCTGGTTTGTTCTATGGTAACTTTAATACGGTGGCTAGTGTAAGCCCAATAACTCCTATTTAGCTATGGTTCAGCTAAACGTCAGCTTTCAGCTACATCAAGCATGTTTGTGAGGATGCAGAAATMAGCTATTTGTGACCGACCATTCTCTTTTCGGTCTTTTGTTCCAAAACGTTAAATTGTGTTTTGTATATTGAATAAAGGTACAGACTCAGAGCTTCAAAATGGAATAGCATACACTGTATTTGGTGGAAACATGGGGAAGCTGTTTCAAAGTTGATACATTTATAATCCCATTTAGGAAAAAAAGGCATTCAAACATTTTGCTGCGATTTTCACACTTGCTCTACRTTAATCCTTGGGAAACATATTTAGAAAATGAATACTTTCACCAAACTGCCTAAATGGATTCTCTGAACATTACCTCACCAAATTCCCCCATTAGGCAAACRATTAACAGTATTAAATAGCCTATTGTTGAGAAATAAAGATAACCTTTCAGATTGAACAGCCACAGTGCTGCTCTTTGTTTTCCCCCCTTGTAGCATCGTTCACACCCTCTAAAGCCTTAGACCCACCCATCTCAAAGAAATGACGTTGAAACACATGTGGAGGTAGTGCTTAAAAAACGAAGAACGTGTTGTCTTTTCTTTTACTTGTCTTTTAAGACTTAACTTAACTCTTGACTTTAAGTGTTAAAGGTAGTAGCCAACACTTAGGAAAATATTAAAACACACAAACACCATAAAGACTTAGGTAAAAACACTATCTAGACCTAGGCTTATATCATCAGATCCTTTGAGTGACTTTGTTTTTTAAATACATTTTTATTCACCTTTATTTAACTAGGTAGGCCAGTTGAGAACAAGTTCTCATTTACAACTGCGACCTGGACAAGATAAAGCAGAGCAATTCGACACATACAGCAACACAGAGTTACACATGGAATAAACAAAACATAGTCAATAATACAGTAGAAAAAAAGAAAACAAAAAGTCTATATACAGTGAGTGCAAATGAGGTAAGATAAGGGAGTTAAGTCAATAAATAGACCATGGTGGCGAAGTAATTACAATAGAGCAATTAGACACTGGAATGGTAGATGTGCAGAAGATTAATGTGCAAGTAGAGATACTAGGGTGTGAAGGAGCAAGATAAATAAATAAATACAGTATGGGGATGAGGTAATTGGATTGGCTGTTTACAGATGGGCTATGTACAGGTGCAGTGATCTGTGAGCCGCTCTGACAGCTGGTGCTTAAAGCTAGTGAGGGAGATATGGGTCTCCAGCTTCAGTGATTTTTGCAGTTCGTTCCAGTCATTGGCAGCAGAGAACTGGAAGGAAAGGCGGCCAAAGGAGGAATTGGCTTTGGGGTTGACCAGTGAGATTTACCTGCTGGAGCACGTGCTACGGTTGGGTGCTGCTATGGTGACCAGTGAGCTGAGATAAGGCGGGGCTTTACCTAGCAGAGACTTGTAGATGAGCTGGAGCCAACTCTCCTTCCGTGGCCTCCAACTGCTCTTAAATGCAAGTAAAACTAAGTGCATGCTCTTCAACCGATCACTGCCCGCACCTGCCCGCCCGTCCAGCATCACTACTCTGGACAACTACAAATACCTAGGTGTCTGGCTAGACTGTAAACTCTCCTTCCAGACTCACATTAAGCATCTCCAATCCAACATTAAATCTAGAATCGGCTTCCTATTTCGCAACAAAGCATCCTTCACTCATGCTGCCAAACATACCCTCGGTTTACTTCACAAAAAGTAAACCCTTTAATTGTCTGRACATGCTTGTGGATTGTTGCATGGTTCAAGAGTGTAATATGTTTCGGTTGCATTATTAAATATTATAATATGTTTTCGAAGAAAGGTTGCTCAGATTGTTAAATAGTTTGTGCTTACTGGCTAGTGGCTACTGTGATATTRACGGGTCATGTTGCTGACTAAGAATGTTGCCTTGCCAGTCACAACTAAAGGTAAGGCAAGGATGTGATGTGAATTGAAAAGTAGAAATCTCTTTCGCCACTCCATTTCTCAGACTCTCCTTCATCTCRCGTAGTGGYAATAGGGCCTTAGCACAAAGAATGACTCTCGCCCTGTAGCACTCACTTCTGTCATCATGAAGCGCTTTGAGAGGCTAGTTAAGGACCATATCACCCTAGACCCCTCCAACTAAAATCTTTGACCAGTTCCTCTGCGTTTTTTCATTGTTCCCCTCCAATCAGAGACTGATTTAGACCTGGGACACCAGGTGTGTGCAATTAATTATCAGGTAGAACAGAAAACCAGCAGGCTCTGGACCTCATAGGGTAAGAGTTGAATATCCCTGCCATAGACCCTACAACAATTTGTATATTGCCCCAACAGACCCACGGACGACGCAATCGCCATTTCACTGCACACTGCCCTATCCCAGCTGGACAAGAGAAATACTTATGTAAAGAATAATGTTCATTGACTACAGCTCAGCCTTCAACACCACAGTACCTTCCAATCTCATCACTAAGCTCAGGGCCCTGGGTCAGAACCCCTCCCTGTGCAACTGGATCCTGGACTTCCTGACAGGCCAACCCCAAGTGGTGAAAACAGGCAGCAACACGCTTACTCAGCCCCCTCCGGTACTCCCTGTTCACCCATGACTGCGTGGCCACGCACGTCTCCTACTCAATCATGAAGTTTGCAGACGACACAAGGGTGGTAGACCTGATTACCAACACTGACGAGACAGCCTACAGGGAGGAGATGAGAGCCCTGGGAAAGTGGTGGCAGGAAAATAACCTCTCCCTCAACGTCAACAAAACAAAGGAGGTGATCATGGACTACAGGAGACAGCAATGAGGCRACACCCCCATCGGGGCCGTGATGGAGAGGGTCAAAAGCCTTTGCACCGTCCGCAACCGCAGGGTTCTCCTGAGGGAGGTGCAGTTAGCCCAACGCATCACCGGGGGCACAATGCCTACCCTCCAGGACATCAACAGGAAGACCAAGAAGATCATCATGTACCTCAGCCACCCAAGCCTAAGCTTGTTCACCTCACTACCATCTAGAAGGCGGAGACAGTACAGGTGCATCAAAGCTGGGACCCGAGAAACTGATAAACAGCTTCTATCTCCATGCCATCAGACTGCTAAACAGTCACCACTGCCCAGTACCTTGCCCTGAACCTTAGTCACTGTTACTAGCCAGCTACCACCCAGTACTTTACCCTGCACGTTAGAGACTGCTGCCCTATGTACATAGAGTCATTGAACACTGGTCACTTTTAATGTTTACATACTGTTTTACCCACTTCATATGTATATACAGTATTCTAGTCATGGTTCATCCCATATAACTACTGCTGTACACACCTTTTCTATTCCTATACTGTCCATACTGTCTATACACACCATTATATGTATATATACTGTGTGGGTATATGTGTACATTATATGTGTATACAGAATATTTATTTTTGCTCGTTCTGATATTTCTTAATCTCTTTATTTTGTATTTTTTGGGCTTGTGTGTATTGTTTTTTTATTGCTAGGTAATTACTGCACTGTTGGAGCTCGAAACAAAGCATTTTGCTGCACCTGCGATAACATCTGCAAATCTGTGTATGCAACCAATAAACGTTGATTRGATTTGTMGGTCACATTTGGTTCCGGGGACTCTGTGTATGCAGATTTGGGGTTTTGCTGCTGGTCCACTGTGAGTGCAGTAAAATGACAATAGGAGGAGAGGAGGGACTGAGACAGAGGGGTGGCTGGTGTTTAGGCTGTCCCCCTGGATTTTGCTATGCTGACAGGCTTTAGAGGACATCTACAGACCCCTCCCTCCCACCCTCCCACCTTCCTCTCTCTCTCCTCAACTCATTGTTGCACAGACTCCACGCTTTCTCTAACCTCTAACACTGCACACAGACTGACACACCAACAGACAGAAACACACACACACATTACTCTGTTTGCTCTACTTGAAATTGACCAATCATATTAATAACAAACTTTCAGAAAGATATTTAACCAGTGAACGCACAGGGTCAGATCAACCAACCAACCACAMCCTTCTTTCCCACAGCCTTCCTACAATGTCTGAAAGTGAGCAGCAGTGAGTTTGGTAACAGAGACATATCTCCACCCACTGGATCTCAAACTTGGGTTGATCCGAACACCATTGATTGGTCTTTGGATTAGACCAAAAGCAAAGTGGGGGGTGTATTGTCTGGTGTTGTCATCTCCACTGACATCACCCACAGGTCTGCGATAGCAGCCTGGGAAGTGTCATGCAAATATACTATTCTACTTCACTTCCCTCTTTGGAGTGCAGATAGAATAAAGATGTAATTTATTTAGAAAGTGCCTCCTCCATTACTGCAATAACACCATTTTATGTTACGACTAGAATAGCATCGATTGCTTTTTAATAATCCTACTGATTAGGATATTCATATTTCAAATCTTATTACACTTTTATTGCTCCCTTTGTTTCATGCTTCCGCCGTATTGAATGGTGTAGCAATATGATAACGCCATATTGTGTGATTGCTGTGTTGGTTGCCTTGGGTGCAGACCGAAGTAGTAGTTCTGTGTGATTATGTTCCGGGCTGGCGGAGCAATCCATTGTTTGAGTGCCTGACGGAGTAGGGCACATCAGTAGGAGTCTGGGACTATTTTTTCCCCCCTCTGGTCGAGCCGCCATCAGAGTCCCTTGTACACCACAGGAGGTTGGTGGCACCTTAATTGGGGAGGACATGGTTGTGGCAATGGCCGGAGCGGAATTGGTGGAACGGTATCAAATCTCCTCAGCAGCCTCAACTGTTGTACACTATTACTCTCCATTATTAACTAGCCAGCATATCCCACACTCTCACCCTCTCTCTTACTCTCTCTCTCTCTCTCTCTCTCTCTCTCTCATTCTTACTCTCTCCCACTCCTCCTTCCTTACCTCCCTCTCACACCTACACTCCTCTCTCTTCCTCTGTTTTTCATTCATTATAATCAATTATAATCCACACACACACACACACACACAACAAAGCCATCAGATGTCCACCAAATCCAGTAAACCCACATTAGTGTTGCGATGATGTCTGTTCCTATCCGAACATTCATTGTTGCACAAGTTAATCGTTGTGTAACAACGTCTCCGTCCTTTTCTTTGCACCAGACATTATTTCCTAAGTCCAGTCAGGCTGACTGTTTCCTGATTTACACTACAGGGCAAAGCCAAGCAGAGCTGTACTGGGCTTAAGTGTGCAGGCATGATGGCCAGGCCGGACCCTTACACAAAGGGTTTTCAACACACTTGTAAACATACCATGTGAATTATATTTTCCCCACATGTGCATTTTTTCCCTACTTCCTGTGTCCCATCCAGGGACCAACCAGGACCTAAATAGTCCCTTAGCTTCAGAGGCAAGCCAGCAGTGGGATACAGGGTGCTATGCTGCTGGAATGAACGTGCCAAAACAAAGCAGTGAAAGCAAAGGCCAGGGTAATATAACCAAAGAGAGGGYAAATTGCAGGAAAGAGGGAGGCGTTTTTATTTAATCGCGTTACACAAAATGTTTTCATGGAAAACTATTTTTGCATCCATTTACATTKATTTGTTCTCGCAGTTTTTAATTATTTCCTTGCGATATTTTGTTTTGCCATCAATACTTTAAGGTTTATGTTTTGCTTTCGATATCATTCTTTTTGTTTGCTATACTAAGAACTGTGTTCTCGACTTCAGAAGTTTTGCTTAATATTAATGTCACAAAGTAACTCGCTCACTAGAGGATTGCACCATATAATAACTAGTGATGGGGGAAATCTATTAATATCACAACATTATTTTGGACAATATTATATCGATACTGTGACCCCATTTGTAATTTTTTTAAATATAATTATCTATTCGATTTTTTTTTTAATTGCTAGGTAGCGTTAGCTAGCACTAGTCGGCAGTACCTACGCCAAAACTCCGGTATTTTTCATCCTATGGCTTGTTCTCCATCTTTTTAAAACATGTTTTCATCACTTTTATTTCCATGATTGATCAAAACAATCTATTATTATTATCTATTTGCAGCATTTATGAACCTGCCCCTAAAAAAGTTATTCTGTCCTGTTTCACAAATTTTCCCGCTAAATCGTTCCCGTCTTGGGCTTTTTAGATGTGGTCACCCTAATTCTACCGTTGGAAACATTGCTAATGCAACATGCTAACACCATCTTTTCACACCATAARATTATTTTAAACCCCACATGTGAATTTGCAATTCCACATGTGAAAGTGACATGGAGTTTTCTTAAACATGAAAKTGCAAATTAGATTTTTACTTTCACATGTGGAATTGCAAGCTCAGTTGTGAAAAACAATCATGTGGAKGTTTTTCACGTGAAACGGAATGTTTTCCAAAGTTTTGAACATGCAATACCGAAAATGTCACATTTGAAACTGCACTTCACATGCGAGGTGAAAACATGTCGTTATCCTCACGTGAAAAGGTGGTGTTAACATGTGAACTCTAAATGTAATACATGTGAAAATATGGTTTCAACYTGTGAATTTTAACATCAACGTGTGAAAACTGCTATTTTACTAGTGAAAATGCCATTTCACATGTCTAAGGGGACCTACACGTCTCTACCTCCCTCTCGCAGGAGAGAGACATCCTGCCAGGGATCATCCTACCTACCTACCTACCTACCCCCTCCAGGCCTCCGGTTACCCAGCCCACACCACTAGAGTTACAGCCTGTTGACATACACACACAGAACCATGTTATCAGATAGCACAGACACATGCCTTTGAATGCTCAGGTTCTTTTTGCTGGAGATAGGGTGTGTGTGCGTGCACGCATCTGTGTGTGTGTGCARGTGCGTGTCTTTAACTGTGCATTGTGCAGGTGTGTTTAGGCATGACACAGGCAGACTTGGAGTGGCACCACTTTACATACACTGGAACAGAAAACTGTAGTTTTAGATATTATCAGAAGTTTAAAAAAAAAACTCAAATGTTTTACTYCATATTGTAAATGATGGTGCATTGTGGGAAAATTGCGGTATTTTGAATGGCTCTGTCATTCCACTCCACAGAATACAGTACCGTACTGTATCTGTAGAGGGCTGAAAACCTTTTGACCACTAGTGGGTGGATGGTATTGTTGTTGCTGGATCATTAACATATTTTAAGGCATGCCTTGTAAAAGGCTATATTTGTTGCACCCATGAGTGAGAATGATGTACCAATTTTTAACTCATATGTGGTTATGGAGACCCATTAATTTGAACTGTATAGGGGACAGATTGGAGTGACAGGAATTCTTAAACCTTAAATGGTTTACCATTTTTCCATGTCTTTCTGGTCTGTTTTGACCTGTATTTGCTACCTGTTTGGAAGCCTTTGTTAAGGCCTCTAGATGTGCAAGTTACATAAAACACAAAATATTTATTAATATGCTATTATGTGTAAACACTATAGCAGCAAATCTGCTTGCACCAATCCCTTGTAATTATAGTAAAATACAAAGCCCTCCCCTCAATGAATTTCATTAATCCATTAATTAATTCATTCATTTTACAGTAGCATTTACTTTTTTACAGTGTACGGTATTGTAATGTGTGTCATTACACAGTATTTGCTTTGATACCGTACTTATATTACAGTAAGTGTACTATAATATGAAATACAGAATTTTACTTGCCATCAAGTTGCCTGTAAGCCACTGTCAAATTCACGTAACCCCTTTACAGTGTACAGAAACATAATTTCAAACCTCATCTCCCTAACGTTGTCCCAGTATTGCCTCTGTGTTTTACTGAGGTTGAGTCA
Organism: Salvelinus sp. IW2-2015; assembly: GCF_002910315.2. Taxonomy (NCBI): domain Eukaryota; kingdom Metazoa; phylum Chordata; class Actinopteri; order Salmoniformes; family Salmonidae; genus Salvelinus; species Salvelinus sp. IW2-2015. Next base: position 7,100,641 of record NC_036847.1, read on the forward strand.
GCGCTGCATGGTTTGTGTGAGTGGCCTTGTGTTCTGAATGACACGTAGCTGTTGCACAGAGAGGGCCGGAAGATTACATCAACTTGGCAGAGCGGGTGGAATTTTCTCTGGTTTCGTTTGGGGGTGTGAGATTGCAGAGCAGGAAGACTGTGTCCCAAATTACACCCTACACTCTTTGGAAAAAAAGTTCCAAAAGGGTTCTTCGACTGTCCCCATAGGAGAAACATTTTTGAGTGTGAAAATTATTGATATTTGAATCAGCTATTGCGGTGACCGTATTGCCGCCACACCTGCAGTCATGAGTCATGACCGCAGTAAAATTCCATGTGACCATTGAGTCAAGGTAATCTCCTTTTATGCACTCTGGACATYCTTTGGTAGTACCCAACTTGCTAACTACCATCAGGTCGCTAATGGCCTGGTACTCAGGGCTCTATTACATTTACATTTAAGTCATTTAGCAGACGCTCTTATCCAGAGCGACTTACAAGTTGGTGCATTCACCTTATGATATCCAGTGGAACAACCACTTTACAATAGTGCATCTAACTCTTTTAAGGGGGGGGGTTAGAAGGATTACTTTATCCTATCCTAGGTATTCCTTAAAGAGGTGGTGTTTCAGGTGTTTCCGGAAGGTGGTGATTGACTCCGCTGACCTGGCGTCGTGGGGGAGTTTGTTCCACCATTGGGGTGCCAGAGCAGCGAACAGTTTTGACTGGGCTGAGCGGGGATCATGTCCATCTCTGATATGTACAGTACAGTGAAGGCATTTAAAACCAAACTGACTCTGTGGGAGACGCAGATGCGGAAAGAAAATTTGAGCCACTTTCCCAGCTGCCAGACCATGAAAGAGAAGCTCTCTACCAGTGCGTTCCCGAGCGCACAGTTGGCTGATAAAATAGGTATGCTTGCCGCTGACTTTCGACGCCGATTTTGCTGACTTTGAAGCACAAAAAAGCAGGTTGGAACTGCTCGGTACCCATTGCTGTTGACGTGGAAAGCTCACACCAAACCTCCAAATGGAGTTGATTGACCTCCAATGCAATGATGCACTGAGGGCAAAATATGCGGCAGTGGGTGCTGCGGAGTTCGCCCGTTTCCTCCCCGACACAATGCCCCAGCTGCGCATCCAGGCTGCTCAAACGTTGTCTATGTTTGGCAGCACATACCTGTGTGAACAACTGTTTTCTTTGATGAACCTAACAAAACATCACACAGAAGTCGACTTACTGCTGAACACCTCCACTCAATTCTGAGGATTTCCTCAGCTCAGAGCCTTACCCCGAACATTGATGAACTTGTGGAAAAGATGGGACACCACCAAGTATCACCCTCAACCTCAAACAAGTGAACATTACTGTGCAATCACATATTTAGAGTTTTTACTCAGTTCAAGTTTAAAAGTTCAAGTTTAATATTTGTTTTCACTGCATGTTACTTCTCCTTAAACAAAGTGTTGTTTTTGATTAATAGATTTTGCATTTATTTTATTGTATTTCAATCCAATTATATTTTAAAAATATTTCAGTTGAGTGGATGATAGAAAATTGCTATTATTGTTTTTTTCTTTGAAGTAAATTTAGCCCACTTTTGCTAAAATAGAAAATATAGGCTACTGATGGTGCCTTGAATACCGGTTTCTTTCATTTAATGTTCATGTTATGGGGATTTTTATATAAAGGAAATTTGTCTTTTGTGTCTGTTGAAAATTAAAGATTACTGACAGAGCCATAAGAAAATATTGCTTTATTTATCTGATCATATTGGAATATATTTGTTAGGTTTTCAGTAGGTTCAATTAGGTTCACTAGACTATATGCGTCATTTAAAATTTTTCAATGAACATTCGAACAGTCCGGCCCTCGGCTTGTAGCTAAATTTTTTATTTGGCCCTCCGTCCATTTGACTTTGACACCCCTGGTCTAGAAGGATGAGAGCAGAGGAGAGAGAGTTAGCTTTAGCAGTGCGGAGCGCCTCCGTGAAACAGAGAAGAGCAGTCTCAGTTGAATGACTAGTCTTGAAACCTGACTGATTTGGATCAAGAAGGTCATTCTGAGAGAGATAGCAGGAGAGCTGGCCAAGGACGGCACGTTCAAGAGTTTTGGAGAGAAAAGAAAGAAGGGATACTGGTCTGTAGTTGTTGACATCGGAGGGATCGAGTGTAGGTTTTTTCACGCAGG
>NC_036847.1:7105367-7110603 GCF_002910315.2 Salvelinus sp. IW2-2015
GCTTGAGCGGGAGCTGTACTTCCTCAGAGGTAGGGAGGCGAGCAGGCCAGAGGTGGATGAACGCAGTGCCCTTGTTTGGGTGTAGGGCCTGATCAGAGCCTGAAGGTACGGAGGTGCCGTTCCCTCACAGCTCCGTAGGCAAGCACCATGGTCTTGTAGCGGATGCGAGCTTCAACTGGAAGCCAGTGGAGAGGAGCGGAGGAGCGGGGTGACGTGAGAGAACTTGGGAAGGTTGAACACCAGACGGGCTGCGGCGTTCTGGATGAGTTGTAGGGGTTTAATGGCACAGGCAGGGAGCCCAGCCAACAGCGAGTTGCAGTAGTCCAGACGGGAGATGACAAGTGCCTGGATTAGGACCTGCGCCGCTTCCTGTGTGAGGCAGGGTCGTACTCTGCGAATGTTGTAGAGCATGAACCTACAGGAACGGGTCACCGCCTTGATGTTAGTTGAGAACGACAGCGTGTTGTCCAGGATCACGCCAAGGTTCTTAGCACTCTGGGAGGAGGACACAATGGAGTTGTCAACCGTGATGGCGAGATAATGGAACGGGCAGTCCTGCCCCGGGAGGAAGAGCAGCTCCGTCTTGCCGAGGTTCAGCTTGAGGTGGTGATCCGACATCCACACTGATATGTCTGCCAGATATGCAGAGATGCGATTCGCCACCTGGTTATCAGAAGGGGGAAAGGAGAAGATTAATTGTGTGTCGTCTGCATAGCAATGATAGGAGAGACCATGTGAGGATATGACAGAGCCAAGTGACTTGGTGTATAGCGAGAATAGGAGAGGGCCTAGAACAGAGCCCTGGGGGACACCAGTGGTGAGAGCACGTGGTGCGGAGACAGATTCTCGCCACGCCACCTGGTAGGAGCGACCTGTCAGTAGGACGCAATCCAAGCGTGGGCCGCGCCGGAGATGCCCAACTCGGAGAGGGTGGAGAGGAGGATCTGATGGTTCACTGTATCAAAGGCAGCCGATAGGTCTAGAGCATATATGTCAGAGTCAAGGCCCGCGGGCCACATCCGGCCGCGAGAAGGTTTTTTACGGCCCCTGGGATGATCTTGATTTATTATTAGAACCGGCCCGCAGACCGCAGCAAGCCGGCAGCCCGCAGATCTTTTACACGCACCAATACTACATTTCCCACAATGCAACGGTGACGCACCGAGCAGTAGGCTGCTTCATTTCAATATTTATTGGCACAGCAGTCGTCAGCATCACAGTAAAATTAACTTTCAGATACCCATCAAAAATGGCAAAACGGAAGGTGACACTGAGAACCGGGGGTTTCAAACAGGTGGGAGTCGGAGTATATGTTCACGGAGGTAGCTGGAAAACCTGTGTTCTTCGTGTGTGGAGAAAGTGTGGCGGTACTGAAAGAGTATAATCTGAGACGACATTATGAAACGAAACACGCGGACAAAACAAGAATATGGACATGGAACAAACTACAAAAGGCAGAGGAATTAAACGAGGCCTCAAATCTCGACAGGCTCTGTTCAAAAAAGCCAAATCACAAGGCCAGGCTGCTGTCAAGGCCAGTTTTATTTTGGCAGAAGAGATCGCTAATCAGCCGCGGCCATTTACGGAGGGGATTTCATCAAAAACTGCATGATTAAAGTTTGTGACGAAGTTTGCCCAGAAAAAAGGCAACTCTTTTTAAATGTGAGTCTGAGCAGAAACACCATGCCGAGAGAGTAGACCAGTTGTCCATCAATCTTAAAGAGCAGCTTGTGAAAAAGGGAAAGATTTCATTGCATATTCCTTGGCTGTGGAGATGAGAGCACCGACATTTCTGACATTGCCCAGTTGTCAATTTTCATCCGGGAGTGGACTCCAGCCTAAGCGTGACAGAGGAGTTTTTGGCTTTACGTCCTATGCATGGCACAACTACGCGGGCATGATTTGTATGAAGAGGTGTCAAGATGTGTAAATGAGATGGAGCTGCCTTGGGAAAAACTCGTGGGTTTGACAACCGACGGAGTGCAACTCTCGCTATTGCCCCTCTAACCACTCTGACATCAATGCATAGGGGATCGAAAATCACATCAAACACTTATCATCAAAACAGTATGGCTATCGTACTTGTAAAACTGTTAAAATCACCTTGCCGTGATGATCAATCTGAAGAGAGAAGTTCAACAGCAGGTTTAAACTGTGTAAAACATGGTCGTTGTGGATGTTGTTTCCAAACCTTAACACAACGAAATGGACAGCGTGAAGATTCATTAAAGACTCCCATACACATAGGCTTATGAGCCCAATCCTGGGGGGGCGGAATTAAAATGACATTGTGCATTTATACAATACATAGCCTACTGCGTATTACACATGGCAGAAAAACATACAACAACACTGATTTAAAATGTCTTTGGTACATAATTGGTCTAGCCTGTACGCCAATATTAAACACATTTGAGTAATTGCCTTCGAGTGTGGACGGTATTTTTATGCAAACTAAATGGACTGGTTACCTTATTGCACGCTCCAAAATGTATATTCATGAGTCTGGGAGAGCATGTATAGCCTAGCGAGGCGATGCTGTTGTTTCATTGATTGTGCAGGGCGGCTTACAGTTAGTCTACAATTAGTGCATTTCTATTTGATTTAGAATAGCCTAGTAATAGGTAATTTTATATTTTCATAATTCATTGGGTGACACATTACCTTTAGCTATACAGAATATCTCACCACCGTGCGTTTCCATCTCCCCCTTTCTCTCCTTTATTCATTTCTAGAGCGCGCGACGGGCTGTCAACAGTTTAGTGAAATATGTTTAGTTGGGAAAACATGTTACTATCGATGTTCCCGAACAGATTTCACTTGGTTTCCCAAATGAAGCCCTGGGTAGCTGCAGGAACCGGGTTGGAGAGGCCATGGCATACAGAGTTTGGGCGGAATATCACCTGTTGCGCAGTGAGAGCATGCTTCTCGAACAGTGGTTGATGGAGTGAATGAAGTGAAGTAAGTGTTATTGGATTTATTTCTCAGGTGATCATATTAAGCACAGCTCCTCTATAAAACCCAAGTAGCCTACAGAACGGACCGAATGGACCGAAAGTGTGCAGCCTCCAATTCCCTATTTGAGTGCATGATTTTTGATTTAACTAGGCAAGACAGTTAAGAACACATTTTCATTTACAATGATGGCCCACCCCGGACGACGCTGTGCCGATCCCTATGGGACTCCCAATCACAGTCAGATGTGATGCAGCCTGGATTCGAACCAGGGACTGCAGTGCCTTAGACCGCTYCGCCACTCGGGAGCCCAGGCCTGATAATGGGCCAGTCTAAATCTAAACTCATTTTACATATTAGTAAAGACAAGATTTAATTGAGACTAGGGGCGGCAGGTAGGCTAGTGGTTAGAGCGTTGGGCCAGTAACCAAAAGGTTGTTGGATCAAATCTCCGAGCTGACAAGGTTAAAATCTATCATTCTGTTCCTGAACAAGGCAGATAACCCACTGTTCCTCAGTAAGCCATCATTGTAAATAAGAATTTGTTCTTAACTGACTTGCCTAGTTAAATAAAATAAAAATGTAAATAGTCTGATGGATGAAAATATGGTCAGCTGTTAAACCTGAGGCCAGGAACAAGTGTAACGGATGTGAAATGGCTAGCTAGTTAGCGGTGGTGCGCGCTAATAGCCTTTCAATCGGTGACGTCACTTGCTCTGAGACGTTGAAGTAGTAGTTCCCCTTGCTCTGCAAGGGCCGCGGCTTTTGTGGAGCGATGGGTAACGATGCTTCGTGGGTGACTGTTGTTGATGTGTGCAGAGGGTCCCTGGTTCGCGATGGGACGGACTAAAGTTAAACTGTTACACAGAGAGCAAGCTTTTTTGGCTACTTTCTCAAATCATGAATAGCCTATACTCGCATCGTGAAGCCCATATATGTTTTGATTTCTAAGACATTCTAAAGTCTGTTTAACTCACAACTAAAGTTGCCAAATAACTCCTGTTTCAAATGTTCACTTTTATGCTCAACACAGCCACTTCATATGCTCAACACAGCCACTTCATATGCTCAACACAGCCACTTCATATGCTCAACACAGCCACTTCATATGCTCATGCTCAACACAGCCCTTCTATGCTCACTCGCTCCATAATTGGAAACAACCCTTTCTATTTATTTAAGCTAAGTTCAATTATATTCTTCTATCTATAAAATCATGCAAAATGAAACTTGATTAAGTATATATATCAACATATTGTCCGCTAAAGGAACAAGCCTACAGCTATGGCACGGCGCACAGCCGGATAACATACAGTAGTATCATATTCTGTTCTTTCTGAAATACATTCTCTTCACATCGTAATGTGTCTTTTAGACCTGCGTAAAACAAATAATGGATGTATTGTGATGGTGTGTGTTAAATTGATTTATTAGACGTTTTCAAATGTAGATGTTTCAAGGCGTCGTGGCTTGTATGTGTGAGGCCTGGAGATGCTAAACGTGTTGATGCTAATGAACGGTCAATTACGGTGAGACCGGCAGTCTTATGCATGATAATATCCGCCAACCCTGGAGATAAAAGACAGGTAAGGGGGACGAAACATTGATGTGAGATGTTTGTATCTTAAAGGGGTTTTATAGATGACTGGGTATTATTTTAATGGGGTTTTATAGATGACTGGGTATTAATTTAAAGGGGTTTTTATAGATGACTGGGTATTATTTAAAGGGGTTTTATAGATGACTGGGTATTATTTAAAGGGTTTTATAGATGACTGGGTATTATTTAAAGGGTTTTTATAGATGACTGGGTTATTATTTAAGGGGTTTTTATAGATGACTGGGTATATTTAAAGGGGTTTTAAATAGATGACTGGGTATTATTTAAAGTTTAATTAAAAAGTTTTTTTTATAATACTGGATGACTGGGGTATTGAATTTTTAAAGGGGTTTTATATAGATAGACTGGGTATATTAATTTAGGGTTTTATAGATGACTGTGGGGTATTGTCTTATTTAAAGGAGGGGTTTATAGATGATGGTGGGTATTATTAAAAAGGGTTTTATAGATGACTGTTGGGGTAATTGATTGAGAAGGGGTTTTTAGATGACTGGGTATGATTTAAAGATTTTTTTAATGGGATGACTGGGTATGGTATTATTTAAGGGGTTTAATTAATGATGGATATTATTTAAGAGGGGTTTTAAATATAGATGACTGGGGATTATTTAAGGTTTTTTAAATAAGTTAATATTAAAGTTTTATAGATGACTGGGTATT